>NW_004524580.1:13072703-13103905 GCF_000260255.1 Octodon degus
AATTTTTTAAAACATGTATTTATAGTAAGGTGTGTATGTTATTTTATTGCTGTTATCACTTATATTCGCTCCTTGAGTTTAAATAACAACACTTGCTTTAACATTCAACATGTCCTCCTTTATTTCCTTGAATATACCCCACCAAGCTTCCTCTTTGTTCCTGTGTTCACTTGGGATCCCTGACCTCTCTCTTCTCTCTGCATCACTAGGCTGCATGTAAATGTCGACTTCGGGGTTTGTCTGACATATCTCTACACTTATTACCATCTTCAGCTCTTATTGAATTATATTCTTAATGTCTAGAAGTAGAAATAGAAAACCAAAGTGTATATGTTTAAATATTTATCGTGTAACCTTAAACTGCTTTACAAAAGAGGTTACTTTGCTTACCCACAATTCTTTGTAATGAAATGTTTGAAATCCGCTATTATTTTAAAAATATATGATCCATTGCTATCAACTATAGTGACTACTGTGCATTTAGTCTTAAAACCTATTCCTCCCGCCAGTCTTCAACTTTGTGCTCTTTACTCAACAATCCCCCATCTTGCCCTTCCGTGCGCCCACGCAACTCCTCAGCCTCTTTTTTTTTTTTTTTCCTCAGCCTCTTGTAACCACCATTCTGTTCTCAACTGCTATGAATTCAACTTTATTAGATTCCACATCTATGTGGGATGATTTGCTATTTATCTTTCTATGAGTTGATTTTTTTAAATTTATTTTTATTAGTGTATGCTTGTAGTTAAACTATTTGAGTTCATTCATGTTACTACAAATGACAAGAACACCTCCCCTTTTTTAAAGCTAAATTATATTCCATTGTGTATATATACACCATGTTTTCTTTATGCCTTCATCTGTTGATGCACAATTAAATTGTTTATGTGTGTTGGCTACTGTGAATGGTGCTTCAGTGCAGTGGAAGTACAGATTGCTCTCTGACATCCTATTTTTTTTTTTTCCTATGGATTTACCCATTATGGAGCTGCTAGGTAATATGACATTTTTAATGTTAGTCTCTGAGCACTTTCCCTATTGACTAGTACAAACTTTTATTCCTACCAACAGTGAACATCAATTCGATTTCCTTCCCAAAGTGTCCAATTCTCATTATATTCAGTCTTTTTAATCATTGCCATTCTAATTGTAGTGAATTGTATTTTATTATACTTGTAATTTTACTCCCTTGGCATTAAACTTTCCCTTAAATGTATCTCAGCCACTTATACGTCACTTTTGTTTTTCTTTTTTGGCAGAACCAGGGATTGAACTTAGGCCCTTGCGCTTGCCACGGAGGCACTGATTCTGGCCCCTAGATGTCATTTTTTAACACTAAATGACTATTCAGCTTTTTGTCCATTTGTAGTTGGGCTATTTAATTTCCTGCCAAATTGTTTAATTCGTTTGAACTTTTGTACATTTTGCTTTTTGTTTATGTTTTTTGAGGCAGAGTCTCCCTATGAAATTCATGCTGGCCTTGAGTTCACTTTGTAATGCAGGCTGGTCTCGAACATATAATGATCTTCTTGCCTCAGGCTCCCAAGTGCTGGGATCACAGGCGTGTATCACCACATCTGGCTTACATTTTGCATATTTAACCTCTTAGCAGATATATGGTTTACAAATAATTTCTAACATTCTGTGGTGTATCTCATGACTTTCCTATTTTCTTTGCTATAGAAGACTCTTCTCATTCTATGTAATCCCACTTGTCTACTTTTGTTTTTGTTGCTTGTATTTTCTGGGTCAGTTACAAAAAAGAAAAAGAAATCATTTGTCTGACCATTGTCTTGGAGCTTTCTACTTAGTTTTCTTTCAGTGATTTTTGGTTTTCACTTCCTAAAGAAATTGTCCATTCCACATTATATATAGTGACTTTTGTCAAAAATCAGCTGACCATAAATTTTATAGGCTTACTTCCTGGGTTTTCTTTCCTGTTCCATTGAGATGCATGTCTGTTTTTATGGCACTATATGTGACACTGTTTACAGTCCCTTTAAAATATATTTTGCCTTCAAGCAAAAAATGTTTTCAGCTTTGTTGCTTTGGTTCACTATTGTTTAGAGAGTTGGGATCTTTTGTGGTCCTATACAAATGCAAAGAATTCATTTCCATTTCTGTAAAAAATGACATTAGAGTTTTGTTGAGGATTACATTGACTCTGTAGGTTGCCTTGTTAACATAAACATTTTAATAAAACAAGTTTTGCAATCTTTGGCTATGGGATACTTTTCCATTCATTTATGCTTTATTGTTTCTTTCGTCAGTGTTTTATACTTTTTAGTATATATGTCTTTTACTTCTTTGATTAAATTTATATTTAAATTATTGTTGATATAGTAAATAAGATTTGTTTGGATAGTTCATTATTAATAAACACAAACTCTACTTATTTTGTATCCTATCTTTATACCCTGAATCTCTACTGAATTTGTTGATCAGTTCTGAAAGGGATTTTGGTAGTTGGGCCGGAGTTCTCTACATATAAGGTTATAATGGCAAAAAATTCAATTTTGTTTCTTCTTTTCCTTTCAGATTACCATCCCTTTAGTTTTTCTCTTCCTTAACTGTCTGACCAGCATGACTGGTGCTATGTGATCATCTTGTCCCTGATCAAAGAGGAAAAACAGTCAACTTTTTACCATTAAGAATGCCTGAGCAGGGATGGCCAGATAGCTAAGTGGAGTAAAGCTCCTACTTAGGCAGAGTGCAGTGGCTGGGGTTCAATCCCTGGGGTGCCATGCCAGCCCCGCCCTGGGGCATGCTGAGACAAGTATTGAAACTGGGTATGGTGGTGATGCGCACCTGTAATCCCAGCTCTTGGGAGGCTGAAAACAGGAGAATCACTACAAGTCTGATCTATAGAGTGAGACACTGTAGACTCTGTACTAAATCTCTCTCTCTCTCTCTCTCTCTCTCTCTCTCTCTCTCTCTCCTCCTCTCCCTCTCCCTCTCCCTCTCTCTCTCTCTCCATGATGTTTATTCTTTTCTTCAATATTTTGCCCCACATTGAGATGATGATCTGCTTTGTATCCTTCTTTTCATTACATTTGCTGATTCATGTATGTTGAGTCAGCTTTGCATTTTAGGGGTAGATAGCTCCTCCATGGCTGTGACCTTGGAGCCTTCATTCTACCACAGACTGACTCTATGATCTTGGGGGGTTTTGCAACCTTCCTCTTTGCTCAGGTTTGCATTAAAGCATATACATAGAAAAAAAAATGTTAGCTGTGGAAGAACAAAATTAAATTGCATCTTAGTGCACATTAGGAAAATGAAAAAGAGCAAGTGGGTAAGAAACTAGACTCATTTACTGAAAGGACTGAAAAAAAAAGAACTGTCCTCATTGAATTTTATACTTAGCAAATGTACCTTTGAGAACTAAAAGTAAAATATTGCCGCGTTATACAAACTCAAAATATTCTAATACCTCCAGATGTAGCATATAGAAAATAACAAAGACCATAATCCAGAAAGCAAGAGAAGTTGCTGTATGGTCCTGGATAAAGAGTAAAGAGCTCTTCAAATGGTAGCTATGCAGGACTATATAAAGTACAATTATGTTAGATGAACCCATTTAAAAGGTCATTTGGGGTGGGAGATATGGCTCAGTAGAATAAGCACTTGTCTGGCAAGCACAAGGGCCTAAGTTCAATCCCTGGTTCCTCAAAAAAAAAAAAAAAAGTCATTGAAGATTTCCACAAAGCAATATAAATCTTATGTCAGGTTATATACATATTTTTTTCAAATATATACATTGTGTGTGTATGTAAAAGACAAGGAAGAACTAATATAAAGTCAAATGGAAAATAGAAATATACTTTTTAAAGTTTCTAATACTAGAAGAAAATGTCATACCATGTCTTATAAGTAGATTGTAAGTCAAAGAAACAGTATAAATCATAAAACAAAAATTAAAATTAAACAATCTTCAGAAAATTAATTATTAATTCAAAATAGAATTAAATATTTCAAAATACTATTCAAAAATTAAAATTAAATTGTGAATCCAATTAAGAGGCCAGAATGTAATGTATCATATGTACGAATCTGTGATCAATTCAGAGTACTCACACAGTATTTGATTAGGTTAATATATATAAAAATATCAACTAGAAAAAGTTTTCATGATAGTCAATAATTACTAAGAGTAAAACATGACTAAAATATTGGAACAGCAAATATATGACAAGCACTTCTAACAGTTTGGAGATAGGATGTCGCACAAAGTTCTAGTATGTGGTGGACATGGACAGTGTCCATGATGCTTACTTGTGGCCAGGTGTCACCTGTGGGACTGAGCCATTGCTATTTCCTTGATATCCACGCTGTAGACCTGGACAGATTCATGACCCATGGAGTGCAGGAGAAGTCCATTTGTAGACTATGCTGATAGAAATATTTTACTGCTGTGATACAAAAGAATAATTAAAAGACTACTATTGTATACCACTTTTTCTCCTGTGTTTAATTGTTTGCCCTATTTGGTGGGTTCTTTCCCTTCTCATTCATGGAGTTGTGGTCATTTTGATCCCTCTCTAGAATATCTTTTAGTGAAGTCTTTGTTGGGTTGGCTTTGTTGTCATGAAATTCTTTAGTAGTTCTTTGTCATGGAAGTATTTCACTTCTCCATCAAACTTGAAAGAGAGTTTTGCAGGTTATAGCAGTTGGGCTGGAATTTGTTTTCTTGCAGGACTTGAAGTACTTTGCGCCATACTCTTCTTGACTTCATGATTTTTGAAGAGAAATCTGCCATTATTCTTGATGGGTTTTCCTTTAAATGTGATCTGTTTCTTTTTTCTAGTGGCTTTCAGTATACTATTCCTATGTTGAATTTCTGGGCTCTTGATTATTATATGTCTAGTGTGTTTTTAATTGAGTTGATGTTATTTGGAGTTCTGCATGCTTTGGTTACCTGAATGTCAGATTGTTGCCCCATATTTGGGAAATTTTCTGCTATTACTTCTGCCCATATACTTTTTATATCATTTGTATTGACTCCTTCCTTCTCATTGATGCCTATTAGTCTTACATTGTTTATCTTTGCATTGTCTTACAGATGATTAATTATTTTTTCCTGCAGACTAGTTGTTTTTAAGAGATCTTTTCTTACCTTTTCACTAGTTGCAATGCTGTCTTCAAGGTCTGAAGGTCTATTTTCACTTTCATTCAACCAGTTTTCCAGCTTGTGTTTGAGGTTTTAGTTTGCCATATTTCACTTTGAATCTGCTTCATGCATTCTATTTCTTTCCCATATTGCTCAGTCAAGGTTTCCATCATTTTTCTATTCTCCCCTACTTTCTTTTATCAGTATCTTCTTTAGAAGCACTTAGTACTTCTTTCATTACAGTTATCATTTCTTTTTTGTTTTACTTCAGAAATTATTTTGGATCTGATTTCCTCTATATCTTTCTGCAGTTCTTTCTTTACTTCAGACAGTATTATTTCAGATTTCAGGTGTGTGATTTCCAATTTCTTCTATGCTATTGTCTCCTGCATTTGTTCTGGGTGGGCTTGGGACTTCATAATGTATTTTTCTTCTTCTCTTTGTCATTTTGTATAGCACTTTCTTCTGATCTTTGGTGTAGAGCTTTGATAGAGTTATTACCTTGGCACCAGGTCCAGATCAACCAAGTTCAAACTTGTCCAGGAGCGTGTGGCTCGGGTCTAGCTGCTGTGCTCCACTTCTTCCTGCTTCACTTTTTGGATATGAACCCTCTGTGCTACTCTGGCAAGATGCTGTGCTCCTGGATTAGCTGGGTGGGTCTTGCCTCTAGCCTCTCTGCAGGGAGTTCTGCTGCAGGGTTCCCACCCGGCCCCACCAGGCCTAGACTCTGACTGGAGTGAGGATCCAGCAGGGCCCTGGGCATTGGCTGGAGTGATGAGATCCTACTTTTAAAATGCTTTAAACTCACAAGATAACAACACAGAAAATGGCCAGAACTCGTAGTGATTCTCTGCACTCATTTTAAAGTTTGAGCTCAATTTTTTAATTTGTTAATACTTAATAGTATTTAATGTACTTCTTATTAATGCTGTTAGGCATTTTATTTAATTCTCAGAGTTGTAAACTTTTTTAGAAAATAAGAGGAAGTTATTATTACTGTCATTTTACAGGTGAGGAATCGATGAAATTAAGATCTTGAAAAGTGGTTTGCCTAAGATCGTGCAGGTTGGAAATGGCTAAAGAAAAATAGAGATAAGTTCTTAATGAACACAAAGGGAACAAAAATTTAAAAATACAAATACTAAGGAACAACAATCACTAACCATGAATTACATACCATGTTAGAAACAAAGCACTGATGAAAAAAGGCTAGTAGTTAAATTAGTTGAAACAAAATTCTAGGAAACAAATTAATTGCACATTCCTTTTTATTGTTTGTATTGATACAAACAGTTTAACTTTCAGATTTAAAGAACCACACAAACACACAGCATCCAAAAAACAAGCACATCTAGGGTAGACAAGATAACTCAGCAGACTAAGCACCTGTTTAGGCAAGCTCAGGGGCTAGGGTTAAGGTCCCTGGCACCACCTGCTGCGCCAGTCCGGACCCCCATCCCTCAACCCTAGGCACGCTGAGTCAGGGACCGAGTCTAGGCATGGTGGAGCACACCTGTAATCCGAGTTCTGGGGAGGCTGAAAACAGGAGGATCACTACAAGTCCCATCTGTGTAGTGAGACCCTGCACACACACAAATAATAATAATAATAATAATAATAATAATAATAATAATAATAATATTTTCATCATTCATTCTGGCTTTTATTTGCACATGAATAGTGATTTTTCTATCCTCATCTACTGAAAATTTAAATTTAGCTACTTCTAGGGCTGAGGTGGTAAGATAGTTAAGGAAAAATAGTTAAGCAAGGAAGAAAATTTGGGCTTGTTTGACAGCTTTCTCAGAAAGACAGTTTTAATTGTAGCTCTTCCACTCCCTAGTATGATTTTACTTGGTTTAAGAGCCAGGTTTTCTTAATTTCCAGTGTAGCGCTGTCATCACTAACATGATTCCTATTTGTCCTCTTACAAAATTGAAGATTTACAGATGCCATATGTTTTTCTATGTCATAGTTGTTCAAATATTTTCTATTAAATTTTTGAGTATTTCAGACATTAAAAACCTTTAATTTCTGTAACTTTTACTTCAGAGCATTTTAATCAAACCATCTTTTTGTGGTACTTCTTACGTTATGATTACAAGCATTTTCTTCTGCTTTCTCCCTTTTAATGACAGCTTAGAGCACGGGATTACATTATGTGGATTGTTTTAGAGCAGGTCTTGCATTTCCATAGTTCTGTGTAATACGTGCTAATAGTGCATCATGATTATATATTAAGAGCTGGAAGAGTAAATGCCAGAAGAGGTGGATAGGCAAACAAAGAAAACTTGAAAGCACCCTATCAAAAAGAGAGGCTCGTAGTCTTGTTTCCACTGAATAAAAGCTCAGCAATAGACATGGATACAAATATTGACCATTGGTTTATTCATTTATATCTCAGTTTCCAATAATCACTAGAGTTTGTCTTAGTTCCCTTCCTAATTTTCAGCTTCTTGAATTCCCTTTGTATGCCCACCACAGTGCCTGATGGGTAACTGATATTTAACATTTTTTTTTTTTTTTCAGAACCGGGGATTGAACTCAGGCCCTTGCGCTTGCCAGGGAAGTGCTTATGCCACTGAGCCATCTCCCCGGCCCCAACAAATGTTGTTTTAATGAGTAATATAAAGCACAACCCTGCCTTTGAGGAATTGCAGATATAGATGGAATGAGAATATGTTTATATAATGTCTGCTGGCATCCAGCTACCTTTGCCAAACTCAGTTCACTACACCCTGCATTCCAGAAAGTCTATTTGCTTTTGCTAATTCTCTCATCCTGGGCATACTCTTCCAGAGGACTCTTCTGATTCTAGCCCAGAACACCACTCACTGTGTTTCCACAGTGCACTAAAGAAACTTTTTTTTTTTTTTTTTTTTTTGAGGAACTGGGGATTGAACTCAGGCCCTTCCACTTGCCAGGGAAGTGCTTATTCCACTGAGCCATCTCCCTGGCCCCTAAAGAAACTTTTATACATGTATAATCTAATAGCCACCCAACTCTTGCCTCTTACCTTGCCATAGCCAGTAAAATCTTAACAATAATGTTTTTAGGTAAGAAACAAAACAAAGCCTAATTTTCATTAGAATAGGTGTTTTTGTAAGTCAGAAATGACTCATATTTGCAAAGAATTAAGGATGAAGCAGCAGAGAGTGGAGGAAGAGGGTGAAAATTATCCATATACATAAATATATATGTAAATATTAGGTGTCACAAACACACACCTGTTCAAGAAAGCAGTATGACTACCATTAAAAGGAAAAATGGACTAGTAAGGTCATGTAATCAGTGTTTCCTTGGTGGTTTCATATTTCTTGACTAGTAACTAGAAAAGGTTCTGGAGGAAGAATAAATAGCAAAAGTAAATAACATTGAAAAGTAATTTGAGTTTAAAGGCCCACAGAAAAATCAGGAACTACATGTGATAATTCCTTAATTTAAATCTCATAGCTTTTTATATTACTAAATATTTAAATCTTCCTATGGCTTCCTGTTGCACTTTGAATAAAAGCTATACTCTAGCCAAGCCTACCAGGTCATAATTGTCAAGCCATCTTTTGTTCCCCAGTTCCAAGGACTTTCTGTCTTTGTAGCTTATGTACTTCACCTTCTTTCTGAATACAGACTCGGACCTCGTTGTGTAGTTTTCACTTCAATTCCAATGTACCAGGCCACCTTTGAACATTGTCTACAGCAGCCCTTTTCTGTACCACTTCCTTTGTCTCATGACACCTGCTTCATTTGCAGCATTCCTTCACCCTAATTGTTTATTGATTTAAGCTCTCTGTTTATTGTGTTTCCATTAGTACAATATACTACAAAAGGAAAGCAATGGCCATCTGTTTACGTGATTTCATTTTCAGTAAATACTGTAGAATAGTGCTGGAGGGGAATCGGTACTCAATACATTTGAGTAAGAAAGAAGGTGAGTGCGTATTGTATGCTTATAGTTAAAATTGCCAAACTAGCTTCTAGGTAGTATCACACCAGGTTGTAATAGAAGGCTTGGAAGAAATTTAAATTTTCCACAGTATAAAATCTGATTAGGAAATTTTAATTAGTGAAGCATACAGCAAGTCATAGTTTTAAAAAAATGAATGAGGAGGATTCATAGAATGGTGGTCTAGGGTTAGAGGCTGTTCCACTAAACATTCTCTCTCCACTGAAATTAATATTTTAATGGATTTATTTGATTACAAATCATTCAAAACTGTAGAAAGAATTAGTGGTCAGGAAGATCTGAAAGAAATGTCCACAATTGAGCATGTAGCAAGAAAGAATAGAAATAGAAAAATGGAAAGAGTGCAATAAAAAATTCTAGTACACATGTAGATTCTTGAGTTGAGCATTTACCAAAGTTAAATAATAATCTAACATTATATATCAAGAGATTCCATGATAACAATAAAAATACAAACAATAAAAGCCACTCCTTGGCACAATCAAATTTCTGATAAACTAGGACAAGGACAAAAATAATATCCACAGGAAAAGGTAACATCTTGAAAGAAGCAATAATAATAAAACTGACTTCTTAATAGAAACATATCAGAAGACAATTTGTAAATATTGGGATTCCCTCCCCTAAGTTTGTAGCTCTTAGCACAACCTCAGGGTGACCATACTTGCAGTCATTCCTTTAAGGAGATAATTAAGGTTAAGTATCTTAATTATCTCCATAAGTAAGGTTAATCACCAGGAGAGCAGAGCCCTAATTGAAAAGGACTAACGTTCCACTAACAGACATTGGAAGGACATCTGAACAGAGGAAAGGCCATACGAAGTCACCCAGAGAAAGTGGTCATCTTCAATCCACGGAGAGAATTCTCAGGACAACAAAACCTGCTGACACCTGCATCTTAGCCTTCAGGCCTCCATAAATTTTAGAAACTAATTTTCTGTTGTGCAAGCATCACAGTATGTGAGTTTTGGTCATGATTTCCCAGAGTGAGTAAATCAGCAATCCTGCATCTTCAAGGCAATGAAAGAATGTGTTCTACCACTAGGTTTGTTTCCAGCGATGCTTTCTCTTTCACAAATGAAGGCAAAGCATTCATGTCACTTATGTTTTACCTGCTGCTTTTCTGAAAAGCTGAGAGACAGGAAGGAAGGTGTGTGGGCCCTTGATCCAAAGCTGCACAGTGAAAATAGGGAAGGAGAATAGTTCAGGCAGCTCCAAGCCATCTCTGTACCTGTGCTGCCCCTGCTCCCTGTCGACCTCGTCAAGTACCCACCTGCTTGCCACCTAGGACATGTTCCACCTTTGTGCTCTAGCTAGGAATCCTAGGGATCCTAACAGTTTGTCCACTTCAAGGATATCACACTGCTGTCTTAAATGGTCTACATAAGAGAATGAAATAAGGATGGATTTGAACTTGGGAATATCGGCTTTGAATCATGCATGGGCACTCACTGGCTTTATTATCCCTATTTTTATTTCCTCAGTTGTAAACTCAGAACACTGATTTTTACTTCTTATGATATTTGAAAATTAAATGAGAATCTAAGGGTTTCAGATAAAAAATAGATGTGAAATTCTCACTGAATCTTCAGATTTATTTTTAGGATCTGTATGAGCAGGGATGTTAATAGAGCTTTACACATATAGGAATGTTAGGAAGAACTAACAACAATAGAACTTCTTATACTAAAAATTAAATGTGTAAGTAATTGTGGAAAAGAAAAAGCTTAAACCAGCCACTGAGGGTTCAGGAATTGATGCTTAAGTCTCTGCATGTGGAGTGAAAAGAGTTAAAATAAATAGGCCCATCTTGCCCTAACAGAATTCAGAAAGCTAATTCTTTAAATGTAATAACACAGAAAATCCCTGGACTCAGTGGTCCCAGGGTTTTTGGAGATCCTTGATGCTGTTAAAACTAATGGTCTAAACGTACAAATAACTGCCTAAGCTTATATATTCAGGTTTCTATGTCAGCTTATGGTGCCATAACTAAATATCATAGAATGAATGATTTAATGGTTCTATAAGCTGGGGAGTCCAATATCAAGTTTCCAGTGAATTTCATTCCCTGGCCAAGACTCTGTCTACTTTGGAGATAGTTACCTTCTTACTTTGTCCTGATGTGGCTTTTTCTTGACACAAGCTCTCTGGTGGGAGGGAGAAAGTGAGGGAAAGATAACTATCTCTTCCTCTTCTCATTGGGCCACTAATCCCACTATGAGAGGCCAACTTTTATGGCCTATGCTAACACAGACTACTTCCTTACAGCCCCACTTCAGATACCATCATATGGGCTTCAACAAAAAGGGATGTGTTGGGACAGAAACATCCATCCATGAAACTACATGTTCATCTTTCAGGCAAGAGCTTATGAAGCTTTCTGGGTGTTCTTGTCTGTCTAAGAAGAACCAGCTAAATTTCACATTAAGTATTTTAAGTACAGGACTCAGGTCGATCACTTCCAATTGAAGTCCTCAACAGACTTCACCCATTTGTGTAGCTTTGAGTGAAGGGCACTGGCCTCTCCTTTAAAAGGGAAATACACAGATGACGGTTGTTAAACAGCCAAAGAAAACTTTCAACATGAAAAACAGACAAAAATAAGAAACGTAGCAATCAACTTGAAGGAAACAAGTACAAGTAACAGTAGAAAAAAAATCCTTGAAAATACCGTGAATATTTTCATAGAAGAAAATTTTGTGTTCATAGTACGAGAATGAGATGCTTTAATAAGAAAGAGGTCAGCAAATCAAAATATCGCTTTAGAAATAAACACATGATAGCATTGAGGGGAAAAAAAACTTGGTAGAGGATAAAGTTACAGAAGATAGCATGAAAGAAGTTTCCCAGGAAACAGCAAGAATGGAAAGTGATGAAAGACAGGAAAGAAACTATGAACAAAAGGTGACTCAGAAAGGGGAGTGATGGAAGAGTTCACAGATATAAAAGACAGTAGTTCCTGCATCAAGAGAGGTCACCAAATTTAAGAAACTAAACCTATCTTTTGTACATATCTTTGAGAAATGTTTATAAAACCAAGGGCATGAGAAATTTGATTGTCTGATATGCTACAACATATTGAGAGGAGACACAGTATACTCTTTTTGAAGAAAGTGTTGGGACAAACTGTACTTACTTATCTAAAAATTAGTATCTGAGTGCAGAGAAGTATCCTTCTAACAGAAAACTTGGAGGTTAATTGTAGCTACATATGAGCCTATATTATAAAAAGTAAGATATTGAGCTGTGGGGGACTCAGGTCAACAATTTCTGACATTGCCAGTTAAGTGGAAGACCCAATACTATTATGGGCTATTGGACTCTTTTAGAATATTTTGCTGAGTTTACACACCTATAATATTCAAAAAACAGAACTTAACAAAAAAAGGGGATACAGATGAATGTCCATTTTGTATCTGTGCATTCAAAATGGTTAGGATAGATATATAGTTACATTCTCTTAATGAATAGAGGGATTTGTTCTAATGGTGTTTGTAAATAGGATATCAAGTCCGCATCTTGTACAGCAATTAACCACTAAGATGAATGTATGCAGTGTGTTAATTATTGAAACTGTCCTACCAATTTGATTTGAAACTGTCTCATAGCTCTTTGTTTATCAATAAAATTATGACAAAAAAGAAATTGTATAATTCTTATATTTGCACATAAGTCCAACAATCTCACCATATAAAACCTTGAAGCAGGAACATATTTTTATGTATTTATTTGACGTTAGTATTTCTTCTTTGGAGAAGTATGTATTCACCTCAGATGCCCATTTTTTGATTGGGTCTTCAAATTATGGGAGCCTGATTTTTTTTAGTTTTTTTTTTGTATATTCTAGATAGAACTCTTTCATCTGAGTGACTCTTGGTTAAGATTTTTTTTTTCCCAATTTGTGGGTTGTCTTTGCACTCTGCTGGTGATTTCTAAACTTCTATAATCTGAGCAACTACACTGAAGGCAGCAATGTGCAATATAACAACCACTGTTGAATAGCTTTGATCTTATTTTAAAAATGTATAAAGTTTCTAATGTCTTATGCATTGTTTTTATACACTCTTTAAAATAAATTGTAAAAATTAAAAGGACAAGGAAAAAATTAAGGTTTACTGAAAGGAAGAGTTCAGATTAATTGTTTGATCAATCTTGTATGCCTATATCTGGTACCCTGAGCAATAAATTTGATAATAATATGTAATATTGTAAGATAAATGAATATGAGAAAATAAAAATTGTATAAGAAAGAAAATATAATCTGCAACTATTTTGGCAAGTTTTTCTGTTGGCAAACACAACTAAATTCATGAAGCCAGGCTTTGCACAACAATAGATTGACTTAGGTTTAAAAAGGCCAAAGGAGATGAAAATACATAGATTCTTAGTATCATGAGGCTGCCACGATGAGCTCGCATGGCATCTGATGACCTTGTCCGTTTTCACTTAGGAAACACATGAAGCTGTGAATGTGAAGCAACCTTAGTACAGGGAAGTTACTGCTCTGCAGATGAGCAGGGCTTATTGTGGAAACAGTTCCTGACAGATACCTGGGTTGACTGTAGCTTATTTTTCTTAACTTTGAATAAAATTATTTGTCATACTTACATGTTCTGTTTGCTTTGTTTTGAAGGAGTGTTACATCCCTTTCATCTCATCTTATTTTTATCCCAGTGTTAGAGAAAAAAAAAACCCACTTAGAATTTTATAAGAATTAATTTCAATACCATCCCAAACTTATGTAATTTTGGCTTAGCTACTTAACCTTTCTAAACTTGATTCTCCCTATAATCTGTGCCATATAGAGTCATCAACTAAATTCAATAAAAATATTTTAAGGCCACTAGTATGAACCACCCTCTTAAATTTAAGAACTGGACTTAATTTCTTATCCTCCCTATGTGTTCCGCAAACCTATGTTTATTGAGTATGCATCCTGAGCTTGACTTGGTGTGAAGGGAAGAGAATACAGTGGTGAATGAAATGCATGTAGACTATGCTTAATGAAGTTCACTATTTTTCAGAGCAAAGGAAGAAAGCAAAGGAGAGAGGCAAGTGACATTTATAACTACTAATATACTTCCACAGTAGTACAAGGGAAAACAGTAAAAGGGTGGTACAGTAGGAATCTGTCCCAGAGAGAAGAGGAAAGAAGGTGAGCTGAGTTTAAAACTGAGTAAAAATAACAATGTAAATGAAAAGCTCTGCACAATCAGTATTTTAGAAGAGGGCATGGTCCTCTTGGGAAACTCTGAAACATGGGTATCTTGGGTCATTCATGAAACTCAGAATTTATAATATGATCAGAGAACAAGGACATACATACAGTTGGAGAACTTGACAGGGAATTGAACAAATTCAGTCTGTATTTTTTATCTATATTAAGAACTTGACTTTCTATACTGTGTTTCTTTCTATACAGCTGTTGTAGGATATTAAACAAAAAATGAAATGATCATGTTTGTTTTTTAAGCAATGATTCTATAAGATATGGTTTGAAAGACAAATAGGACCAAACAAGAGTCAGTATATTATGATTAGTTATGAGGTCACAGTGGTAGCGAGGCATGGAGACGGTAGCTTAGGGCAGAGTAAAAGCAGTAGGTGTGGAGGTGGGGGACAAAGAACAATGATCACAAGAGATGACTGTTGAACTGTTGAAAAAATCATATGTATCTAATAGAGAAGCTATGAGGAATACAGTGAAAAGTACTCAGTATGTGACAGCAAACATACACTTCTTCAAATTTCCATTTTCATTCCAAACTTCCCTGTGCATTTGGAAGTTCTTGTCTTCCTTCTTTCACAAAATTTCCTTTCATGCACGAAGTTTTTATCTTTGCTTTAGACATTATATTAGCGTACTTTTGATTGCTATAACAAAACACCTCAATCTGAGTACTTATAAAGCAAAGAGGTTTTGTAAGTTGGAAACCCAGCTTTTTGGGGTCCCATGTGCTCAGCCTTTACTGGAAGTGTCACGGCAAATGATTCCAGAACAGTGACAGTGTGTGTAGAAGAAATCATATGGCAACACTGAGAACCACAGAACCAGGAAAGGTTGATCTCATCTTTTAAACAGCCTTTTTTTGCAATAGCTAACTCCTTTTGAGAGGCAGTGTAATCCTTTCAAAAGACAGTATACCTGATGACCTATCCATCTCCACCATAACTCACCTCTTACATTGTCACACCGGGGATCAAATTTCCAAAGATGATTTTTTATCAATATTTTAAAGAGAACAAATATTAATCAAAAATTTGAAACTGTACAGAATTTCAAAAAGCAAGATGATTGGAATTCAACAACAGTTCTTATATTGCATACTGTTGTCTTCACAGTAGTTGTTCAGATTACTAGATATAAGCATGCAAATTTGGTAAAAAATTAAGCATTAATTGCTCCTTTCTATAACCAGTAGAAATTTGTAATACAATTGTCATAGCTATCTTATGTGTATATATTTTTTCTTTTTTCTCCTTTCTCTCATGCCGTTTGTTCTTTCCTATTGAGGGGGGTCTTTCCCTCTCACAGTTATCTGTTGAACCTTGTGCATTTTACTCTTTCATGTTCTTACACTAGGGAGACAATAAAATGTTTACACATGTGGGTCTGATTTATTTCACTTATGAGTACAGTGTCCAGTTGTATCCATTTACCTGTAGAAGCCTTGAAAGAAAAACTCAAGGCTTCTACAGGTAAATGGACACATTTTCTTTCTTTATGACTAATGCTCCATTGTATAAAAATACCACATCTTTTTTATCCACTCCTCAGTTGATGGGCATTTGACTTGTTTCCAAGATTTAACTATGACAAATTGTGCTGCTATACACAAGGGTGCACATATATCACTGGGATATGATGTTTTTAGTTCTTTTGTAAAAATACCTAGAAAGGGAATCACCATGTTTTCTTATATCCCGTCTTTTGTTTCTTAAATTTCTATCTTCATAGTTTCCTGTAATGTTTTAAAAGACAGTATACAGTATATGATTTGGAGCCAGGGAGAAAGCTCAGAGTCTTAAGTGCCTGCCTAAAAGAAGAGAGAGAGAGAAAAAAACAAGATGTTTGCTTGGGGAGATAGCTCAGTAGAATAAGTGCTTGCCTGGCAAGCATAGGCTCCTGAGTTCAATTCCCAGTACTGCAATAAATAAATAAATAGTGCCTACCTGGCAAGCACAAGGTCCTGAGTTTGATCCCCAGTACCATAAATAAATAAATAAATAAATAAATAAATAAATAAATAAATTTAAAAAATATACAGTATGTGTACAAACTGCATTTCTGCCATTACAATGTGATTTTACCTCATTTTCAAGCTTAACACCCATCCATCCTGCTTTTCCTGGCTGCCATTCCTAGCACTCTAGTCAGTGTCTTTGTTCTTCATCTTCTTTTTCTCTGCATCTTTATTGCTTCAGGAGGCATTCTTGTGCTTCTAGTTGTTTTTCACTTTACTTGGGTCAGAAAGCACAAATATAGGCAAATGCTAGAATCTTTAGCCTAGTACGAGAAACTAATGAACTAAAATTCATAAGCTGGTGTGAAATTCTTTTATACAGTATCCAGCATGTACACTCTGGCCGTATTCACATTATTCAAATGAAACTACGTTCCTTTCACTATCAATGGTATTGTGTTAATATTTCATTTTATTCATACGTGTTCATAGTACATAATGATCACGCTCAAGGTGCAGAGTTGGTGTGTGTACATAATACATCTTAAATCTTTTCACAACCCCTTACGCTTTGTTCCCTTTCCCTTCCCTTCATCCTTTGACCCCCTTCACTTTTGCAAAAGATCTGTCTTCCTCTGTTATCTATTTCTATTTCTTGCTCTTTCTTTTTAAATTTTTTTCTTGCTCTTTATATTTTGAGTCTCCCATATAACAGAAATCATGTGATATTTAAGCTTATCTGTCTGATTTATTGCACTTAACATTATGGTACATCTCAAGGTACACATTTTCCTACAAATGACTCACATTTATCTTTCTCTATGGCTGAGTAGATCTCCATTGTACATAAATACCATATTCACTTTGCCCCTTCATCCACTGATGTATGTAGAAGTCATTGCCAAGATTCAACTACTTTGAGTTATGTTCTTCTCAATGTGGATATGCATGTGTCACTGTCATAGTTGTCTTTCACTCTTTGGGGAAGATACCTAGAAGTGGAAGAGCTGGGTTAAAAAGACCTGGCAGTTTGAGTTTTTTGAAAAATCAGCATACTGATTTCCATAACGACTGCACTCGTTTACTCACCCACCAACAATGCAGAAGACTTCCATCTTCCCTGGAGCCTCACCAATATTTGTTATTGTTTGATTTCTTAGTGATAGTCATCCTTTCTGGAGTAATATAGAATCTCAGTGTTGCTTTAATTAGCATTTCTGTGATGGTCATTGTCATTGAACTTATTTTTCATATGTTTATTGGCCATTTGTACTTCCTCTGAGAAGTGTCTGTTCATTTTGAGTTTTAAAAAATCACTTATTTATTTATTTATTTATTTATTTGGGACAAGGTCTCACTACACAACCTGGACTCTGAGTGATCCTTCTGTCTCAGCCTCTCCAGCACTGGAATTACAGGCATGCACCACTATGCTGTGTTTAGGGGCCAGCACAATGTGCCTGGGGTTGTGAGACCAGCAAGGCCTGTGCTACTGGGGATCAAATCTGATTCCTTTCGCTTCCCAGTCAGGCAATCAGACAACTGAGCTCTCTTCCTGGCCTATCTGTTCAATGTGGTTGCCCAATTTTTTTATTTGGTCTACATGGAGAAGATTGAATCTAGATCCATATCTTACACTATGTACTGAAATAAGAGTTAAA
This sequence comes from Octodon degus, assembly GCF_000260255.1. Taxonomy (NCBI): domain Eukaryota; kingdom Metazoa; phylum Chordata; class Mammalia; order Rodentia; family Octodontidae; genus Octodon; species Octodon degus. The sequence goes on from NW_004524580.1 coordinate 13,090,620, forward strand.
ATGGATCAAAGACTTAAAACAGAAATGCTTAATATACTGGAAGATAGAATAGATAAAACTCTTTGTTATAGGCATAGGCAAAGACTTTCTGGACAGAACTCAAGTTACATAAAAATTAAAATTAATAAATTAATCAGGAGCCAGGGAGATGGCTCAGTAGAATAAGTGCTTGCCTGGCAAGTGAAAGAGCATGAGTTCAATCCCTGGTTCTGAAAAAAAAAAAATCAAATCAGATTGCATCGAAGTGAAAATACTCCTGCAAAGCAAAAGAAACAACAAAGTGAAAAGACAAAACATTTGCCAGTTCTTCCTCAGACTGAATGCTAATATCTAAAATATATAAACAAAATTTGATTACCTAGAATAGACGACCATATATCAACTCTTAATTGCTAAGTTCCTACTTTCATCATGTTTGCCTGTTCTGTAGTGCTTTTCACTCTCTGTTACATCTTCACTCTCACTCTCCTGGTTTTCCTTCCACTCATTAGACCACTTCTTTTAGTCATGGTCTTCATCTGTTCCTGTTCCATCAACATCAAAATTCTACAGAATTTTGTCTCTGACCTTATTCTCTCTCCAATATGCATATCTATCTATCAAACAAATATTTACGTAGACATCATGTTAGTTTTCAAGGACTTGGATAAATATAGGGATACTAAAATTTTTTTAAATGTTAAATAACTTCTTTTGAATCTGCTTAAAAATGCACATAAAGGCTGGGGAGATGGCTCAGTAGAATAAGCGCTTCCCTGGCAAGTGCAAGGGCCTGAGTTCAATCCCTGGTTCTACCAAAAAAAAGTTAAAAAAAAAAAAAAAAAAAATGCACATAAAATAAGCAAAATCAAATGCTATGAAAGTCCAAATCAAACCCATTTCCATGACATGATGATCTCTTACCATTGATTTGTTAGGATAAAACACCCAGGACTGGTGACATGGCTCCGTTAAAGCTCCGGCTTAGGCAAGCTTAGGCAAGCACTGGGACCGTGGTTCATCCAGGCACCACATGCCACCAGCCCTACCCCCAGGGCAGGCTAAGACTGCCAGAGTCCGGGCATAATGGCACACACCTCTAATCTAAGCTCTGAGGAGGCTAAAAGCAGGAGGATCACCACGAGTCTGAGCTGTGTAGTGAGACCCTGCAACAATCAAAAACATTAAAATAACAAACAAACAAAAAACACCCAGTGCCCTTATGTAATGTGTGCTTCCGGGAAATCACGGCTGAATCTCCTATTTCCTTCTCCCTTTGATATTTTTTTGACCTCTTTTGATATTTTCCAGGTACCCCAAAAGGCTTTATCTTCATCTCACTGTGTGGGGCTTTGATTCTGTTTATTCCCAGATTGTATTAGTAGTATCTGTAGTCATTTTTTAGAACTATAAACACCAGTATAGTGATAAGCATTACTCTTATGTATCCAATTGTGTCTTGCTTTGAAATATTGTGAAAATCGCCCTCCTCAAATCCACGCATACCCCAGCCTTGCATGCTTTTCCATCTGTACATCTAGTTCCATGGCTTTCTAAACCATATTCCTAGGTACAGGCCACTGCTGTTGAAATTCACGTAATGCCTGCTTCCTTTAGTAAAAATTGCAAAGGTTTTAGTTCATAATGTCCTGGACTTCCTGTTGCCTGTGTGCATGTATAGTAGCACTTTGTCACATTCCTCTCTAGCACTTGAAATATCCTCTAAATATATTGAACCACTTCAGTAGATCCTCAACTACAGTGAACTATTTTATTCATTCCAAAGTTTCCTTTTTCCATATCTTTATGCTTCTTCTTTTATTTGTCATGCCTCTCTCACATTTTTAGTGTTGGACTTTCATGTCTCGTTTATGATTCAGGTATCATTTCATCTGTCCATCATTCTTAATACTCTCTCACCTCCCACAGGCTTCTGTCCACATCTGTGTAACATTGTTCTATGACTCCGTGCTCCTTCCTTACCAACCAATGTCTCTTCAAGGTCAAGAATGAAGTCTTAGATGTAATCTGTTTTCTCCAGTCCTCAGAATCTAGCAACAGTGTGTAGTCATCTATAGTGGACGCTCAAGGCCTGTTTGTTGAATTCATAAATAATTCTGGCTTTTTTTAAAAAGAGATTTTTGGATTCTCAGCAACACTCTTACTGACAAATGCTATTACGCACAATCAGATGTTGGCCTCTTACCAACTTAAACTTACAACTCATTCAGGGCTCACATTTAAACTGTACGTTCCCCTGTCTCAACCACCCCTGAGATCTATTTAGCAAACTTTGGTATTATTTAATGATTTCCTACAGAACCTCAAGCAGCTGTGAGGTTGAAAAAATCATTACAGACACTATTTCTACATTTTAGTGCATAGCTTTTGAAACAGTTACTCAAAAATAGGGATGGATAATATTCTGTGGTCAATACATGTTTTTATGTTTCTCAGAAAATAATTTATATTTTATGAAGGTTTTACAATAGTTTAGTAGGACAGTGAGATCCCATATTCTTTCCTAAAGCTTCACTACCTTCTGCAAGATTTTCAAAATTATTATTTTAATTAAAAAAATAAAAGTATGAACAGACCATTTGGTATTATTTTTATTTTTATTTTTTGGTATCAGGGATTGAACTCATAAAACTTATGTTTGCCAAGCAGGACCTTAAGCCACTGAGCTATCTCCCCAGCCCCATCTAGGTTAAAATCCCAATTCTGCTTGTTAAGAATATGACATTAATCACATCTGTTATATTTTTGTATCTGGCTCAATTTTACAATTGTCATAATCAGGAAAAATGAATAGCTTGCAGAATTTATCAAATGCATGACTGTATGTAAATTGTTGGACATACTGTATATTTAAAGTTTAGAACCACACAGTCATTGCTATTATCAGGAACAATACCTATTTGCAATAAAATTTGCTAAAATTTGGAATTTGTTATAGTAACTAGTTACATATTGAATTTGAAAACATGGTGTGAGGGAGGTTTTGGTGTTGAGGAAATTCATTAGTCTGCTTAGTCAATTATTTTTAAAGAAATGGAATTGTAAGGGATGGAAAATCCAACTCGGAGTGAGTAGACAAAATGCAGATGCTTCTCAGCAATCCATTCTATTCTTAATCATATCGGGATAAATTTAATAAGAAGGTTTACTTCAGACCTTTCAAGGTGATGTCAATCAATCAATCAGTCACACTTCTGGCATTAACCTACCACCCCCAATTTATATGCTATCCTTTGTCATTTCTTTTCTTCACCCTGAGTAAGGTCTTGAACTTAGGTAGCCCATTGAAGCATGAACTAAAAAAGAAATTGATATCTCTAGACATTCTTCTAATAAATCTAATTATAAAAATTAACTTAGTTTTTATCCCTCACTTAAAGATAAAATATTTTGCTTCAGATATTGATATGTTTTATAAAGTTAAATTTTGTATTTCCATCTTATTTGAGTAGAACAGCAAGCACTGAAAATTCTATAATAGTTTAGCTGAAGGACTGAATTAATTTTTTGTAGTGCTAGTGATCTGAAGACACACGTTTTTTTTTCTTTCACACTTTTAAGGTGTTTGTCAATATTATGAGAAAATAAAATTATTCCTTGGAGTTTCCTGTGAGTGTAAATTGTACGACACATTTTCCTAGTTAAACAGAAAAGATTATATCAAGAAAGTATTTGAAAGTTTGTTGAGTTACTGTTATAAGTAGCAACTAAAATTAATTTGAGAAATTAAAATTTATTTATTACACAGTTAACATTTTATCACTACCCAAATGCTAACTTCAAAGCTGCAAATCTCTCCGAGCTGCCCCTGATGAACGAATAAGCTCACACTCAGATAGGCTTATTTGAGGTAGTGAGTAGGCAGACTTGCATTGTCTTCCAGCCTCAGTCTTGCTAATTTCCATTCTTATAGTCCTGCACAGGCTTGCACACACATGTGCACATGTCTCTTCATCCATGTAATGAAATGAGTTACTCTTAGCATGCACTATTAAAATGGAATTTTTATCTTTAACTACTTGTCATGTTTAGAAGGCTCTGAATCAGAACTAAGATTTTTTTAGTACACATCCTTTTTGTGTGTTTTTTCTTTAATCTACTTCTGTTCATCTATGAAGGCTAAATATTGAAATATATCATTGAGTGAACTCTTCTGTTGCTATCTGTATTAGTGTGTTAAATATTTGAAACATTTACATATTTAAAATGTGTATGAATAACTGAAATGCTTATAATAAAAATCTCATGCATTTGGGATACTAAAGTCCTAAGGGGTTTGACTATGTTGTCTAAAAATCTTTACCTTTTGTAGTTTCTCCTTCGGAGCAAAATGTTCTTATTTAAAAGTTACAGTATTTATGCCCCCAAGAAGTCATCTAGCCTCCTTCAACCTTAATATATTTTTATTTTGAATGAGATATAACAACACCTGAGTTGTTTCCCTGCAATTAATCTCACCTGTGCTAAGCAGGCAACGTTGAATAGAAATGACAGGAGTCAATCTATCAGGTGGAGAATAGACCATTTTCTGTATTTTTTACTATTAAATAAAACTGTGTGCGCCAAGATTTAGATTAGTTGAAACCCCCTACAAACTAAGCCTATGGAAACAGTAACTGATCCTTCTAACACTGTGTTTTTTACTTCATCACAAGAATGCATTTCCCCAAAAGTGTAAGATCCGTATCTTGAAATGGAATGACTTGCTTTAAAAGATTTTATAGTAGAGGAGAAACATCTTTCTTAAAATTTTAAATCATGTAACTAATGGGAATTCACACTATAAAACCATGCACATTGGAATCTTTTCTCATTTTTAAGGGAATGGATGGCTCTCTGCTAGCCCTTTAACATGTAAAATGAGTAAGTTACTTGTGTCCAGTACATCCAAAAAAGAGCCAGGATAAAATAAACATAAGGGCTTGGATATCTTGGAAAAAATCTGTCATGGGTTTGGGTTAATCATCTCCAGAAGAAATTCAACTTGGTGCCTGAAATGTAAGACTTTCTGGAGAAAGCAGAAAGGCCTGAGGCAGTGTTGATCCGAGAGTGCTCTCCATGGGTCAGGTCTGCTCTGCTGGCAGAGTGCAAACCTAGTTCACAACCGGGGCCTCTGAAAAGTTGTAAAAGACTGCGGGGGCCTCGCGGTGCGCGCACTCCAGCTTGGGTTACGTAGCTTTAATGGTGCAGTTTCTTATTATAAAATAAAACTTAAAAATAAAATCTGCGCCTAGTTCTCCAACCTTCTGTCCATCAGTGACAGGATTGATGCTTCCAGCATTTGTGGAATGAAACATCAGTTTCTTAAGTTTTAATGATTATGTAGAACAGTATTTGTAAATATGTCATATTTTCATTTGGTGTAGTTAGCATAATGTCCAGTTCCTAGTTGTTTTTTTTTTTTTTATGAAATTTTGAAAAGCAATACTTTGGCACAGTTGTCTCCTATCATTATGCATGTTTAAGGTATGTGTGTGTATGTCCACGTGTGTGTGTGCATGTGTGTGTGTGTGTGTGTGTGTGTGTGTGTGTGTGTGTTGTAGTAGGGAGCTTCTCTTTTTATACTATTTCTGATGCTACACATCTTGGAGACTGGGAAAAATGATCCCTTTATCGTTTTGTACTTCAGAGAAACTAAGATAAATAGCTCAAATATTTACTTTCTTTGCCCCAACTCCCACGTTTTTCCTATTTGCATTATCAGAGACAAGAGTATATTTACTTGACATAATATCAGGTGAATAGAAAAAAAAATAAGCCATCATAGGCCATTATGAGTACAGAAATAATTACATGATTTTATTCTGTGTGACAATAAAATGTGCTGCTAAATTCCCATGGTGGGTTTTAAATTACTTTAGAAAATAAGCATAAAAATAAATTTTGGTTTCTTTTGTTTCTTCACCTAATTTTATTGTTCAGATCTGCCAACAAGGTTGAAGTCAAATAAATTGGTAAATAAAATATCTGAATATTTCTCAAAGATCATTGCCTTTTCTAGGCATGTAAAACTTCTACTGTATTCTCCTATAATCTGTCTATAACTATAGATTTTTATGTAACAATTATATGGCCTTAAGTTGACTATCTCTTGTAAAAAAATTTTCATCTTTAGACAAAGTAGAAGTCAATCATTTGAATGAATAGAGTCCTAAGTGCTGAAGCATTTCAAATCCTTTTTCATTTGACCACTCAGTGACCTGATAAGTATTTCCTGTCCCTAAATAAGGTTATGACCCAGGTCTTAGAGTGAGAAACTCAGATAATTTTAGAAACAAGTCAAATGCCATACAATTAGAGAAGTAGAAGACAGTTTGACTAAAATTCTTTCTTTCAAGGTGAAATTATATATCTTAAGTATTAAAAAAATAAATGTATTACCTTCTGCATATTCCTCATGTTTAAAAGTATTAATCATTGATTTTATTGTCTTTTAGGATGATAAATTACCAGGTGTTTCTAAAAGATTAACTGGCAGTGGAATTACTCTATTGCATTTCGTTACAATAGTTCAGTCTGTAACACAAGCTAAAAAAACTATATAACTATTGACACTTGAATAGCTTGTGTAATACTTTGGAAAAAGTGGTGTTAAAAATTAACTCACTGGTATATTTGTAAGTGTGCATATTTGCATAGGTGAGTGCAGTTTTTTGTTAGCATTTATAGATCTAAAAAGTTGAAAATTGCAAAAGAACAAAAACACGTAAAACAACAAAATAGACAATGTAGATTTCTGATAATAGGACAGGAGTGTTTCCCACCACCTTACTAAGCTGTTAAAATACCGTTGGCAATTGGATTAAGGAAAGGAAGACTCTTACAAGTGCAATTTGCTGATCTGAAAATGTAATTGACTATAGCTTGCTTTGATAATTTTTTTTGCTTTTCCACAACTTGAATGTGAAATATAATGTTATGAACTGTTAATTATTTTAATGAGGTCAAGAAGTGTCTCCTTAAAATAACAGTTTTAATATTTAACATACGTTTGGTACTTTCTCCTCTTGTATAGTTTAATAAAGTTATAGATTAAAATATAACAGAACCAAACTTGAAACTATGATTTTTTAAAAAAGTAAATATTAAGAAAATTCTCTGAAATTGACACAGCCTGAGCTATTTAACTTTAGTTATACACTTTTTACAAGGATTATATAATTTATCAAACAAAATAAATTCTCAATTTTGATCTAACATATTCTAAGGAATGATTTTAAAATAATCAACTAATTACTGAAGGATAATTTAAAAAGTGATGCTACTTTAGAGTGTGGAATGCCACGTTACTTATAAAGGTCATACTTTTCCATGATAATATACTAATGAAACTGTTCTCAAAAATACAGAATTTCATTTCTATTTTCATGAATGTTGAGCCATTGCCAGATCATGCTTATGATTTAGTTTTATACTATGTGTCTTATTCAATACTGCGTCATGGAATTATGTGTGTGTGTATATATAAATTAAGCACTTTCAAAGCTGATATATAAATTAATATAAAACCAATAATTTAATATAAAACTCCTGATTTTCTTATCTAAGCTTTATCTGTATGAATAAAATTCATGATATATACTCTTCAACAATTATGAGTAAAAGTGGTGGATAGAAGAAAACATTTGTACTCAAAACAATAATGTGGAAGTATATGTATTTAAATAGCAGCCATAATCAAAATAATAGCATAACTGGGAATGCTTTCCATTTGTTACTAAATTTACAGATTTCTTAAGTCACAATAATGATTCAAACAATTCATATCATTCTTAGGAGCATTAAACAAACCGTGTACCTTACAAATCTCATAGAAACAGGAATGCAATTCAATTTCCTGTATATTTTGTTATTTGATTAAATGAATATTTCAACTACTTATTTATAAATATACTTTTCCTACATATGAACACCCACTTATAAATTTTATTTTTCAAAATGTTTTCCTAAGTTTAATTGCTATAAAAATTATGTGCAATGACATATAGAGTAATTGACATTTAAAATTATTTCTATTGAATATAAAAGTACCTAGTTCTTTTAACTATAATGAAATTCATACACTAAAACTTGGTTCAGAATAGTAAATATTATCTGCATGTTAATTTTATAACAAATTGAGAATAAATCATAAATTTATTTAACTAACAAATATATACATTTAAATGATATTTTTGGTTGTTAATATTTAGGTGAGATGACAAAAAATTTATTAAGCATCTACCTGATTAAAAGAAAATTAAAGTTGTAAGATTAAAAATTGTGAAAGATAAAAACTAAAAAGTAAACTGTTATACCAAGAAGAGAACTCAGATTTAACCCACAGATGACCTCCTGGACCTGTTTGTTCAGATGACAGCTCTAAAAGTATACAGGGAATATTCCCATTTAATACAATTATTTGCCACAAGCTCTGACCCCAGTGACTGTCATGAAGTTGCTCTGAATTGGCCCATTCTCTGATATAGTGACGTTGCTTCTGTTGCCTCGATTGTGACCTTTGATTACAGGGTACCCTTGAGAGTTCTATGTAATAAGCGTAACTCCTAGGTCTTAGTCAGGAAGGTTGATCTGCCTGCATAGATTTGTCCATCCCCTTGGTCTTAATTACTAATGCTGGGTGTCCTTACATGGTATACTACTATGCTATTTTGAATACATACATTTCTCTAAGTACTTTCATAGTAGAATGCAACAGTTATAAAACATGCAAAAAAGTTTTCAAATGAGAGGTCACTATATTTTCTTCAATGCTAATGCAACTACTCATTTATTTCCATGCTTAGTTCATTTTACTAGTTTATAAGTGTGGTCACAATTTCTTGCCTATACACCTTTGCCTAATCAACGATGGATACCTAGCTTCTCATAGTCCATCTCTTTATCTTACCACATTTGTATAGGTTACTGAAAGCTGATGCAGAGAAACAATGTGGCACAATTTAATAAGGATGATGATTAGAAAAAAACATAAAACTGGCAATAAATTGCATCTTCCCCACTATCACTATGGTCAAATTATTTTTGCCCAGTAGTTTTTCACTTTAAAAATGAGAACCATCAATCTTTCTTTATAAGATCAAACAAAATTTAGTGTAACATGAAGGATTTATCACAACCATCACTACATATGTGTTTATTTTTATGAGCATCCCAAAGGAAGGAAAATTATGGAATATGAAATTGTTTCTGAATTCTTGTAACTGGAGCCTGGGCTAAAGATTGTTCTGTGCACAGCGATCTCAAAATGTTCTCCAGCATTTTAGAGTTTAACTGAAAACTAGAACCATGATCCTTTGAGGAAATTTGTTTCTCAGTTGTGTTTATACTTGATTAAATTATTTGAAGAAAAAATTATAAATGGGTACTAGATTTGGAAATTTAATCATTTTCTTGCTAAGATTTAGTGGTCATTCATGAGTTTGATGGCTGTCAAACTTTATATTGTAGCACTTGATTTCAAAGTGAAATACTACTCAAAATTCAATGTAGCATATAATGCTTAAGAGTACATCTGCTCTAGGGACTGGGGAGATAGCTCACCAGCTTAAGTACCTGCCTGGCAGCACAAGATCCTGAGTTCAATCCCTGGTGCTGAAAAAAAGAAATAAAAGATTGTATTTGCTCTAGTTGAGGTATTAGGTCTTATCACTTTAATTCTCAAGGCAGCCACAAGGTTCTTTTGCAAATCCTCCATGCTTTCATAAAGCACAATTTAAAACAAGTGTGACTCCTGAAAAGAACCTCTTTCCTTTGTGCTTTCATTGCACAAAGATCAGTACCAACCCTACAACTTCATCCACTGATCTCTGAGATGCTTCTTGCATATCCTTCCAAGCCGGAGGATCTGCAGGGAAGCTTGGTCAAACCCACTACTCTTGTATTCTGCATGCCAGTAAAACCAGCATCACATGGGTATGCTATCAGCAGAAGCCATAACTAGAGCCCCTTGGACCCTACCTGGAGCAGCTAGAATACCCAGATGATAGAGCATGGTGAAATGCATCCCAGAAAATCACTTTCCAGAGAGGTCCTTCTTGAGCATGGGTCACAGAGATGCTCTTCTTAAATCAAAGCCTGACACTTTTATACCCTTGAACCTGCCATGGAAAGGTTCTTGCTGACTCTTGAGATGTCCTCAGGACATCTGCTTTCTAAGTCAATATGAAGTATTTGGTTTGTGTTTAAATGGTGTTAATCCCTTAAGTAGTCATATATTCTTTCCTTCCAATTTTACACATATTTCTTTCTGAGCCAAAACTTTTTCTATTTTTTCTATCCTGCCTTTCACCCCTAACTTTTAGTATACTTGCAAATCTGGATAAATGGAGCCAGCACTCCCAATATTACAGTCTGAATGTTGGGCTATCTTAAATTTTTTTCTGCCAGAGAAGTCTGCCTCTTTAATTACATCGTCTCTCAAAGCCTGTGAATGTAGTCAAAACATAGACAAATTCAATGCTGGAATGTAACACACATGCCCTTTAATTTAATTTCCAATGGTGTCCTTATTCTCAACTGAAATCCCCTGAGCTGGCCTTTATTGTGTGTATTCCTATTGCCATTGTGCTTTGAGCTCCAGCCACAATAATCCATTAAGCTCTGTTTATAGCATCGTGGGACTTCTCCAGCCTACTTTTTCTAAACCTCTCAGACTTCCCCCATAGAGCAGTTCCAAAAGTTTCTAAACTGCATGGTCAGTACAGTCACTGTAACAACAACTGCACTGGTACCAATTCTCTATATTAGATTTCCCTTCACTAAACACAATAGAGTATGCTCACAATGTAAAAGAGAAAAGTTTTAATGTTGATAATCATTTGGGAAAATTGAGTTCACAGTAATATCTGGGTCCAAGCAGGAACATTACAGTAGAAGACTGTGGTAGGGCAAAGCTGTTTCATTACGGCACCTAGGGGAGCGGGGAACTGTGTCAGAGAGGAGCAGGCTAGAGGGTATATGTAGTACTGGAGCCTCACCATGACTCACCCAGGCACACTAAAGATCATGTTCTACTTATCTGGTAGCTAGTTCTTAGCCCTGGGTAACTGACATATCAAGATAGAAGGTCACTGGATACACTCAGCATTCTCTGAACATCCCTCACATTATGACTGAAATAAACCTCCCCAAAAATGACTTTGCTGATTGTAACTAAACCTTTTTCAATGCTATAAAAATGTATATGTTTGTATGATGAAATAATTACTGAGAAAAATGTAGAAGGGATAAAAGACAGTAGAAGGAAAAAATATAGGAATATATTAACTTAAAAATTAGTTGGAAATTTAGGAGGAGTGATAAAAATAAAATTATATGCTTTATAAAGATTAAAAATCATGAAAGTGTCAGTACTTCTCAGCCTGAAAAAGTCACTATAAATAAGTAAAAACCTCAGACATTCACTAGAAAGGCACAGGTTAATATTTCAGGGATGATATTTAATGAATTTCATTAAGAGTGAGTTTCTTTGGGGGCTGCAGGGAATATTTGATATAACTGCTATCTTACACTGTTATATATATGTGTAACATAGCAGTTACAGTTTCCTACTAGGACCTTCTTATATGACCGTACAGTCATGTAGTAAAACATACATATATATATATATATATAGTGATTGTATAATACCAAATGATTAAAATGAATTTGTAGATTAATAATTAAATTAAAAATTAGTTTATGTATGAGTGGTTAAGTTAAAAAATTAGCACTTGACCCACAAGTAATTCTTTACTCTAAAACCTACCTCTATTGTTTCTCTTTTGGGGAGACTGTTTTTTAAGTACATTCATTTTTTTACAAATGACTTGAGTTTAACCTACTTTATGCAAGAGCAGTACTCTATTGTGTATAAATGCACATTCTTATCCATTCAAGTGTTGATGGATACATAGGCCACCTTCCAGATGTAGCTATTATGAATTGTATTGCTGTAAACATGGGGACACATGTATCACTGCAGCATGTTGTCTTATCTTTTTTGGTAAGATACTTAGAAATGGAATATCTGGGTTTAATGGAATTCGTAGTTCCAGTTTTTGTAAGAATCTCTATACTGATTTTTGTAGACTTTACATTCCTACCAGCAATGTAGAAGGACCAGTCCTGTACCCTACAACCTTGCCAGAATTCATCACCATTTTAGTTCATGATAAAATGCGCTATTCCCAGGGTAAGATAGAATCTCAGTGTTGTTTTAATTTGCATTTATCTAATAGTAAAAGATGGCGAAGATCTTTTCATGTATTTATTGGCTATTTATATTTCTTCTATTTATTGCATTGCTCATATTTTGATTTGGTCTTTTACTTTAGGGGTTCTAAATATTTGGAGCTTTGTATGTACTCTAGATATCAGTCTTGTATGGCAGGAGTAGTTGGAAACAATTTTTTTCTATACTGTAGGTTGTCTTTTCATTCCGTTTCATTTTCTGGACAGAAACATTTTAATTTGATATTATCCATTTTGCTGATTCTTGCTGCTATTTGCACAATTGGAGTTTTATTCTAAAGGCTCTTGCCTTTGCCTGAGTCTTCAACAGTTTTACCTATTTTATCTTTGTACAGCTTGTGTCCATTTTATCATTTATACTTTTAATTGATATTTTGATTTTAATTCAGTACATGGTGAGAAATATGGGCCTAGATTCAGTCTTCTGTATGTAGATAGCCAATTTCCACTGCAGTATTTTTTAAAGAGACTACCTCTTCTTACCACATGAGTATCACTCCAAGGCCATAGTGCATGGTAGGATTTAATCATGATGTTGTAAATTATAGTTTTTGACATGTTTAATAATATGCAATCATATACATTAGGTACAGTAATTTTCCTGTGCTTAAAACCTGTGTCCTGCCTGTGAATGGCTTCCACTTATCAAGCCCTCCAGTGAAGTTTTCATTGTCTCTATAATTTTGCCTTTTTTTTTAGAATGGCATAGAGTTGACATTATACAAATTTTAATGATGGCTTCTTTCCCTTAATAATATGCACTTAAGATTCCTCTATGTAGGCATATATCTTGGTAGATCATGTATTTTTAGTAATAAATTCCACTGGAAGGATATATTAGTTTACCTACGTACTGACGGTCACCTTAGTTCCAAATGTTGGCAATCATGAATAAAGCTACTTGAATTCTTGTTCAAGTTCATGTTGTGGATACACATGTTTTCAGTTCATATACATGAAATTTTTATACAAAAAATTCATATACAAAAAATTTTTAATTTTTTCCAATTTTCCTATTTTTTAAATGAAGTTATTTATTTTTTTGTTTTTGA
>NW_004524580.1:13104005-13109038 GCF_000260255.1 Octodon degus
TATGATGAAATAATTACTGAGAAAAATGTAGAAGGGATAAAAGACAGTAGAAGGAAAAAATATAGGAATATATTAACTTAAAAATTAGTTGGAAATTTAGGAGGAGTGATAAAAATAAAATTATATGCTTTATAAAGATTAAAAATCATGAAAGTGTCAGTACTTCTCAGCCTGAAAAAGTCACTATAAATAAGTAAAAACCTCAGACATTCACTAGAAAGGCACAGGTTAATATTTCAGGGATGATATTTAATGAATTTCATTAAGAGTGAGTTTCTTTGGGGGCTGCAGGGAATATTTGATATAACTGCTATCTTACACTGTTATATATATGTGTAACATAGCAGTTACAGTTTCCTACTAGGACCTTCTTATATGACCGTACAGTCATGTAGTAAAACATACATATATATATATATATATAGTGATTGTATAATACCAAATGATTAAAATGAATTTGTAGATTAATAATTAAATTAAAAATTAGTTTATGTATGAGTGGTTAAGTTAAAAAATTAGCACTTGACCCACAAGTAATTCTTTACTCTAAAACCTACCTCTATTGTTTCTCTTTTGGGGAGACTGTTTTTTAAGTACATTCATTTTTTTACAAATGACTTGAGTTTAACCTACTTTATGCAAGAGCAGTACTCTATTGTGTATAAATGCACATTCTTATCCATTCAAGTGTTGATGGATACATAGGCCACCTTCCAGATGTAGCTATTATGAATTGTATTGCTGTAAACATGGGGACACATGTATCACTGCAGCATGTTGTCTTATCTTTTTTGGTAAGATACTTAGAAATGGAATATCTGGGTTTAATGGAATTCGTAGTTCCAGTTTTTGTAAGAATCTCTATACTGATTTTTGTAGACTTTACATTCCTACCAGCAATGTAGAAGGACCAGTCCTGTACCCTACAACCTTGCCAGAATTCATCACCATTTTAGTTCATGATAAAATGCGCTATTCCCAGGGTAAGATAGAATCTCAGTGTTGTTTTAATTTGCATTTATCTAATAGTAAAAGATGGCGAAGATCTTTTCATGTATTTATTGGCTATTTATATTTCTTCTATTTATTGCATTGCTCATATTTTGATTTGGTCTTTTACTTTAGGGGTTCTAAATATTTGGAGCTTTGTATGTACTCTAGATATCAGTCTTGTATGGCAGGAGTAGTTGGAAACAATTTTTTTCTATACTGTAGGTTGTCTTTTCATTCCGTTTCATTTTCTGGACAGAAACATTTTAATTTGATATTATCCATTTTGCTGATTCTTGCTGCTATTTGCACAATTGGAGTTTTATTCTAAAGGCTCTTGCCTTTGCCTGAGTCTTCAACAGTTTTACCTATTTTATCTTTGTACAGCTTGTGTCCATTTTATCATTTATACTTTTAATTGATATTTTGATTTTAATTCAGTACATGGTGAGAAATATGGGCCTAGATTCAGTCTTCTGTATGTAGATAGCCAATTTCCACTGCAGTATTTTTTAAAGAGACTACCTCTTCTTACCACATGAGTATCACTCCAAGGCCATAGTGCATGGTAGGATTTAATCATGATGTTGTAAATTATAGTTTTTGACATGTTTAATAATATGCAATCATATACATTAGGTACAGTAATTTTCCTGTGCTTAAAACCTGTGTCCTGCCTGTGAATGGCTTCCACTTATCAAACCCTCCAGTGAAGTTTTCATTGTCTCTATAATTTTGCCTTTTTTTTTAGAATGGCATAGAGTTGACATTATACAAATTTTAATGATGGCTTCTTTCCCTTAATAATATGCACTTAAGATTCCTCTATGTAGGCATATATCTTGGTAGATCATGTATTTTTAGTAATAAATTCCACTGGAAGGATATATTAGTTTACCTACGTACTGACGGTCACCTTAGTTCCAAATGTTGGCAATCATGAATAAAGCTACTTGAATTCTTGTTCAAGTTCATGTTGTGGATACACATGTTTTCAGTTCATATACATGAAATTTTTATACAAAAAATTCATATACAAAAAATTTTTAATTTTTTCCAATTTTCCTATTTTTTAAATGAAGTTATTTATTTTTTTGTTTTTGAGTCTTAGTTTTCTTTGTATTTTGGGGTAACAGCTCTTTATCAGATGTGTCTTTTGTAAATATTTTCTTCTAATCAATGGATTGTTTACCTCCTCATTTTTGGGGTTGTTTCTATATTGTAAAATTTCTTAATTTTAGCATAGCCAAGATTATGTTATTTTTTCATTAATTATGCCTACATTTTGTCAAACAAATTATAGCCAAACTAAGAGCCACCTATATTGTCTATATTATAATGTGTAGAAATTTGCAGTTCTTGTATTTTGCATTTAAAACTGTGGTTTGTTTTGAATTCATTTTTGTGAATTTTATGAGATTTGTCTAGATTTTTTGTAAGGTTAAAATTGTCTATGTGTCCCAGCACCATTTGTACATTTATAGTGTGATTGTTCTTTTATCAAAAAAAGTCAAACTTGAATGCCATGTCATGAGATGCCTTTCTCTATTATGCCCCTCTGCTATGCTGTTTGTTGGAGTAAGCTTACTATGGACTGAAATTTCTATAAGGATAATTTGCCCAAATAAGCTCTTTTCCTTTAAGTTGTGCATGTAGGATATTTTATCCCATTAATGAGGAAACTTTTGGTCATTCTGGGAAATGCACGATGGCACATGGAAGAGGAGCAACAGTTCATAGCTTCAGAAAACAGAAAAATCAGTAAGAGAAGAGCAGAGAGAGAGAGAGAGAGAGAGAGAGAGAGAGAGAGAGAGAGAGAGAGAATGAACACGAGAGCGAGAAAAGTATCTTTGTTTCCCTTATAGTGTATGCAGGCCACTTGCGCTAGGGTGGGTGTAGGACTTCACCCTTAATCTCAGCATTGGACAGAAATTGATCACAAACTCTAGATTCAGCTACAAAACCCCATCTAAAAAGTGCATGAGCCTTAGAGGTGACATCTAGATACAAACTGTAACAACAGAATTTGATACAAAAGAACTGAGTCATTGTGATTACACTTGACTATGAGGTTTAAAAGCCTTTGGAACTGATTAATGAGGTGGGGTGGGGTTTGGAGAGGTCTGGAGATGCCAGTTTGAGAAGTAATAGAATACTATCAGCCAAGATCTTTAGGGGATTCTTGTCAGAGCTCAGAAGAACAAAAAATGTGATGAACATGCAGACAGTAAAGATCAACCAGAGAAAGTTGGAATTGGTAGCAAAGACTGTTAGGTTGACTTTAGATGACATGATTTATACTCTTGGAGAAAAATTTGTCTACATTGTGCTTGTGTTCTGAGACTTTGTGGAGACTGAGATTAAGGGCAGCAGACTAATATGGTAATGACATTTGGACATAGCCCAGTGTTCAGGCTCTAGCATGGGTACTGCTGTGGGCTTGTAGGCAGTGCTGCAATGAGAATCAAAAGTGAATGTCCCAGCAAAGTGATTTTAAAAGTTTGAGTTACAGCCAAAAGTAAAGTTGGGCCCAGTAAACGTTTGACTAAAGACAACTTGGTTACTGAAAAGATCTGTATTAAAAAGAAGCCAAGGACTTTACATCAATAGAAGAACAATATGCAATGTATTAATTATTGTAACTGTCCTACTAACCTATTTTGAAACTTTTATTGCTATTTTATATTTTTTCTCATTAAAATGAATAAATAAATGAAATAATTAAAAACAATAGAATATGATATCTTGAGAACTTCTGAGGAATTAGCGAGACTCCACCCATCTTTCCTAGGCTAAGGGTCCAAAACTAAAAAACTGCTCTGAGAAGAGATCCCCAGGGCACTCTGCCTGAGAAATGATGCTAGGGGATTGGTTTTTTGGGATGCCTTTGAATGGCACAGCCATCCAGGCACTCAGAGGTCACTGTAGCCACGATCCAAGGGCACCTGGCTACTGCTGACGTTGGCAACAGATCTTTTCATCATCAACATGATGTTGGTTTTATAGGCACATGGAATAGAACAATTATGGATTTAGAAGGCTTCCACCTAGTTTTACAGGGTGTTGGATGTTTGGGCATTGTGCTCCTGAGAAAGCAGTGGATGAAACTCAGAGTGGGGATTCCAAGAAGCTGAAGAAGCTAAGAACATGGAAGGGCTTCTGAGGAATGCCACAAGCAGAGAGCAGAGATATAATCCAAGGGAGAGATTGTGAGAGTTACAACTGTCAGTGCCACAGGAGAAGGACTACCCACAACATCTGGAGTTCACATCGTACCACAGTTTGCCTTAGGTGCTGGTCACTTAGCTATGGAATTTAGGGTTTTCCTGTGGGATTCCAAGTTTGTGTTGGTGCTGTTGGCTCCTAATCCTTTTACTTCCTTTTGGAATGGGAATGATTGCTGTGGTCATCATATCTTCTGTGCTGAGCTCCGTTTTTTGAGTTTTACTGGTGCTCACAGCTACAAGGTTGCTTTCATTTTCAGAGGAGACATTTGCTTAAACTTTTTAGTAGTGCTAGAACTGTTAATAATTTGGAAACTCTTACACATTGACTAAATGCATAAAGAGATGTCCATGATCCTTTTGGGGTCCAGAGATCAGATGTTATTGTTTGTATCAAGAAAGTCCTGCAAGAGCCGACCAAATAGCTCAGTAGATTAAAGCACGTGCTTAGGCAGATGCAGGTGCTGGGGGTTTGATCCCCAGGCCTGCCATGCCAGCCCTGCCCCCGGGGTGCACTGAGATGGTGGTTCAGACTGGTCATGGTGACATGCACCTATAATCCCAGACGTTTGGGAGGCTGAACACAGGAATGTTACTATGAGTCCAATCAATATAGTGAGACCCTGGGGCTGGTGAGATGGCTCAGTGGTCTAAAGCACTTACTTAGAACAAGCTTAGAAAAGCACAGGGACCATGGTTCAATCCCCCAGCACCACATGCCAGCCAGCCCCGCCCCCTGGTGAGCTAAGCTGGCCACACACACACACACAGACACACACACATAAATAAATAAAATTTAAAAAAATATAGTGAGACCCT
>NW_004524580.1:13109973-13129589 GCF_000260255.1 Octodon degus
TCCTCAGAATGGCAGTCTATTCATCATGAGTAAATAGTTGATTCCTGGAATTTTCTCTTAACGTTTTCAGACCACATTTGACCATAGATAACTGAGACCACAGAAAATGAAGCCCAAGGTAAGGGCAGGGTGAGCTACTGCATAGGTGTATCAAAGGTCCTCAGAGTGTTATTCATCCAGAAAAAAGAATAATTTACATTCAGATGCTTGAAAGAAGAAATTGAAAACTTTTTTAAACTGAGACAGTTCAAGCTTACACTGCTAAAAATTTCAATTAATACAGATATGAAGAATACACACTGACTGAAACAATAATAAAACTAAACATCTTGGGGCCAGGAGGATAGCTCAGTAGAATAAATGCTTGCCATGCAAGCACAGGGACCTGAGTTCAGTCCCAGGTACTGAAAAGAAAAAAAAAAAAAAAAAAAAAAAAAAAACCTAACTATCTCAGTAACCAAGCCCTAAGAATGAAAATTAGCAGAAAAACTGCCGGGATCTGCAAACATAATCCAAAAGACAGATTTATCAGATAAAGAACATAAAATAAGTATCTTTGGTTTGATTGAATGAAAGTTTAGAGCCAGTCATATAGCTCAGTGGATTAAAATGCCTGCTTAGGCAGACACAGGGCCCGGGGTTCCATCCCCAGCCTGCTGTGCCAGCCCCGCCCTCGCCCTCGGCGCCTGCTGAGATGGCAGTTGAGACTCCTGAGGTGGCCTGAGCCTGCAATCCCAGTCCTTGGGATGCTGAAAAATAGGAAGGATCACTACAAGTCCGATCTGTGTAGTGAGATCCTATAGACCCTGTACTAAGTACATTAAAAAATAATAATAATAAAAGAAAGTTTAAAATGTAATGAAACCATAAAAATGCAATAAAATTATGAAAATTATAAAATTTGAAGAGTGATTTAAGAAATGAAGACTACTTCTTCATTTATGGATAAACTAAGGAAAATTAGATTAATTAATAAAAAAGGAACTTGGCCTACTGGCATTAAGTAGTATTTATACAAATGTTATTCCAAAATAAACACTCTACTTTTCATTGTTATTTAATATTGTAACATTTATTTCTTTCATTATTCACATGTTTGAAAATGTTGTTATTTTCCTATAGACTTAAGCTGTTTTTTCATGAATTTGGGAAGTATTCCAGAGAGTGCTCACGATGTGTGTGTGTGTGTGTGTGTGTGTGTGTGTGTGTGTGTGTTTGTGTTTTAGAGAAAGGTCTACAGAGTGTTCAGGGTCTCACTACTAGAGCAGACTCGTAATGATCCACCTGTTTACAGCCTCCCAAGAGCTGGGAGTACAGGTGTGTGCCACCACGCCCAGTCTCAATTCCATCTCAAAGTGCCCAGGGGCTGGGGCCAGCACAGCAGGCCAGGGATCAAACCTCCAACCCCTGCACCTGCTTGCAGGTGTTTTAATCCTCTGGGCTATTTGGCTGGGCCTGAGAGTGCCCACTAGAAATATATTTAATATAGGATGTATAAGTAAACTATTTATTTAATATAGCATTATAAGTATACTAAGATTTACTATAAGATTTACTAAGGCAGGCTTATCATGGCTCCCTGGCGAGTCAGTGGTGAGGAGTGTCAAATCTATCAGTGTGCTGCAGATCTAAGGATCCAATTCAAAATTAAAGGTCTGGAGCTCACTGTAGTGTCCTGTGAGAATCCATATAAGGAGCCTGAAGGGTCTATCTGGAAAGATGTGGAACCTGGATTGAAAGACAGAAGACAGTGACCAAGAAGCCTGGAGCTCCTCAGGAGAAACAGAAGCAAATCTGCCTTTTTTTTTTTTCCTTGTATTCAATTCACACTACAAGCTCATTGGCTGGTGCCCCACACACTGAGGGTAGGTGTTCTATCTTCAGTAAGTCCCTTCAGCCACACCCGGAAGAATGCCGAACCAGTCAGTTGGGTGTTTTGTTACTCAAGTTGACACTATCAGTTAACTATTAAGGAAAGCACCCAGCTATGGTCTCAGATAATCTTAAATTTATCAGTAGTCAACATTTTCAGTATAACGAAAAGAGCATGGTTCTAAGATTGAAAACAGGTCTTGATTTGCCACTAAATTCCTAATGAATCTTGGATAAACCATGTCGTTTTTTTGAATCTCATTCCTCTCGAATGAAAAAAAAAAAAGGCTTAGCTTTGAGTTACCTATGAAAAACTCATTTTAATTTGTTAGTTTGTCTGTGACTATTCACTACAACAAATACATAATGTCAAATTCTCTACAAGTAGGCTCATGCTTAAAAACTATGATGAGGAAATCTGGTAAATACTTGTTTCTAACAAATTGATCTCTATGGTCTATTTTTAATTATTTCAGGTTTCTGTTATAGGAGAAAACAGGTCTTAACTTGCCATTAACTTCATTATGAATCTTAGATAAATCATGTCCTCTTTTTGAATCTCATTCTTCTCGAATGGAAAGTTTGAGGGACATACTGGGGAATATAAGACAATCTTAAGAAAAGAACTCATTATATGTGTATAACAGCAATTAGGAGAGGGTTGAGAAATAATGAATTTGGAAATGCATGGGGATAAAACACTGTCTAGAACATAGTACAAAGAAATAGATAAAATATAAGAAATAGATTTGAGATAATTTAAATTATGTCTAAGTGGAATACGACATGGAGAAGAAAGATAGAGTGGAGCAAAAACAATAACTAATAAAATAAAAACTGAATTTATTTGGTAAAGTGGATAAAAGACATCAATCCATTGATACAAGGCATTTAGTGAAGTGAGAATGGTAAATTTTAAAATAATTCCATAGCTAATAAGTCAGTATTACTTCAAGTATTTTAAAGCACTCTGTGGGTAGATTCATTAGAGTAAAACAGTATTTAGCAGAACAAAGAAAAAATGTAAGCCTTATTTTTTTGGGGGATGTTTGTTTTTCATTTGTTTTGTTTTGCTTTATTTTTGAGACAGGGTCTAGCTGTTTAATATAAGTGGTACTTGAATTCACTTATGCAACCCAGGGTGGTCTTCACTGAGCAGTGATCCTCCTGCCTCAGTCTCCCAAGTATTGGGATTATAGGAGTGCACCACCATGCCTGGCAAGGAAATCTTAAGCTAATGAGAAAAGAAAAGACAGGTTACCTTCAAATAATTTACAGTTAGATTGAGAACTGATACTTTAAAAGCAACCAAGAATGAAAGATTGTCAATGATAATAATAGAAGTTACAGGCAAACTAACATTCTATATCAAGAAAATATCTTTTGAGGATAGAACCAAGTATAAACATAAATTGCTTCTAGCTAATGCTATTAAAGATAGTTTTAAATTGACCTTTTATGCAGAGATCCTGAAAGATTCAGAATATCAGAAAAAATTTCATTAGAGGAAAATGTTAGTAAAAGCAAACATAAATTAATAATATGAACAAGATTGTAATGTCTTATGAAATCATGCAAAGATAAAAATGCAAAGAAATATTAATGTTTATGTACACACTGATGTTTAAGTATGAACATATGTTAGTAAAAGCAAACATAAAATAATAATATGAGTAATAATCATGTAATGGTAAAATACAGAGAAATACTGATATTTAAGCAAGAATAGAGCTCAATTGGTTCAAGATATTTTATGATTCTCCTGTAAAAGGATAAGAAATGGTTGTATATTCTGTAATGTTTAATATGTATATAATGATTTCTAAGGCTAAAATATAAGCAAGTAAGTGAAAACAATATAACTTTAATGTTAGAGATAGTAGAAAAAATAGTCAATACAATTTGATACCAAAAAGAAGAAACAAGTAGTGATTGAAATATATGGTGAGTGTTTACATTTAAAGAACATTGCAGCCCAACTCCAGGCTCTGTGCATGTGTGGGAGCGCTTCTGTGCTGTCCTGCAACTGCTGGACCAAGCCAAGGCCCGCAGCAGGAAGGAAACCTTTCCCTGTGCACTCCGGACCTCCCTCACCCCTCCAGAGCCAGCCTAAGCCTGCCTTGTGAGTAAGAATTTATGCCACACTCTGAGGACCGGCTCAGATCCACCCAACCCCAGGGCCTGCTAGTGTGTGGTAGAGCTTCTGTGCTCTCCTGCACCAACTGGACTTCTCTGGACCAAGCCCAGGCCCGCCACATTAATGAGAGACTTTCACCACACTCTCAGAACCCCCCAACCCTCCAGAGCCAGCCCAAACCCACCCTCTGAGTGAGAACTTCTGCAGCACTCTTGGGACCATTCTAGGCCTGCCTAAGCCCAGGCACACTAATCTAGGAGCAGAACATCTTGCCCAAAAGCACAACAGGTTCAGTTCCAACGGCAGCAGCATGAAGGTGCTGAGCACGGTAGTTAGACATAAGCCAGACACAACTGGATGAACTTGAATTTGATATATCAGCTCCTGAATTTTAGTAGGTACTAAGGTTATAACTGCACCAAAGCTCTACACCAAAGGTGAGTAGGCAGTGCTATACAAAATGACAAAGAGAAGGAGTAAAATGCAATCTCAGGTCCTGAGCTCACCCAGAACAGATACAGAGAACACTAGCATAGCTGAAATGTCTGAATTAACATTGTCTGAAGTAAAGAAACAACAGCGGAAAGGTATAGAGGAACACAGATCAAAATTAATCTCTGAAATGAAAAAAGAAATCTCTGAATTAAGAGGGTCTGAAATAAAAAATCAAATGCAGAAACACATAGAGGAAATCAGATCAGAAATAAACTCTGAAGTGAAAATTAATAACTGCTTCTCAAGAAGACACTGATTTAAAAAATAGAGGAGATTAGAAAAATGACAGGTGAGCAATACAGGAAAGAAATAGACTACATGAAGCAGAGTCAAAAAGATACAAAGGAACTTAAAATTTCAATCACAAGGTTGCAAAACTGAGTAAAAATGAAGATAGAGTTTCAGATCTTGAAGATGCTGTCGCAGCTAGTGAAAAGGTAAGACAAGATCTCTTAAAAACAATGAGGATGCAGGAAAAAGTAATTCATCACTTGCAAGACGATGCAAAGATGAACAATGTGAGACTAATGGGCATCAATGAGAAAGAAGGAGTCAATATAAATGATATAAAAAGAATATGGGCCAAAGTAATAGCAGAAAACTTCCCAACCATGAGGAAACAATCTGACATATAGTTACCTGAAGCATAAAGGACTCCAAATAATTTCAATCCAATTAAAAATACACCAAGACATATAATGGAGAAGATCCCAGAAATCCAGCACAAAAACAATATATTGAAAGCCACTAGAGAAAAGAAGCAGGTCACATTTAAAGGACAACCCTTCAGAATAATGGCCGACTTCTCCTCACAAACCATGAAGGCAAGAAGAGCATGGAACAGAGTACTTCAAATCCTGTAAGAAAACAAATTCCAACCGAGACTATTATACCCTGCAAAGCTCTCTTTCAAGTTTGATGGAGAAATGAAATACTTTCATGACAAAGTACAGCTAAAGAATTTCATGATGACAAATCCAACCCTACACAGACTACTAAAAGACATTCTAGAGAGGGAGCAAAATGATCAGACCTCCATGAACAGGAACAGAAGGAACCCGCTAAATAGGGCAAACAATTAACTGCAGGAGAAAAAGGTCTAAACAACAGCAGGTAAATAACATGTCAATCATGAATCAATACAGCTCAGTTATAACCCTCAATGTAAATGGACTCAATTCACCAATCAAAAGATATAGACAAGCACAGTGGATTAGGAAAGAAAATCAAATAATATGCTGTATAAGGAACACACTTAACTCATAAAGAAATTCATAGACTGAAAATCAAAGGATGGAAAACAATACTACACACCCCAACACCTCAGAAAAAAAACACGCATAACTCTCCTGTTCTCAGAGATTCTCAACTTCAAACCAAGAATGATAAAACAAAATAAAGAAGGCCACTATATACTGGTTAGGGGAAAAATTTAAGAGGAAGTGGTAACATTCATAAATGTATATGCAACAAACAGGGGAGCACCCACCTATATAAAACAAATCTTAATGGACATGAAAAATCTAATATCCAATACTACAATTTTAACAGAAGACCTTAACAACCCCTTATCCCAAAAAGATAGGTCAAGCAGACAAAAAATTAGTGAAGAAGTAGCAGAACTGAGCTAGAACATGGAACAAATGGACTTAGTGGACATATATAGAGTGTTCCATCCAAATATAGCTGAATCCACATTTTTCTCAGCTGCACATGGGCCATTTTCTAAAATCAACCACATACTGGCCCATAGGTTATGCCTAAGTATATACAAGAAAACAGAAATTATCCCATGCATATTATCTGAGCACAGTACAATGAAACTGGAAATAAACAAGACAACAAAACAGAAAAACCCAACAAATACATGGAAATTCAAACAACACCCTACTCATCAACCAGTGGGTCACAGATGAAATTAAACAAAAAATTCAACAATATCTACAATTCAATGAAAATTCAAAAACAACTTATCGGAATTTATGGGATGTGATGCAAGCAGTTCTCCGAGGGAAATTTATAGCTGTGGACTCACACATTAGGAAAACAGAATGGGAACAAATAAACACCCTATTGTTGCGCCTCCAGCATCTAGAAAGGGAGGAGCAAACCAAACCCAGAGCCCAAAGACGGGAAGAAATCATAAAGATTAGAGCAGAAATTAATGCAATTGAGACGAAGAAAACAGTTCAAAGAATTAATGCATCAAAAAGATAGTTCTTTGTAAGATTAAATAAAATTGACAAGCCCTTAGCTAACCTCATCAAAAAGAGGAAGGAAAAACTTCAAATACAAGCAATAAGCAATGAAAAGAGCATAACTACCACAGACCCAGTGGAGATTCAGAAAACTGTCAATAGCTACTTTGAGAATCTTTACGCTCACAGAATAGAAGACACAGAAGAAATGGACAGATTCCTAGAAATGTACAAATTACCAAAACTGAATCAAGAAGATATGATAATTCTCAATAACCCAATAACAGCCCATGAAATACGAAATGTAATAAAAAAAACATACCGAGAAAGAAAATTCCAGGTCCTGATGCATTCACAGCTGAATTCTAAAAGAAATTTATAGAAGATATAATCCCTATACTCCTCAAACTCTTCAATGAATTTGAAAAGGAAGCAATCCTCCCAAAATCATTCCTGGAGGCAAGTATTATACTGATACCAAAACCAGTGAAAGATGCAACTAAAAAAGAGAACTACAGGCCAATCTCCCTCATGAACATAGATGCAAAAATCCTTAATAAAATCCTAGCAAATGCAATACAGTAATCATCAAGATTATACACTATGACCAGGTGGGATTCATCCCAGGGATGCAGAATGGTTCAATATTCGCAAATCTATAAATGTAGATTTGTCTCAATAGAGCCAAATCTAAAACCCACAAGATCATCTCAATTGATGCAGAAAAGGCTTTTGACAAAGTCCAACACTCATTCATATTCAAAGTCCTACAGAAAATTGGAATAGATGGCCTCTACTTCAATCTGATAAAAGCCATCAATGAAAACCCAATGGCTAACATAATTTTAAATGGGGAAAAACTGAAATATTTTACTTTCAGATCTGGTACAAGACAAGGATGCCCTCTATCACCAATCCTATTCATTATAGTTCTGAAATCATTAGCTGGAGGCATTAGATGAGAGAAAAATAAAAGGAATAAGAATAGGTAAAAAAGAAGTTAAATTATCATTATTTGCAGATGACATGATACTTTACTTGGAAGACTCAAAAAACACCAAGAACCTACTAGAATTGATATAAAATTCAGTAGCATAGCAGGATACAAATTCAATACCCAAAAGTCAATAACATTCCTCTATATAGATAACAAACAAACTGAGACAGAAATTAGAGAAACAATACCTGTCCCGAGCCAGCGGGTCAGTCAACGAAGGTCACCTGAGAGAGGAGAGGGGAATTGAGGAGGGGACAAAGGATAGGAGATGTGAGAAATGGAGACAAGACAAGATTCTGATCAAGTCTCATTTATTCAAAGGAAACTCTGGGTATATATAGTGGAGGCATAGGGAAATGATGTCGGTGGGTAAAAGGCATGAGTAACTAGGCAACTGGGCTATGACAGGAAGTCCCACCTCCGGGGCATAGCAGGAGACTTATGGGAAATAGGCAGGGTAAGAATAATTAGGAGCTTAGCTTAGCAGAGGTAGGGGAAGAGGAAGTCAGCGTCACTAATGATGCTGATGCAACAAGAGAATTTTATAGGTCAGAGGCACTCAGGTGACCATTAAGGGGTACGTGGTGCAGAGTCATGATGTGGCAGTTTCACAGGAACCCGGAAACCCGCTTGCAATAGGATTGGAGGTCTGGAGTTATTGAGCCACCCACAAATACCTTTTACAATAGCACTGCAGAAAATGAAATACCTTGGAATTCATTGAACCAAAGAAGTCAAAGATCTTTTCAAGGAAAATTACAGTACTCTTAAAAAAGAGATTGTAGAGGATTTCAGAAAATGGAAAGATATTCCCTGCTCCAGGATAGGAAGAACCAACATTGTGAAGATGGCCATACTCCCAAAATTGCTGTACAGATTTAAAGCAATCCCTATCAAACTATGACCAACGTGCCTCACAGACCTAGAGAAATCATTTCTAAAATTTATTTGGAACCAGAAAAGACCTAGAATAGCAAAGGCAATCCTGGCCAAAAAGACAAGGCAGGAGGCATTACAATTCCTGACTTGAAATTGTACTACAAAGCTACTGTGATAAAATCAGCATGGTAGTGGCAAGGAAATAGACCTGAGGATCAAAGGAATACATGAAGATGCAGTAACCTCTGTGAATACACTCAGCCACTTGATCTTCAACAAGGGGGCCAAACATGCTCACTGGAAAAAAGATAGCCTCTTTAACAACTGGTCCTGGAAAAACTGGCTGTCTACATACCAAAAACTAAAACTTGACCCAGGTCTATAACCATGCAGTAAGCTAAATTCAAAACAGATTAAAGATCTAAACATTAAAACAGAAACACTCAATCTCCTGGATGAGAAATTAGGAGGAACTCTTGAAGACACAGGGGTGGGCAAAGGGTTCATGAACAAAAATCAAATCGCACAGGTGAAACTTGGAAGAATGTTATGCCTAAGATGCTTGATATTCAGACAGGTAGTAAGGTTAAACCCAAGTGCATATGTTGTAGGGTAATAGTAAGCTTTTCTTCTGGAGGGTTACCAATCTAAGTTTGCAGACCAAAAATTAGAGAAAAAGCAAGGCTGCAAGGACAGCCTACCGTTTAACTCAGGTGTGTCCCAAATTTTCTGATCAAGGAGATTATGTGGCCACAGAGCCATGTGATTAATGATATAGTGTGTGCCTAAAGAGAGTCACAGAGAGAAAACATTCTCTCAGGCTTTCACAGAGAGCAAATTGGTCAAGCAATGTCCATGACTCATCCACAAGGCTGACACTGACGAAGGATCCACAAAGTCCTTAGGGGACTTGCCTGACCTTGTCAGATGCAAAAATTACATTTCTTGATATATAAGTTTTGCTTTATCTTGGTCTTAACCATCTCCCAGAAAATATAGAAACACAGTATGAAAAGTGAAGCCACATTAATATGCAGAGTTGTGGAAGGCTCAAGTCAACAGATTCAGACATTGCCAGTCCTTTGCATAACCCACTACTATTGTGGACTGCTGAACTACATTGGAATATTTTGATGAATTCATGCATCTACAATATTTGGATAGCAATAGATTACCCATCTCTGACAAAATTAAATGAAGAAAGGAGATATAAATGAAGGACAGTTTTGTATCTGTATATACAAAATAGTTAGGATCGATATGTAGCCACTTTCTCTTAATTCAATAAGAAGAGAGACTTGTACTGATAGTGTTTGGACAGGATATCATGTTTGCATCTTGTGCTATGAATGACTACTTCAAAGACAACAATATGCAATGTATTAATTGCTGTAACTCCCTTACCAACCTGTTTTGAAACTGTCTCATTGCAATTTTTTCTTAATAAAATTAATTTAAAAAGAGCATTGCAGTAAAAGACGCATTGATGAGACATAGGATGTGTGTTCTAAGTCAGTCAGCTTGGTTAGGTTTCCTTCATTGCGACAAAAATGCCTGAGGAAATCTATTTACATGAGGATTTATTGGAGCTCACAGTTTCACTCTTCACTCCATGATCTCTTGGCCACATTACTCTGAATCCTGCGGCAGAGGAAACTGCTCACCTCAGGGCAGCCAGGTAGCAGGAGAAGCTATGAGTAGCCTGTTCACCTCAAGACCTAGCTTTATCCAGGCAGGCGGCTTCTCTAGGAGACTTCACCACATCCTCTAAGAGCTCTGCCTACTGACGCAGCATTCAACACAAGAGAAGCCAGTGGGACACTTCCAAACTACTGTGTCAGAACTGGCGTGACAGTTCTAGGGCTAAAAAGGCCAATGTGTGATGAAAACGTATTATAGGTTTTTAAATTTTTAAAAGGATAAGCAAATTTAAAAGGTAAATTTGAAAGTAGGAAATATATATATGGACGTATATACATATGTATGCATTAGAGAACATCATTCCATCATTCCCAAATAAGAAAATGTTCAATTACCAGGAAGATACTTTCAATTTTATGAACTAGAATAAAAGTAATACAATGAAAGCTAAAGATATGCCAGGAAGTAGAAATTTTCTGCAAATATCTTAAGGTTTCTACTATCATTTCTTCTAATACTTTGTAAAATACATATTCAGTACAACAGAAAAGATGTTTTGATGAACTAGTTTAATAAAATTTGCCAGAAAGACACATACAGGACATTCAGCAAGCAGTAAATGCATGTTATTCTCAACGATACAGAAAATGTTTATTAAATTTGAACAAATTTTGGCTCGAAGTCAGATCTCAACACTTTCTCAAGGATTAAAATCTTATGTACTTTATGTGCTGTCTACAGTACAACTGAATTAAAAACCAATTATACTAACTGAACTAGAAAACTCCTCATTTGACCAGCAATTACACGTTTGGGGCTGAGATATAGTTCAGCAGCATAAGTGCCAGCCTGGCAAGTGCAAGGTCCTCAGATCATTCTCTACTGAAAAAAATGTATGAAAATCATGAGTAGTAGAAATTGATGATTTTTTAAAACAAACAATAACAAACATTATAGATTATAAAACAAAAGTTAAGGAAATACCAAATATAAATTCCAATTGACCAATGAGGCCAAAATTATTTTCAAAATACTAGGAAATGCATTCACTTTTGGTAGGGTTGATCTTTAAAATTAAATAAAAAGCACAAGCAACCAATAACCGAAATAGAAAGTGGTGGTTAACAGATAGCATGGACTTTGAATATACAATCAGATAGAAATAACAATGTTATGGCAATACATTTAAAAATTTTAAACAAATGAAACAAATTCCTGCAAAGTTATAACTACCCAAAACTGACCTTACCCATAATCTTAAGCTTGATCACATGGGTAAGCAGTCAAGAAAAACTTGCTGGACTGGGGAGAAGGCTCAGTAGAATAAGCGCTTGCCTGGCAAGCACAAGGTCCTGAGTTCAATCTCCAGTACTGCAAAAGAAAAGAAAAGAGAAGAAAAACTTGTTGCAGCCTAGAAAAATATTTTTAAGTCAAATACCAAAAAGTATATCAAGCAGAAGCTTTATAATAACTGATAGGAATAGTGATAAAATAATATTGAGAATATTAACAAAAAGATTAAAGCATACTTATGAATAGGATGATTTACAGTTTCTCTGAATTAACTTATGATTACCATACAATCTCACGTTGTAGTAGATATTTGAGTAATTAACAAACAAAACGTAAATTCTGTATGGAAAACCAGCATCCACAAATAGCCACAACAGGTTCAACAAATGAATAAAGTAGAACTTGGCATGGAGCACACTGCAATGGCCTCCCCAGCTGTTCAGCAACAAAGCAATGGTCAAACTGTCAACATGGTCCTATAGGGGAATACACTACAGTCATCGAAAATGTGATCAGCTGGAATCTACTCAACAAAACATAAATCTCAGAAATAATAATGAAGAAAGGAAGACAAAATAACACCTACAGAGCTATCCCATTTCTGTAGAATACAAAAGGAAATGAAGCCACATAATACTTAAGTACCTAGGAGATAAAAGTTACAAAAGAATTCAAGAGAGTCAAGATTATACATTTGAGTAAGTGCTTCCGCTAAACTGAAGTAAGAAATTTTCAGTAGGACTTCTGTTGAGTCTGATTAGTGGCTATATTTGAAGTGATCAGTGGTCTCATGGAATATTTATGATCTTTTACTCATCCAATTATACTTTACGTAAAAATCTTAAATCCTTTATATTTCATAATATATTTATAATTATAATTTTATACCCATACTATAGGCAATCTTTTATATGTGTGCTGTATCTCACCCCACATAATTAAAAGGATCTTCTACAAGTCATTATTTATTTAAATAAAAGTATAAAGTTGAAAATGACATTTGTAAGGAGAAAATAATACCTCTATTGACTTTTTTGTCTGCTAACCCATGTATAAGTCAATAGTGCTTTGACTTATCTCTGAACTAAAAGTGAAATCTATAAAAAGAAAGACCTGATTCAATCATAGTAAACTTCTAAAACATAAAAATTTCTCTTTCTAAAGAAACTATAATAAAATTAAATTTTGTTTTTATAAATTACACATTTAAAAATCTCGTGAGCATCCAGCAGGCAACAGGGTTATTGTCAATAATTACTATTTTAAACTTACTATTTTTATAATTCCAGGAATATTTTAGTACCTTTTCAAAATTTTATACGAAATCATCTGTGTAACAGAAAAACAACTTCAACTGGACAAATTTAAAATTTCTATGAGCAAAAATAAAATAAGTTATCACAGTGAAAAATATATTATATATATATATATACACACACATATATGCATATATGTGCTGTGAGCATTTGTCGTACATATGTAAAACTTAGGGTTACAGTGATATCAAAGAATGTTTGAGTACTTTATGCCTTTCTAATTGAGTCAATATAATATCATTATTGGCTTATTTTGAAATAAAATAGATTCAACCAGCTATTTAACCCTCATCTTAATATGTATAGGTGAATAAGCAAATCATAGATGTTCTTTTATCAAAGAATAAAATTAGACAGGTCAGGAACCTGAAGCCTAAAACTGTACAGAAAGATAGATGGCAATATTTATGTAGACACTAGGCCTATTCTGCAAAACAACCAATTCACAACATCCTTCTCCAGTATTGTATTGAGTAGGCCCTGCTTCAGATGACCTTCTATATTAACACTCCCTGAGGGAGTCTAGGTTAGATAGAGGATTATTTTCCCGGGATAATTAAATTGAGAGGGTGAAACAGGAAAAAAATCATGTCAATGGAACCTCCTTCATGGTTATTACAAAGAAATTCCTAAAGATTATTTGAGATAACTTAAAATCAATTATGAGCATATGCCCTTCTTATTGCTTAGAAATTGATTTTTCTATTTTTTTCTTTTTTTGGTGGAACTGGGAATTTAAATCAGGAGAAAATGATTTTTCATTATGAAAGATATACCAATATTCTTACAGATTATTAAACAAAATGCATTTATTTAAAAATACTCTGTTACACATTTAGAATCTTGTTCCTAGATTTACCCCCCAAAATGGGAATGTTTCATGTGATAAGTTCTTGAATATTTCTATCCTTAGAAGCATTAAGTTAGATTGACTTTACAGACTCAGACTATGTACATCTTGGCTTGTGTCAGTTGAGAAAGCCTTAAACTCAAGGATTATGAAGTTGTTTCATTTTCTTAAAAAACACTAGCAACTTGGCTACAGCTTAAACTCTTCCTATATATTAGGCACCATATATGTTCCTTTCATACTACCTTCATTTTAAGGACATGCATCTCATTGAACAACACAAAGGTCAAACCATAGCACCTATCTGGTGTGAGTAAGCCTAAGATGAACACAGAGAGCTTTATTAAGCCATTAATAAGGTAATAAGACCATTGCATCTGCTTCGTTAAAAGATTGTTCCATTATTTCAGGGGAATTCACTTAAATTTAGCAATTCTATATCAAAAAACAATCATGGAAAATCTAAATCTTTTTAAACAGGTAGTGCAGTAAGTCACTTTTATTTGTCACTGTTTTTGTAAAGGTCAATCATGCACATTGTGCATTATCCTACAGTCCAAACAGGCCAGTTTTGAAAATTAATTCAAATGTCACGAATTAGAAAGTATCTTTCATTCCTGTACTTGCTTCCCCCCCACCCTAAAATATAGTAGAAAATGTAAAGGAATGATTAATACCGCTGTTAGCCCTTGACCTTACACATAGCTTTGGCTCTGTGCCCAAATTTTCTGTTTTAAAACATCGGTGCAACAGTCCCCTTCTTTATTCATGAAGTCATTTTTCCTTAGTGATCAATTACATATACATTTAAATGTATTTTTAAAGAATAAGGATGTTGC
This sequence comes from Octodon degus, assembly GCF_000260255.1. Lineage (NCBI taxonomy): Eukaryota > Metazoa > Chordata > Mammalia > Rodentia > Octodontidae > Octodon > Octodon degus. The sequence continues at coordinate 13,124,491 of NW_004524580.1, forward strand.
TTGTCACACACAAATGGCTCTCAGAAAGTTATTGCTTTCATGTCAGGGCTGTTAGCTTTGCAAAAGCAGATTGGATTGGTTAGGGAAGAAGCCATAAACAGCCTATCAACAAGTATTTATACAGATGTTAATGAGATTAAAATTCTCTTAGGGTACTATTTATGCCAAATTCCAATTTTAGTTCTTTATTTGTGAGGTATGATGCAATAACTTCTTTTAATAAACACATACAGAGCACTTATACTCTATAATGTAATTAAATGTTTAGTATTTCCTGCATAAGACACATTGAACTTGCCATTTATGAAAGTTACCAAAACTATTTTCCATCACATGAAGATAGATTTTTGCTCAGCCAATGCTATGCCCTCCAAAAGCTTTTGGTAAAGAAATGAACTCATCTCTAGCCATGAAACCAAGAATATTTGAAAATTATATTGTGGAGGAAAGCCATTAGGGGAAAAATAGTCATGGGAAAGTTGCCATATGTATTAAAAATATAAATAGTTAGCTTATTTTTGTGTGTCTTAAATGATAATTGAATCTTAATCTCTCTCAGCATAGGATATTATGCTATATTGAAAACTTAGAAAATTGTTTTATTGGAAGCATATGGGTTTCATGAGCACTCTTACTTTGCTTTTCATGAGGAAAGAACATTTTCATTAATTTGAAAAGTACTTCATTTTTTCCTGAGAACTTCTTAGTCACAGTGCTTTCCTCCAGCATAGTCTCCTATTCACCACATTATCAAGAAGTAAAAGTTTTTTTGCTTCCTTATTCTAATTTGTTACCTTTGTCAGTTTTTATTCCAATCTATTTCTGACTTTTAAAGTTGAAGTTCCTATTACAGTAATTAGGTTAGCAATGTTTAGACATGTGTTATGCTCCGTGATGCATAGGTTTGTCTTCATGCTAAAAACTTCTACATTCCTCTACTCTTTTGAAGAAATGAAGAACAGGGGCCAACTTTAATAATTATTCTTGTTATAGAGATACTTGGACATTATACTATTATTTATCATTTTCAAAACATAAAAAAGCAAAGCCAACACATATATAGAAAAGAATGATGTAGTAATTGCTGTCATGGTGTCTTTGTGGGGTGCTCTGGAGTGAGCATCCCTCCACTAATTTCAGGAAGGAATATCCTGCTGGGAGATCAGAAAATTTACTCCCAAAGAATGTAATTTCTAAGGAAAAACCTGAAAAACTAAAATAGGAAGGGCATTGGTAAAGTGGATAATCCCAGACATGAAAAGCTGCATAAGCAAAAATGGATGGGCAAAGGGCGCATGTGCATAGATATAATGAATCTAGAACAATAGGATAGGCCCCAAACAGGTGCTTCTGAAGGTGTAATCAAAGACCCTTATGGTGTACAAAGTCTTTGAACTTAAGCTAAGGCCACAAAGAAAAAAGCATTTGATCTATCAGTTTGAGGAATCTGTAGTGGTACATAGAGAGGTTTTGGATACTGTCTCAGTTACTTTTCTGTCATTGCTGGGACAAAATATCCGACACTCAAAATGAAGGAAGGGAATGTTTATTTAGCCCACAATTAGTGGAGGTTTCAGTCCATACTCAGCTGGCTCCAAGGCAGAGTGACACAAGGCAGAGAGCAGCCTTTCATGGTACAGGAAAAGAGCAGAGAGCCAAGGGAGCTACCACCAAGAGGGCCATAAGGGAGCCACATGGAGCTCACAGTTTTTCACTGATTGTTTTGGATGTTACACATGGAACTTCAGGACTTAATGTTTGCCCTGCTGGATTTTGGGCTTGTGTTGGTCCCAATGACTTGTAATCCCCTGTTATTTGTACCATATGGAATGGTAATGTTTATCCTATAGCACTGAATGTTGGAAGTGTTTAACTTTTCATTTGTACAGGGGCTCATAGCAAAGAGTTTACTTTTGATCTTGGAGGAGACTTAGAACCTGGACTTTTCAGCAATGCTGAAACTATGAGACTTTGGTAACTCTTAGAGAAGGACTAAAATGTCTTTTGCATAAAGGGACATGTGTGAGTCTTTGATGGTTTGTATCTAGTTGGCCCCCAAAGCCTCATGCAGTAATGGGGCTGCTTGGCTTCTGGAGTTTGTGATCAATTCTTGATCCAGTGCTGGGATTGCTGGTATAAGGGCTGCACCGTGCCCTGTGGATGGGAATTAGCATTACAAAGCAAGGAGAGGAGAGAGGCTAGCTGGCTGCCTGAGCTGCTGTCACTCCCTTTGCTCTCTGCTCTTTTCCACAAGTTTGTTCTCTGCCAGGTGCCACTCTGCTTTGGAGCCAACTGAGTATGGACAGAAAACCTCCAGTAATTGTGAGCTAAAAAATCCTTTCCTTCCTCCATTTTGAGTATCGAGGATTTGTCCCAGCAACAAGAGAAGATCCACTGAGACAGATACTTGTCTCAGAGGAAAATTAAAAATGACAATTGAAGAATTTAAAAGGAAGTCATCTTACAGGGATAGTGCAGACTAAGAATTTAAAAAGGCCAAATTAGAACTCCAGAGATGAATCTTAGGAAGAATGGATCACAGGGGAAGAAAAGCTTTTGCAAAACACTGTAGAATTTGGCCAAAAGACAAGAGAAAAACAAGAAGAATATAATGAAACCAAATGCGTAGAAAGAAGCCTTCAAGAAGGGAAAAATGGACAGCAGTGAATTAAACTGTAGATGAAACCGGTAACATAGTCACTTCAAAAAGCCATAAATTTTAACAGCATAGTGATTTGTGTACACTGCCCCAGTGAAACACTTCCAACATTCAATGCTACAAGATAAACATTACCACTCCAGAAGGGACAAACAGCAGGGGATTACAAGTCATTGGGACCCATACAAGCCCAAAATCCAGCAGGGCAAACATTAAGTCCTGCAGTTCCATGTGGACATGAATAGCAAGTGAGATTGTGTACAAGTGTAACACTAAGCAGAAACTCTGAAATGACACTAAGGATTTGGACCCAGATTTGCTTTACATTAATGAGCACTGTCCAGAATCATTCCCAAAATATCAGACTCTGATCTTTGGTAGTTTGGGGCTTATATGGGATTAAACAAGCAGGAGAGCACAGTATTTAGTGGTTATTGATTAGTTCTCCAATTATGCATCACAGCTTCCAACTGTGCATCCCAGTGACCAGCCATGTCTAAGAGACAGGAGTAACAGGAACTTGTAACAGGAACTGTTACCAGGGCAACTAAAAGACTGGCTTGGTGGGGGCGGGGGAGAGGATTTTCTAGTACATTACTTCAAAAACTTTATCTGATTAGGGAAGGAGAGAAAAAAATAAATACATTTTTGACAGGTACTGAAAATACAGAAGAAATACAGGTACTGAAAATACAAATAAACACTAATAGCAATAAATTCTCAATTGGATGGAAAATTCTAGATCTACAGCATGTTTGAATGTGTGGAATTTAGGAGAAGGGATACCTCTTGTGACCGATAATAAAAATGTCCTGGCACATGTCACTGTAAACAAGCCTGTTGACTCTTCTTCAAATTAAAGCCTGAAGAACCATGGTGAAAGTGTGATAGAAAAGACAAACTAGGTTAATGGGATTACCATAAAATAGATTCTATCTAGTTTTTGTTTCGATATTGATGCTTATGTAATGAGTAGTCAACACTGACTACAGACTGTCTGACCTGGGTAACTAAAGAAATCAGAAGAGAAAGAACAGATTTTAGTAAGATGATAATAACAGAGGCAATTTGGTGTTCTGAATTTCAACCGAGAATATGATATGTGATATGATATATATGTCATATATATATGACATATATGATATCGTATAGGGTCTGGTAGAAGTTAGCCCTCTACTTGGCTAGCCTATGAGATAGAAAATCATCTCTGTCTCAGTAGCTAGCAGTAGCAGCCAGCACATTATCTGACATAGAGTATAGGCTCAGATATTTTTAGACTTGGAAACACCAATATTTTAAGATTCTGCAAATGAAACTGAAATTAGATTTGTTGTGTATGTGTACCAACTCTCCACAAGGAATGTAATCTTTATACAATAAGAATATACACTACTGAAAAAAAAATCTGGTGATAGGAGAACGGTTCGGTGACAGAGGAAATGGGATACGTAATTAAGATTGACAAAAACATCAATGAAGATAAAGAATAAAATGCTTGTTAGATATGACCATGTTAGGCTTTCTTAGTAAGTACAATTTCAATTGGGCAAGGTCAGATTGCATTAAATCATGAGGAAAGTGGAGAAATAGAGATTCAACTTCCTTTGGTTGTGAAAGAAGTAATATTGGGAGGCTGTAGAATTTGCCCCTGAAATCTTCTTACAACTCATGCAGTTTATCATATTGGGAAATGCAAACCCATAAAGGAGAAAGGTTCTATAGCTCAGAAGATATTGAGCAAATATACAAATTTGCATACACAGATAACAAGATCGACTGCTTTTAAAGTACAGTAGAAACCAAAATCAGCTAAAGAAAAAAAGGAGACTTAAAGAATGACAAAGAATTTTTAGTTAAAAACATGAAGAAAAATACCAGGATATAGTGGTTAATTGGAAAGAATGAAGTTTTTCACAGTATATAACCCTAAATACATTATTTTTACTATATTCAAATGTTTAATTTCACCAGCAGAAAGACATAAATGAAGACTATAATTAAAAATATTAATTTAAAACTATTAACATTTTTAAAACCTTTACCATGTCAATGTTAAAATTTTAATATACCAGTTAAACTGGAACTGTACCAAGTAAACAACTTCATATGGGGTGTGGTAGATTAGTGGGGCCCTTTTAAAACTATTTGCAGATACATATTGTATCAAGTTTCTTAAAATATTACACCTTTATGCATAATATCTTCAAATGCACATTTAAAATGAGTTAGGATGGATAATCACAAATTTGTAGTGTTAATAAGTATAAAATTGTCAAAATTGCATTTAACATGAGATTTTTTAGTAAATACAGTGTATTTGTTGCAACAGGAATCAAAAAAGAAGATATTAAGAATACATATAGTCACAATGTGAATCAAAAATAAAAGTTTGTGGAGCCTGGGAGATGGCTCAGTTGAATAAACACTTCCCTGGCGAATG
>NW_004524580.1:13134692-13144166 GCF_000260255.1 Octodon degus
TTTCACGCAAATGGTTTTGCCAGCTTGTGATTGAGGTTTTAATTTCCTGTATATCACTTTGAATCTGTTTCACATGTTCTATCTCTTTCCTATATTGCTTATTCAGGGGTGCCATCATTTTTATATTCTGCTCTATTTTTTATCAGTGTATTCTTTAGAAGCACTTAGTACTTCTTTGATTATAGTTATTACTACATTTTTTAGTTCCAAAATTACTTCTGATCTGATTTCTTCTATATCTTTCTGCAGTTGTTTCTTTACTTCCAACACTATTATTTCAGAGATATCAGGTATGTGAATCCAGTTTCCTCTATGCTAGTGTCTTCTGCATTTGTACTGGGTGGACTCGGGGCCTGAGACCGCATTTTATTCCTTCTCTTTATCATTTCTTCTGACCTTTGGTGTAGAGCTTATAGTTATTACCTTCGCATCAGGTCTGGATCTATGAAGTTCAGATTCCTCCAGGTGGGTGTTGCTTGGATCTGGCTGGGGTCTGGCTGCTGTGCTCCACTTCTTCCTGCTGCAGCCATTGGAGTTGAACCCTTTGTGTCACTCTGGCAAGATGTTCTGCTCCTGAATCAGCTGGATGAGTCTTGCTTCTAGACTCTTTGCAGGGCATTTTGCTGAAGGGTTCCACACTGGGCCTGCGCTCTGAGTCTATTCAGGATCCGGCGACCCTGGATACTCTCACTCACACACCAGGCCTCTGCTCCTGGTCTATTCAGGATCCCTGGCTCGGGCGGTCTCACTCATATGCAAGCCTGGCTCTGGGTCTATTCAGGATCCGGTGGCCCAGGTCATCTCAGTCATTCGCCGGCCCTCACTCTGGGTCTATTCAGGATCCAACAGCCCCAAGTTGTCTCACTCAGTCACTAGACCTGCACTCTCATAAACTAGATTTCTTACAGATGATTTAGACACCATGAATTGGTAATTTTTTCCTTCCTGTGATGAAATTGTTATCCTTAACTGAGCTGCGTGGCCTGAGATTCTTTCCTTACATAACAACTTTTCCATGTGTCTCCCCAGGTAAGGAAGAAGATTTGCTCTACAAAGACATGACTGCAAATGAAAAACTGGAGCGAAGTAGAGCATATACATACCAATGGCTTCACACACACATTGGGGTTCCTGATGCAACCAGTTCCAGAAATATAAAAAGGTGAGACCATTTCCTTTAAATTAGATTTGTGAATTGTAAATATATCTTGGCAAGTGAAACGTAGGTTAATTGTGCTAACACAAACAAGACTTTATAGCCAAGGGCCAATACACCGTGTTATTAGGTTATAAACAGGACTTTCATATAAAAGGTTCAGTTGCTCCAGATAAATTTCACCTTAAAATGTTTAGGAAGAACTCTGTTCCCTAACTCTTAATACCAGCAGTTATCTTATACAAGTTATTCTACGTTAGAAAATGACAAATGAAAGTATGGTATGCCATTAATGTTTCTCAGTGTCATATGTTGTTAGTTGTATTTTATTTGTGTTATCATTTGTAATTTGTCAGTTAAAATTGTAGTTTGGTTCTTTTTAGCCTATATGAATTGAACTCCCATGTATGATGGTATCTATCCATTTAGTTCCTTTCAATATGGAAATACATGACAGCATTAATGAAAATGAAATTAAGGCATTTTATAGTTGGAATTGTGCAAATTTCTGTGAACAAAGGAAGAATAAAGCCATAGTATTTTAGGATTTCATCTTCAAGTCTTTAAGTTAATTAAAATTATTTTATGTTGGTACTAATAAATTTAACAATTCTTAAAGTAGCATCCTTATAACTGTAAATAAATGGAACATAATCCATCATTTAACATCTTTATAAACCAAATATAAGAGAATTGGTATAGATATAATACACAGAAAAGTAGAAGCAAGGTATTTCAGATGAACTTTAGACATGTTTCGATGTTTAGAATAACCTGCATTTAGGTATGTAAAACAATCAGCAATTAGTCATGTGATTTCTGTTTTGAAAATAGCTAACCAAAGAAATATTTTAAGAAAAATTGTGCAAGTAATTCTATCAGTGCTAGTTAAAACAAATGTTTATTATAAGCATTAGTTTAATTTACTAAATATGCTAGATTGTTTTAAAATAGGAAGTTTCATCTTTCTCAAAAGATAAAGTACAGTATATAATAAATGTATACAAAACATTGACATTTTTCTATAACCTACCCACTATCACTATTAATATTTTCAGATTCTTGCCTTTTGATGTTTTTATTTGACAAAGATGGGCAGAATTACAGTCACATAGAAATTGAGATTTTAAAGTAACTATGGGACAATGTAAATTAGCATTGATCTTCATGTAGACCTAATATAAAAGGCTATTAGTTCAATTTTATAAATGATGATATTGCCCAAGTTTTTCACTTAGGCATTTCTTTCATATTTTCCCATGCATTTATATTATAATATATTTTTTTCTTTGTCACTATGTAGCGATCACTTCTTGCCTGAGTTAGATCCAGAAGTACTTAATGGTGGAAGAGTTCAACTTGTGGTAAGGAATGGGTTTAAATTTATAGAGAAATGCTACAGACACCAGTGCTCTATAAATGATACTATAAATTTGCAAATAATTAATTTAAACTATGAAAATATCATGACTCTATTTGGGAGTCACTTCACAATACCACACAATAAAATAATAACTGGTTTTCTTGATTTCTATAGTTACAGTGTGACATGGCTTTCAAAATATGAATTTTATTTGACACATAAAAGTATAAGTGTGCTACCATTTTGAAATAAAATTAATCTGATGAAAACTGCTTAATGAGATGAAGTTCTTGAAGATGTTAAGAGTAGAATTTTTGGACTCCTAGGAAATAGTAGGACATCCTCACAACTCAGAAAACCAAACCATGTAAAAAACAAGTAATTGTGAGCTTCATCACTCCAAGTATTATATAGAGAACTAATAATTACACCAAAAGGTAAATAATTGGAGCTGCAAGGAAAAACAAATTCTAAACTTCAGACAGCAGCACTGACTGTGCAGTGCTGAGTTCAGCTGCGCCAGGTGGTGTAGAAGGAAGACCATGGAAACCAAGCTAATGGTCAATGGAAGGACTGAAAAAAATAGATCCCACAAAATGGGAAATTTGGTTCTCTGAACAGTGACAAAAATTTACGGCTTCATTGGCAGGTGATTCTAACATCATAACGCCTTCTGTTTACAACAAGCAACTAGTACCTCTCACTCAGATTCTACATCTGCCAAGGAACCTTATCATTTAGTGTGCCATGTAAAATTTCAAATAAAGATAAAGTATATTATCTTATAGCGTCTAGTGCTGTTAATCATTTTTATGAACAGTTTGCTTAAGGAATTTTCCAGGAAGAGCAACAATATAAATAGAGGATAGCATCTAACTAAAATCTATATATTTATAAAATATAGAATATATAGAGAATGATTGTTCTTCAAAATAACCACTAGTCAGCTATCTTCTTGCACTTTGATACAGACCCCTCTGGCAGAATGGCCTGGAGATGACCCAAGGAAAAATGGTGTTCCAGGCTGTCAACACTGTATATTATTGATTGCGCTCTGGCACAGATTGACCATGCCACATTGAGGGCAATAATGGAGAAAACAAAATTACCAGGAAGTGCCATGATATAAGAAACATTTAATTATTGCACATCTAAAAATGCATTGAAGTCTGTTAGATTTCTGTCAGAAATGTTTCTATGAGCTTGGTCTCCTGCCTCTTGCCCTCTTTACCCACCACCCTCTGTATTCCATATATAATCAGATACTGATAGGAAATGCTCCTTTGCACATTAAGAAGATATATCTGGACACAAAAGTGAAGCAAGCTGGACTGGAAGAGAAAAATACACATGTGTTTTTCCCATGTGCAGCATAAGGGGAAGAGACTGATGGCTTGGGTCAAGACAACACTGCAGGCCTGGGCAGGTGAGCTGCAGCTCAGGGAGGCAGGAAAGCCCTCAATTTGCTCAGGGCCAGGTGAGCAGAAGTAGACAGTTTCCAAGCTGGACCAAGGCACAACTAAGAGGAAGGTGAAAGCAGGTGACTGCAGCTGTTGCTTGCATGTGAGAACCTAGAAGATACATAAATTACACCCAAAATAGCAGGAAAAGAAGCTCATAAGGCAAAGGTGACCAAATGTGCTAAAGTTTAGGTGAATATACAAATGAATCACTTGAAGGCTAGGGAGATAGCACGGTGGCATAAGTGCCTGCCTTGCAAGTGCAAGGTCCTGAGTTCAATCCTGGGTACCGCAGAAAAACAAACAAAACAAAAAAAAAAAAAAAAAGGAATTGCTTTTAATTCCAGACATATATTTTTTTCTTTTTTTAATGTATTTAGTTCAGGGTCTACAGGGTCTCACTATGTAGATCGGGTTTGTAGTGATCCTCCTGTTTTCAGCCTCCCAAGAGCTTGGATTATAAGCATGCCCCACCATGCCCAATCTCAATCTCATCTCAGTGTGCCCCAGGGTTGGGGACAGCACTGCAGGATAGGGATGGAACCTCCACCTCTACATCTGCCTAAGCAGGCATTGTAGTCCACTGAGCTATCTGGCTGGCCCTATTAATTCCAGATCTTTTAAAAAATCATTTAAGTGTAGGCCTAAACTAGATACAATAAGATGAAATCATGTGATTATGAATGAAAAAGCTAATATGTTTTTTCTCATAAATTGATGGAATTTTCATTTTCTAAATCATGTTCTCTGAAAAGAAACTTAAATGCTTTTAAATTTGAAGTAAATTTTATTTTTGCCCTTACATTTCTTTCTTTGTTTATGTTTTTTGAGTTCTCATTGTCTACCACACATTTAAGGAGATAACTAAATATTTATGATTTTGCCTTTTACATTTAGGTCTATAATCTACTTTCAATACATTTTTGTATATAGTGTGAAATAGATATCTAGGAATCTAGGTTTATTTTTCAAGTGGAAATCTACTTGCCCAGCACCATTTATTGAAAGGGTTATCCTATCCCTATTATATTGCTGTGGTACTTTGTATGAAATTATTTGCATGTTTTTTGAAAAATTAAATTTTACTAAAAACTTGAAGGCACCAAATGTTCATAACTGTTTCACTTGTAACAGTCAAAATCTTTTTCTCTCTCTCTCTCTTTTTTTTTTTTTTTTTTTTTTTTTTTTTTTTTGTGGTACTGGGGATTGAACTCAGGACCCTGCGCTTGCCAGGCAAGTGCTTATTCTACTGAGCTATCTCCCTGGCCCCAACAGTCCAAATCTTTTTTTTTTTTTTTTTTTTTTTGAGGGATTTGTTCTAATAGTGTTTGTAAATAGGATATCATGTCTGCATCTTGTACAGCAGATAACCGCTAGTAAGAGAGGTGTTAATTGGTAAGTAAGTATTGCTTACCGCTAGTAAGCAATGTGTTAATTATTGAAACTGTCATACCAGACAGTTTTGATTTGAAACTGTCTCATTGCTATTTGTCTCTCAATAAAATTATGGGAAAAAAAGCAGTTGAAATCTTAACAGGATCATAATCTCGTTCCATTGGTGAAAGACTAAATAATGATATATATATACAATGGTTATTAAATAAAAATGAATAAGTAGTAGTATGTACAAAGACTTCGATGGATCTTAAGAATATTATGTTGAGTAAAAGCAACTAATTTTAAAATACTCTATACTGTTCAAGCCACCTAGTAATAGGGGCAACCTCAGTGATTACAGTGGCCATGTGGGGAGATACTGCGACTTTACAGGGAAGTAAAGGAGTCGTTTGGGGAATATGGGGCCATTCTTTATCCCGATTATGGCGATAGTTATATGAATCATGTAAATAATAAAATCTCATAGAACCATACAGGAAAACTTTTAGTGTGTGTAAAATCTGGTGATGCTAAGAGGTCTTTAGCTTAGCTATCTTTCCCAGTATCCATTTTGTGCTATCCGTTTCCTGGTTGTATTGTTGCATCAATTTCCTGGTTTTGATAGTCAGACTTGCTCATGTACAGTTTTCTCACTTGGGTGAGCTGAGTGTAGGTACACAGGTAACATTCAGTAGTGCCCCATTCAGTGCTATTTTTGGCTACTTTCTTCAATTTTCTTATTGGTGCATGCAGTATATAGTGATTACATTCCCCCTAGGGAGTCAGTGCATGTACCTAACACGTTTTATTTGTAATTCTCATGGGCAATAGCAGTGCTAAAATCACAAAATAGAAAGTTGGAAAGTAATTGAATTTCGTCTTTTTTTTTTTCAAAATCAGTTGAATATCAAATTAAATTGAAATAATTATAATAAAATGTGCAAATAGTAAAATGATATGCATAATTCTAAAAATACAGCCAAAATAGAATCAGAGATCAATAGATGTGTATAGTCAGTCTATCCCCCTATTTCTAAATCCTATATTCTCAAATTGCCTACTTGCTTAAATGTATGTGTAACCCTAAAATCAGTACTTGTGCTCTACTTTATAACATGAATAGAACAAGCAACATTTGTATCACCTAAATCACTTGTTCCTAGCTCACATGGAATTTGGCCTCTTCAGCTTTCTTACTGTCTTTAAGGTGTGTGCATTTCATTGCATGTAGATTGTATCTGTATATATTTAACACATTTAAGTACCTTTCCACTCATATATTTGATAGAATGAGACTCCTGCCTTATGTATACTGCAAAGGAATTTGTACAGGGTTGAGAATATATTATGCATGAGGGGATATGTATACCTCCTTTCTGAAAACTCAGTAAGAGTTTGAGTCACTCATATGTCTAGATATAGTACAAATGATGATATAATATGTTTAGAATAATTCTGCCATAGCTGGCAAATATTGAAACAATGACAGTAATTAAATTGGACCTCACAGTTGGAAGTGACAGTGAAAAAAGCATGTTACCGAAGAAGGGTACTGGGGTCTAGGGTTATAGTTCAGTAGAATAAGCAGTTGCCTGGCAAATGCAGGCTCTTGAGTTCTATCCCCAGCACTGCAAAAAAAAAGAAGGATATTATTTATATTAATGTTGCAAATGATACTTATCAGTTAGCAGTAACATTTAAAAAAAATTATCAATATGTGCTTACAATGCATAATTACATTTACTCTGGATAATTTGTCTTAAATTTTTTTTTTAATTTAATGTAATTGGTACAGGGGCTCACTATGCAGCTAAGACTAGTAGCGATCCTCTGGTCTCAGCCTTTTCAGTGCTGGGATTATAGAAGTGTGTCACTAAGCCCAGTTTTGGGGCATAAATAGAGTTCCCGGTTTCCAAGGCGGGCAAGGTATGCGGTACCGGAGATCAAATCTGGGTCCTTGTGCTTGCCAGGCGGGTACTTAGACCAACAAGCTATCTCCCCAGCTGTTGTTTGTCTCTTTTGAGGACAGGGTCTTGCTATGTATTTCAGGCTGGCCTTGAACTCCGTATGTAGTCCAAGCTGGCCTCAAACTAACAGCAATCCTTGTGCCTCGGCTCCCTGAGGCCACTAAGCTCAGCATGAGAGACAATTTTTATGTTTTCTTAAATTGACAACCTTAGAGACGAATTAGATCCAAATGCATCGAAAGTTCTATTCCAAACTGCGTACTCCTTGTTGTACTCTGAAATACAAGGGGGCCATTCACACTCACGGCTTCTATATTGGCTGATTCAAGCAAACATGAATGTAAATATTCAAAACAATGTCTGCACTGGAGGGGTTTTTTGTTATTGTTTTCCTCATAACTCGGTATAATAACTGTTTAAATACAACAGGTGTGATTGGAAAAAAAGGTGAATGTTTTATTTCAAAACTGGTTAGAGTAAAAAGCATTGGATACAGTACAAGGCACGTTGCCAAAATTCCCCTCAGAATGCACTCCCGCGCCTTGAACACACACAGCGCAGTTTGCCACTCCCCGAAGCAGCCGCGGAAGTGTTCTTCTGCGTCTGTGATTGCACCCTCAGAGCTCAATCAATTCAAAGACTTTCTTTTTCACAGCATTTTGACTTTGGGGACTAGCCAGAAGTCTCCTGGGGCCAGATCCTGTGAATAAGGTGGGTGAGGACACACTTGCATGTCTTGGAAGGGTGGCACGAGGCGGCAGCAATCACCGTAATGTTTTCTGTTATCACAGCCAACTTCTGGAGCTGCTTCAGAAAGTGGCAGCTGGGCTGAGAGGATTGGGCTCACAGGCAGGGGAGTATTTTGAAGAATTAATGGTAATGTGCCTCTTATTGTAATGAATGTTTTACTTACATAGTCACCGAATATCTTGAATACCTCGTATAGGATTTACATTGTGTTAGGTACCATATGTGATCTAAAGAGGATTTAAGGAGAGTTTGTGGGATTGTATGCGAGGGCTACGCTGCTTTACATAAGAGAGTATGGGGAGTATCTGTATGTTCTTTGCATAGTATAGAAGACAAAACATTTTCTTTACAATTTCTGTTAGTTTATCATAAAAGAAAGAATGATACTAGATGGAAAGACAATACTTTTAGAAATAAAATCTAAATGTTGATGCATGTGGAATCTACTAGATACACTGACAGACTGATTACATCACCAATTTATGAAATTTCTCAGGTTCCACTTAAGCTGGTGGATGGCACCATGATGAAATTGTGCCTTCCTATCAAGTTTTACTTTTCATTTGATTCTCTGTGTAATTAGAAACTGAGGTTAGTTGTTCTGGTTGTTTAAGTCAGAGTGTGACTGTGTAGCCCAGGCTGGCTTAGAACTCTCAATCCTGTCTCAGCTTCCCGAGAGCTGGGGCTACAGCTGTGAACTCCAGGCCCTGCCTGAAGTTTGTTGTTACTAGCAGGGAAAGGTCTGGATGCTGCTGATGTAGATGACCTAAAAACATTTAGAAGTTCTTTGTTTCCAAATATTGCCTTGGCATATACATACCATTTTATTCATGGAAGTTGGTATTTCTACTTTTCAAATAGGTGTAGTGAAATTTTGTCATCAAATTGAAATAAGCAAATCTCATTTCAAAATATTGAGACATAATGGCTGAACTCTCTATGATCAGCCAGCTCGCCCTATGTGACTCACATGCTTTCCCTGTTTGCTTGTTTCTCCTCACCTGCACACTGTTACCTTGGCATTTCCCCTGGATTAAGTTATCGGTTACTAAAACATTGGCTATTGAGTTAGCACTGACTGAGCCATTCTAGTCTGAACGTTGGACTTATACTCCTGTGTATTGGTGAAACTAAACTCCAGAAAGAGTGTTCCATTCTTCATGCAAGTCACAAACGTAAATTGGCCAGTTTTTATTTATTTTGTTTTAAACCATTTTCTATAAAATGTAATCATTTCACTTAGACAGTTTCATAAAAAGAAAAATACCTGACATCATAAAATGGCTTCTATGCTGCATTCAACAATACCAACATTCAAGTATTTAAAAATTATAAATATATGAAGTAGTACATGGAGTAATTACAGCAGTCTTTCCATTCTTCAGTATGTATAAAGATATA
>NW_004524580.1:13144266-13147634 GCF_000260255.1 Octodon degus
ATAGTGGAAGTTTTATAGATTTTTATTTCCTTTGAATTTTTTTAAATTTCTGACTTTCTTGTAAGGGATGTATTGCTTTAATAATACATTTTCAACAGTTTATTTAAATATTCCAGGTCACTACTAGTCTTCTTCTTAATATGCTAATAGAAAGACTTTAGCGTGTTTCAAAGATAATATTACTTTCAACGTCTCAGTGACAGACGTAGTGTGGAAGTGGTTTGTCTGGAAAAGAATCATTTCCTTCAGTATTTAAATCATGGTATTTGACTCTTCTCTGACAAAACTAAACAAAAAAGGGGGATACAAATGAATGACCATTTTGTACCTGTATGTTCAAAATAGGATAGATGTACAGCTGCATTCTCTTCGAACATTGAATAGAGATTTGTTCTAATAGTGTTTGTGGACAGGATATCATGTCTGTATCTTGTACAATGAATAACCACTAAAACAACAATATGCAATGTATTAATTATTGAAACTGTCCTGCTAATCGGTATTGAAACTGTCTCATTGCTATTTGTTTCTCAATAAAATTATTTTTAACAATACATAAACTATAGTATTTGAATTACATCTATTTTCTTCCCATTTGTTCTATTTCTTACACTGAGCTCTTATCACATACTAATTAATCTGTGACTTAAGGACAAAATTTTCACTATGAAATGGACACTTGCAATGAAATCTCTCCTCCTTAATCAAGGAATTATTTAGAACCTTGGCTGAATTTTGATGTAAACCTACTTACAGTTTATGAAATGTTGTTGGAGACTTAAAGAAAACTACAAAATGAGTGCTTTAAAAATGACTGTCATAGCATTAGATTGTCTCTAAATTTCTTGTAGAATTCAGCAGCGAACCCATCAGGACCTGGGCTTTTCTTTACTGGTAGAATTCTATTTACATCTTCAATTTCAATCTGTGACCTATTAGTGGCTCAGGAGGGTATTATTTAATCTCTTGTGTGTTTATGGAGTTTTCGTGGTTCCAAATTTCCGATTTTATTGCACTATGATCTGATGAAATTATTTCTTACCAAAGAAATAAAAGCAACATACCATGGCAATGCATGCGCACCCATTAACAGAAAGAGAGTTTGTAATAGCTAAATCTTGGAAATAGCCCAAATGTCCAATAACCTATGGATGGATAAAGAAGGGTGTGTTTCTTTTAATATACAACGGAGTTATTACTCAGGCACAGAGAAGGATAAACCTGAAACATATCTAGGTAAGTGGATATGCATTGTGATTATATTCTTAATTGAAATAAATTGGGTCAAACTGTAAATAAAAAATGTTTTCACTGGTGTGAGAAATTGCAAGTGTAATAGGGACCAAAATGTATAATAGGAAGTAGTGGGGGGAGGAAAGAAGGAAAGGAAAAGAAATAAAATGAGAAAAAAACAATAAAATGGAAACAAAGCTTTGTTAGTAATGAGAAGAGGGGCTAAAGGAGGGGAGGGGAATGGGACAAAAAGAATCAAAATATATCATGTACAGGTACAAATTGCCAGGGAAGAATGTGATCTTTATGCATTTCTAAGTTGTACCAATGAAATTAAGTAAAAAATAAAAAGAACTCTTGTATGTATATGTCGCTGTTTAAAAAAAACAGCAATCCAAGAATTATGCTTATTTTAATTGTAGGCACTCTTGGTAATGCTGGATCCTCGATACAGTGGGCTCAGTTGGTCGCCAGAGTCACAGAAACCTCTGTTTTCTGTCACTGAACTGCTGAGTGCAGTACAGAGTCTGGTCAAGCTAAACAGGTAGTAGATATGAAGCCAGAACTCTGCAGAAGAGGGACTTAGCTGTGCAGTAACTGAGCACAGAAACTCCAATTCTTCCTTTTGAGCATGTAGCTTGGTTTCTGTGTACCTAAGAGGCTGTTTATCAGAGTTTAGTCTGCTCATGGATTTAGTGGTCATATCATGCAGGAGAAATCATTGTCTGTCCTCTGATTGTTCCTCTGGTTCAACTATGGAAGAGGGCCTAAGCTCAGTATGCACCAGTTGTGGCCACAGTTGAAACAAGGTCATATAAAAAATAAATGAAAAAAAAAAGTAAATGGAACTTGGAGGTTAAGCCAACAGTGTTTCCGCTTTCCCAAAATTGACATCTTTTTGAATTGAACACTAGCCATTTCATTGATCAGTTATGGGAAGAACTTTGTTTTGGATGTAATATCCTCAACCTATTTGTAATGACACAGGTTTAACTTGGTGTACATTTAGGGTGTATATTCACATACAGCATACATTCAAAATATGCTTTATAACATGCTTCATTTCTTAGCAAACAATTTGCAAACATGATGACTTTCGACACATATCTGTAGTGAAATAATGTCCTAAAAAATAGGCTGACATGTTTAAAAATCAGGTTTTATGAATTTAGTTACTATGAATTTGTTTTTATGAGTTTAATTACTATGAGTTTGCTTTTAAGAGGCATATCCCCTGCAGTGTGCACACCTGTGTGTGTGTGTGTGTGTGTGTGTGTGTGTGTGTGTGTAGTAATCTTTGTTATTTGGATATAAAGCTTGAATTTTTCTCCTCAATTTTCAAAAACTGTTTATTAACTTTTATATTTGTTGGCCTTTTATTCTTAAGCAGTAGAACTTCTCATCTCACTTATTTCCATATTCCTCTTTACTATTATTCTTTCCCTGTCCTTGACATAGTTGCTCTCCAATGAGGATAGATTTCTTGAAACCTGATGAACTACATTCCTGGCTTAAAATGTTATATTAGCCAGCATGAACCAAGTTCAGTTTTATATACAGTTAAAATCCTGTCTCAAATGTGCTTAATGTAATCTACAATTCCTACATCTGGGTAAGGCTGGTGAAAAAACAACTAGGCTTGAAAGTAAGCCTAGGAGTGTTTGACAGCAAACATGCTCTTTTTCTATTAGAATTTCATTGTTGAACAAAAACAATCAAATTTTTGAATTATAAAAAAAATTTAAAATGGTAGTTTCATAAAAACACTTCCTTTATTTTTCAGGGTACATGGGTTTGAAACTCAGACAAGAAAAATACTTAATTTTTTTTTTTTTTTTAGCAGAACCGGGGATTAAACTCAGGCCCGTGCGCTTGCCAGGGAAGCGTTTATTCCACTGAGCTATCTCCCAAACACCATAAAATACTTAATTTTTAAGGGCCTTAAACTAGTTTTCTTTTTTCTTTTTAGTGTCAAAACCAAGAAGCTTATATTTATATAATTAGAATTCTCAAAGTAGAAAGGAGTAGGAAATAAATATTTAAAGATTTAAAATTTCTGAATTTAGTTCAACTTATAATACCTCATTTCCAAGAAAAATGAACCTTTTTGCACAAGAAATTTAAATAAAATCATA
>NW_004524580.1:13158807-13170615 GCF_000260255.1 Octodon degus
ATATAGATATAGATAGATAGATAGATAGATAGATAGATAGATAGATATTAGCATAGATATCCAGCTACTTTCTCTTAGTTAAATGAGAAGAAAGATTTGTGCTAATAGTGTTTGGACAAGATGTCATGTCTGCATCTTGTATTATGAATAACAACTATGAAGACAATATGCCATGTATTAATTATTGTAACTGTCCTACTAACCTATTTTAAAACTGTCTCACTGCTACTTCTTTCTCAGTAAAATTAATATATAGGCGCTGGGTAGATGGCTCAGAGGAATAAGAGCTTCCTTGGCAAGCACAAAGGTCTGAGTTCAATCCCTGGCTCCCCCCCCCAAAAAAAAAATATATATATGTACATCAGATTGTGTGTGACATATACCTAGAATTTTGTCAAATGATAAAGACACTGGGTAGATAAGAATTCATTCACCCTCATTTGGTCTTTGTAACTCACCATGTGGAGGTTGCCTTTAACCACAGTGTATTGTTATGTCTTTATTTTGCTCAAGTTAAAGTTCCTCCAGCAGACATTGTCGATAGTGTTCTTGCACAGGATTTTGAGCAAGCCCTGGCTTGGGCTAAATCCCAGCATCTAGAAGCTGTTTTCCCTCGCATCATGGAAACCCCGCCCCGACTCCCCTTCAGACCTAAACCATGATAAATCTTTACTTAATGACATTAGACGTTCTGTAAAACAAGATCTCTTAGGTAAGGAACAATTCCTTTGACTTTTAGGTTCAGGCCAAGATAGTAATAAAAGGATAAAGATAAATTTAGAAGAGTCATGTCCTTATGTCCTTGCAATAATATATCATAAAACTTCTGTATAATTGCATTTATCCCCAAATCAAACTTAGTATGTAATATCTTACGTTGATGATGGTTGTAATAAAGAGTTGGGTTCATGTGATGTTGTGGCATAGGATTATGGGATGAAAGATATTCAGGGGATCTTATTAATAAGACTAATGCTCATAAGTGGCAAAACATAAATATTGCAGGAAATAATATAATAGGACAGTTCTAACGTTCAGTTAAGAATTAAATAACATACTTGGTAAGTAAGTGATGCTAAACTGTTTAAAATCTTACCAGCTGCTTTTTGGACTGATTTTCATCAAAATTACTGTACTAAAATGTTTTCATTTGCTGTACAGACTCAAATAGCAAACCTCAATTTTAAAATCGGCTCTTATTTGCAAAAAAATGCTTTGACATAGTGCATTTGTTCTGCCTGGGCAGCAATAAAGGATTGTGGCATCATTTTGAGGAAGGTTGTTTGACAGGGCCTGTTTATTTATTTGGGGTAATGTGAACTGCATTCAGAAAATGCCATATTTTGTTTCATGATTGTATACATTCTCTCCCATTGCTCCCAGGCAAGGCTTGTAAGCAGAGAAGACATGGATTTAGACCTTTTTTCCATGACCAGTGGAAGCGATTTGTCTGTGAATAGAGAAAAAAAGAGTCAGGCACACAGACACTCAGCGGGATCTTCAAGTAAGTTGTGGTTTCCTTCAGAATTAATTTAGAAATCACAAATGAATTGATGGAACCTAATGCCAACAAGAATTCTTTTACGCATGGGGATAGGATGCCAGCAACTGGAGCTGACCCCAAAAATGTACATGTGAATTTTTCTTGCTTTAAATGTCTTCTTTGGTATAAACAAAATTAAATTATTTTGAGAATTAACAGCATCAGTTTTTATTTAATTATATTCTATGGTTTAGTGCCCCCACCCTGTGGATCATATGAAGTTCTTTGATCCTTTATTTCTAAAAGAAATTTTAGAATAATTTCAAAATGTTGAATTTACATAGACAAATGATTGGTTTTGGTCTTTTATCATTGATAGATATTGTATGTAATGTAATTTTCAAAGGAATTTTAAAGGAAATGTAGTAGATGGTACAATGTCAAAAAAAATGGTACAAAAATCATTTTCACTGGCTCCATTACAGTTACGCTTAGCAATGAGGATATTATATTCATGAACCTGCCACATACACCTATAACTTTTCATTTATAGAACAGGTAGCTGTATGTTTCAACAAATTTTATTTCAACAAAATTTCATTGCAGTTATGAACAATGAAAAAATCTAAAATATCTGCATGTCGTGGTATTTCAGTTGACTACAACCATGTTTTTGGTTTATACACTAGAGGTTGCAAAATACCTCCCAGGATGTTATAGAACATTACTATAATGTTTTTATAAATTTTGCAAATTTCTCAAAGTACCATAAATCTCAAAAGTCATCACATAAATTTCTACCTCATTAAAATTACTCAGTGATTCATGAAAAGGTTTTATTACTCACTAATGTTATAGTCGCATATACACAAAATCAGTGCTTTACCAAAGTGAAAATTTTAGTGATCCATAGAACTTTCCGGATAAATCAAGACGTCAAAATTATTGTCTGTGTTACATTTCATACACATACCCAGGCTTTATTAAGTTACAGTCATTTAAGTTCATTAAGATATGCAAATTCAGCATAAATTTTAATTAGCTTTCTTGACATAATAATTTTAATATGGCTAATTTTAAAGTATTTTCTATGTCTTAAAGTACTAAGTACTTAAATTTTCCTTATGTAATTATAGAATCTAGTCATTGAAAGGTTGATCTTTTGGTTAACAAAGAAATATTTTAAGTTTCTTCACTTAAATAAAATTATTGATGCAATGAAATTTCTAAGTTATTGTTATAATGTGAAAATTACTTCAATTTTTCACATTTCAGAAGGAATCAGCTTGTGTCACATATACTAGTAAATAATCCTGTTTTATGAGTATTATAAACTCATATATTTATGTTCTCAGAATCATAGGTATTATTTTTATATAAATAAAAAAACAAAAATTCCCTTATCATAGAGTATCAAAATATGTGTCCATAACATATCACTGATATGTTAAATCATAAATAGTTCAATAAATCAGCAACTCTCCTGAAATATACTTCCTCTTTCACTTGGATTACATTGAGTCACCGGTTTTAGAGAACTTAAGATCATTAGAACTCATTTCTTAGCACAATAAGAAATTGAAGTAATGATTTTTCCCTGTATTTAATTGTACTTGTCACTACTGACTATTGAAAAAACACACATTTCTATGTATAGGAAGTGATCATTTAAAATAGACCAGTTTTGCACCAATGAGGCAGCTTAGCAGTCTCAAGTACCTGCTTGGGCAAGCTTAGGCAGGTGCAGGGGACTGTGGTTCAATCACCAGCACTACATGCTGTACCAGCCCCGCCCTCAGGGTGGGCTGAACCAGCAACATAATAATAAAATAAAATAAAATAAGCCAACATAAAAAAACAAAAAAACGCTGCATTAAACAAGAAAAGTATTATGAATAAAATGCTACTTAATTATGATGATTACTAACCTGTGACATCAGCACTATACAGTACTAATGAAGTATGAGCCTTGGGATCAGTCATAACATGTGTTTTTCTTTTTGGTATCAGTCCTCCAGCTCAGGACCTTGAACTTGCCAGCCAGGCGCTGTGCCCCTGTATTTCTTAAAATGGATAATAGTAGAAATATCTGAGTTGTAGAGGTACTAGGATCAAATGTAGAACATTTAGAATGACAGCTAGAACAAAAGAAGTGATACTAAGTGTTTTTTATAATCATCACCTAGACATAGCTATAAAAATGAATCAACTCATTTAAGATATTGATGTCCCTAGTATGTAGGCACATTGTGTAACTGGTTTTGTTTATAAGAAACCTATGTTTGTATTTTGCTCAACCAAAATACTTGGCTTACCCTATTATTGTATGGAAATCTTTTAACCATTAGTTTTTGGATCTTAGACCTCCCTGGCCCTGGGCCAACTACTTTGATACTATGAAAGCTCTTTTTCCTCCAGCTTTTTCTGTCTTAAAACTTGTCACCTTGTTAAACTTAAACATTTCTCCTTGCTTTGCATGCCAAATGTCCAGAGTACTTTATGGGTAGTGGCTGTAAAACTCTCTTTGAGTCTTTGAACTTCTCTAGAATTTTCTCTTTCAATGTTCCTACAATATTGTGACACGTATACTTTAGAATGAGATAACCTCAGACTTAACTCACAAGTTCCATATCATAAATAAGTCATATTGTCATTGTCACCCAGTGATGTCTGAAGAGGTTTCCCCAGAGAGGAGATAGGGGTACCAACTTGCTCTGTGGAATAGGTTCTTGATTCATCAAAGCAAAAGAATATTAGGACACTTCAGTAAGATGCACAGGCCAATTTGTTAGAATTAGGAGCAAAAGAAAATACGGAAGGGACGTTAGCTTTAGGAGGTGAAGGGGGCCCAGCTCTGATGAAATGGATCAGTCTGGAGTTTTATGGATGAACTGGGGTTGGCTAACAACTTGTTGATCTTTATTTCAGTTGTGGTCTGCAGAATGTCTGCAGAGGTCCCTCTCTGTGCAGGGGAAGCTCAGTCTTCATGAGATGATTCTCCTGCTTGGGTCGCTCCCCAGTTCCAAAGACTCTTCCGAAGTTGAGGTGACTAGTTTTGGAGCGATGACTGAATGTTTGAGCACTCACTGAATGTCTTTGTAAATATCTTATCTTGGTGTCTTCAGTCTTGAGAGAAGAGATAAGCTATCAAGAGTTAGGACTCATTAATATTGGATTCATAGCTTCTAGAAGGACACTCCCTCCATGATTAACATGCCTGTATGCAGAGCTGAGCAGGGATTTGACCTAAGCTTTTAGAGAATAAAGTAGAGATAGACAAAATGGCTAAGGTTCTGCTTTCAGTCACCTATTGGTTGTCTTAGTTACGTATCAGGTACTTCTGTTGATTTTGTTGTTGTTGTTTAGGCACAAACAATTTTTAAGTCTTGACTGTCTCTAAAGAAAACACAAATTGTTCTTTTAATGAGTAATAGGTTAAGATCCCAGGATTTTGTCTATCCTGTGTCTCTGACTATGTCAACATGACTTTGGGTAAATTATTCAATCACGACTAGGTTATTAGTGAGGAGGAAATTAGTAAAAATATATGTGAAGTACATGATGTGTTGCCTCATCTATTGTAGGGAATTAAGAAGTAGCATCTGTGGTATTCCTTGTTTGTTGGTCTCTGTTCCTTGTGAATAATTTTAAAACAACCACAAAATACAGTTGTCTTCTTTTACAATCTGTTAAAAAGAAATAATATACTTTCAGCATGCTAACCTTCTCACGCAGTCTTTTCTTAGAGTTTCCTAAATGTTTCCTTTTGTAAAACAGATATGCCAGATTTTCCAATTTGGATTATAGACTGGCAAAATAGTTGGTTTTACTAAATTGATTTGTTTTTCTCTCTCAGTTTCCTATTTATTAATTAAAGTATGCATCACAATAAATTTTTATTACAAGATCAATTTAAAAATTGTTTAATATTATCTTTTCTAATTTTTTAATTTTTTGCAAGTGTTATAAATAAGACAACTTAACAAATTTACTTTTCATATAAAAATATTAGCAAATTAATACAGCAATTTAACACAATCTTTTCTCTTCTTTTTTTAAAAAATATAATATTATTGTTGCTGTTGCTGTTGTTATCTTGTTTTTAGGACACAGTCTACAGCGTCTACAGGGTCTCTCTATACAGGTCAGACTTGTAGTGATCCTCCTGTTATCAGCTTCCCAAATGCTGAGATTACAGGCACCCACCACAATGCCCACTCTCAATCTCCATCTCAGTGCATGCTGGGGGTGGAGCCAGTACAGCACACCAGGGATCAAATCCTGGCCACTGTGTTCTGCCTAAGCAGGTGCTTTAATTATCTGAGCTATCTGGCCAGTCCCACAATCTTTTCTTAATCAAAACTAAAAAAACATACTGCTTGTTATTCTTCCAAGTCATGAAGTATGTAGATCCGTTGGTAAAAGAGTAGAACATTCATGAGTTGTAATACACCTTGGTGTGGTATTGAATTTTTCTGAATCTGGAAATAAATATCATTCAGAAGTGGATGAGTTCATTTGGTTACAGGCAGTAAGGCAGGCTGCTGAGCAGCAATGGCCTTGTTTTGTACCAAGAATGACAGTGGAGATTTAAGTGAAGTACAGTGTGAACAGAGCCACTGAAAGGAAAGCAAGTGGTGAAATACAAATACGTATCTGCAGAACACTGAGCAGTCTACCTAGATCATACACTCCGTACAGAAACGTTTCACAGAAAATGAGGCTGTATCGAAATGAAAGTCTAGTTTTAGGTAAGTTTGAAAATGAAGTGAAAACTGGAACATTCCTACTAATGACTAACTAATGAAGACTCCTGAAAATAATTTGGGGTTTTAAAAAGTTTAAAATTAGTTGGAGTACTAGGAGTCTGCTTCTTTTTTTTTATTATTTATTTTTGTAATTCGTTATAGGGTCTCACTATACATCTTGGACTCGTGGTGATCGTCCTGTTTTCAGCCTCCCCAGCGCTGGGATTACAGGCGTGCACTACCATGTCCAGACTCATTTGCTGGCTCAGCACACCTTGGAGGCAGGGCCTCCATGGCATGTGGGACCAGGGATCTAACCCTGCTCCCTATGCTTGCCAAAGCAGGCGCTTAGTCCTCTGAGCTATCTCCCTGGCCCCTGAGTCTGCTTTTAACTTGTCAAAAAAGATTACTTTGGGTTATCAAAAGGACAAAAATGAAATAGTTTATTAAATTCCATGCTTAATACTTTGTAGAGATTGAGATAGTACAAGTGGTAGCTATAAAGCAAATGTAGATCCCAAAACTGGACATCAGGGTTTATATCAAGTGAGACAAGCACAGTCCAATATTATGACTTTTAATTTGCAACTCAAGAATTATTGGCACGTTGCATATTCATGATATATGTGCACACATACACATTCATATATAACTTGTGTTTAGCCGAATGGATAATGCTGTAATGAGTAAACTTGAAATTTAAATGGCATTACATATATCTCTGGGTTACTATACAAATCACGCATCAGGACAGTAAGCTTGCCTCGAATGTTAAAAGTACTCTTGCAGGATACTAAGAAAACAGAAGTATTTGTATGTGCTTAGAATGT
The DNA here is from genome assembly GCF_000260255.1 of Octodon degus. Classification (NCBI taxonomy): domain Eukaryota; kingdom Metazoa; phylum Chordata; class Mammalia; order Rodentia; family Octodontidae; genus Octodon; species Octodon degus. The sequence continues at coordinate 13,165,869 of NW_004524580.1, forward strand.
AATGTGCTAAGGGAATATGATGAATAACTGAACCATTGCAGTTCCACTGCTATATCCTGTGTTTATACTGCTTTATTTTTCAATACATAATGTCATTTTGAAAACAAAAAAAAAATCACTTCCATCAACATTTGGGGGTTCTCTCCTTACTGTGTATATAAAATTTAGACTAATAAATGGTGGCAGGTGTTCAAGTAAGTTTGCCACATATTAGAGAAATAGTACTCCATGATGGAACAAAATCAAAATGAAGATGGGATTTTAAAGGGCTTGGCTCCGTTTTGGAAGAAAATTTATCTCCGAGGCCTTAAATAGGCTTTCTTTCAGATTCATTTGGCCACAAGTGTATCATTTCTATTTGGAGGGATTTAGATTTCCTTCTTATCCACTGCTGAAGTTTATGTTCAGGAAGGCATAGAATTTAATCATAGGTGCCTAGATAACTTCCCTTTAATATATATTGTATGAATGAATGAATGAATGAATGAATGAATGAATGAGGCATACTTTAGATTCATGAGAGATGAAAAAGAAGGCCTTTGGCATTTTCTTTTCCCATAGTAGGAAGCAGGCTGCCTTATTTGCTTTTCTTGTTGCTAAGACACATTCCCAACACCCACAACTGTAGGAAGGAAAGGTTTATTTTTATTATTATTGTTATTGTTATTGCAGAACAAGCGAATGAACTCAGGCTCTTGCACTTGCCAGGGAAGCACTTATTCCACTGAGCCATCTCCCTGGCCCCAGAAAGTTTTGTTATGGCCCAGTTTGTAGAGGATTTAGTCCATAGTCTCAGCTGGTGCCAAGGCAGGAAAGCATAGTGAAGGAGAAATAGTACGGCATGTGGCAGGAAGCAAAGAGCAATCAAAGGCTGAGTGAGAGAGAGAAATCCTACCAGGTCACACTGGTAGCCACCTGATCCTCTGAGTAGATGTTGCCTCTCAAATCTCATTTACATATAAACTCATCTTTAAGCTAATCCACTAATGAGTATCCCACGCTCATAAGGCTATCACCTTCCCAAAATCCCACCTGTGAGCACCTGAGACTTTGGGGCTACATTTAGGTTAAGTCATCACCCAGGCTGTATTGATGAAGTAGTTGAGATTTGAGTAGAATTCTCTAGATATGCCAGAGCTTCTAAAAGTACTTGACCTTCCAAAATCCCTGTATTTACAAGCATTGAAGACTGTATCTACATCTATCCATGTATTTACATCTATCTACAAGGCCTGCTGGTTCCATCTCCAGCCCTGCAAGAAATGAAGCAAAACACAGATATTTACAGAATGTTCTTTAGAGGCTTTGTACATTACATAAAGGAGAACAAAGCCTGACCAATATGCTTTCATCCATCATGGGTTTTTGATCTGTATCAACATAAGGTCCCATCCAGAGATAGATATACTGTAGGTTAAATGGGACAAGTTTAATGCAAGAAATACTTATTGCGCTAAAGCAGAAGAATAATAAAGAAATTTTATATGATGGTACCATACTGCTAAGGAGTAGCACCCAAGAAAATATAACTTTCAAAGTGCTTTAGCCCTTGTTAGTGAAGGTAGATGAAACTACCACACTGTAGTGACATGCCCTGAGTGGATCATGCCAAGGATTGTCTAAAGTCATGGGCAGACCATGGACAACCCTGCAGAGCATGGAATGGGAGGCAAGTGATCACCAATTGGAGGTGTTGGAAGTAGTAGACCAGGAAGGGGCAGCTGGTATGGGCAGAAGGTGCAACTGGCTTTGGTTTCCCTATGGAAAGGGTGGTACCCCTGCCATTGCTGAGCTGAAGCTACGTGGATAAAGAGATATGCTGTTCTGGACCTGTAGCTCAGGTAAGCTGCATCGCAAGTGTTGAAGCCCAGGAGAATTTAACCTATTTCCACCTGTGGCAGAAATTACAAACCCCCCTGCTGGTGCAGTATAACTCTGGCACTCTCCTGAAAAAGCTTAACATTGTTCTCATTTAATAAATAAATTGTTATTTCACCTGACATAAGACAGCTAGCTCACATATAACTTAAAATGCAAAACTCCTCTACCAAAAGTCTCAACAGTTGCTCCACTTTTCAGAACTCTAAGTCCAAGGCTCAAGGCATACCTCTATAAAAGTAGAAAATAAGTTACATGATTCCAAGTTACAGTGCCAGTGAGCAAAATTCCTATTCCAAATGAGAGACATAGGGAGATAGGAGAGAATAGGACCGGAACAGGACCGACACTTATCAGGGAAGACATTGAGTACAGTAGCTTGATGTCCTGCATCCAAAACACAGGTGGTAAGATGAGAATTCCAGAGGCAGGAACTACCCCCATCTGTGGATGTGCTGGTTGCAGACAACAAGGCCCTTCTGTCTCTTGGGCTGGCTCCCATTCACGGCCTACAGCTCTCCTTGGCAGATATTCCATGCTACATATCTCTGACTTCCCGGGGTGAGCACTGCATGTTGGGCTTCGTTCCCACAACTTCGCACATTTTTCCCTGCTAGGCTCCTTGCCTGGCCTCCCTAGTCTTCCTCTGATATCTGGATAGAAGTCATCTCCTTAACCTCATAATTATTGCATTCTGTTTGCCAGTAAGAGCACACATGGGTGGTGCAGAGGTTTGCTCACAGAAGAAGCAGTAACCAGATGCATTTGGACCCTGGCTGTAGTAATCCCTGAGGACCAGGATGGCCAAGAACAGTGAAGTGAGTCCTGGGGATCCAGCTCCTTGGGAGACCTTTCTTAAACTGAGGTCCCAGGAACCCTCTTTTCAAAAGAAAGGTAAAGAATGATCGTATGTAAGTTGCGTTCTTACACATAGTAATAGGCGATGTAGTATTGGTGGGAATGCCTGTTTAGGGACCAGGCAGTCTAATCTATAGGCTGTGCTTGGCTCTTCCCCAGTTTCTTTGTGATCTTGGTTGAATTACTTGCCACCCTTCTGAAAATGTAGCAGGTAAAGGGCAGCCTAGCATAGCAGAGAACAATTCAGAGTAAACTAGGTTTGAATTTGAATTCCACTTCACGTTCCCATATTTTGTAAAATTGGATCAAGTATTTGAGGTTTGCTTCGTCCATTAAGAGAATGCTGTAGTAAGAATGATTTATGTGTAAAATATTTTGGACTCAGGCAGGGAGTGAGGGAGAAAGAAACCAAGCCTGGAAGTCAAGGATCTATGTAGCTTTCAAATTCCATCATTCTACAAGTAGACCAATGAAACTCCATAGAGGGTGTTTTCTCTTTCTTCCAGCTAAAAGAGTAACATGTTATTTTTGATGTTTGGTAGTATGAAAAGCATGTTTATAAGTTAACATTTCCTCCTCATCAGAATACTTATAAATGACCCTGATGACAAGGATTATTTAAATTGTCTCTACTTAGGCTATACACAGTCGATCTAAAGAGGAAAGAAATAAAATGTCTCTTGAAATGTTTTTTTTTTAAAAAAAATCTGAAAATTATGCCATCTGTGAAAAATGACAGCTATTTTATGAAATCAAGTGAAACTTTAAGAATCTTGGAGTGATTCTAAATTCAATACTATTTAATGGATCTGGATTAACAATATTCTATTGTGTTTACCAGTCAGTACTATAATCTCAAATGCAACGGCTGGCCAGATAGCTCAATTGATGAAAACACCTGCTTAGGCAGATGCAGGGACCAGGTTCGATCCCAGGCACGCAGTGCCAGCCCCCCCTCAGGCACGATTGTCTGTAATCTCAAGCTTGGGAGGCTGAAAACAGGAGGATCACTGTGAGTTCAATCTGTGTAGTGAGACCCTGTAGGCCCCATACTAAATACATTTTTAAAATATCAAATACATTTTCAAAGACAGAGAAAAGTTTCTCATTGAGAAGCCAATCAACATTTCACAGAATGGCTTTTGAAAAGAATCTAGAGCTTCATAATTGTATGTAAACTTCTTAGGGTGCAACTACTTTTAAATTGAGGGTTAAAGATATAAAAAAAGAATTAGATAGGACTTCCAGGTAGAAAATAATTTAATAAATTGCCCTGATAAAAATTAGTAAATTCAGTAATGTGGGTTTTCTAAAGTTAGTTTTGCTATTTATTTATTTATTTATTTATTTAATACAAGGTCTTGCCACACGGTTCAGACCCATTGTAATCCTCCTGTCTCAATCTCCCCATAGCTGGGATTACAGGCATGCACCACTATGCTCAGTTTCAGTGGCCGGCAGGTGTGCCCAGGGTTCCAAGTCTGGTACAGCAAGCAGTACTGGGGAATCAAACCTGGGTCCTTGAGCTTGGCAGGCAGGCACTTAGACCACCAAGCTATCTCCCCAGCCTCAGTGATGTGTTCTAAAAATGTGTGATGTTATATTGGGATAAACAGAGGAATATGATGTTAAACTTAAAGAGATCTTTCAAGTTTCCATTTATTGGACTCTATGAAATGTGGCTTTAATAAAGAACTTATTAATTCTTATAAAACTAATTAGAGAACCAGGATGGTAAGATACAAGTATAACTTCACGTATTTTGCAGAGAAATATGGTATATTAATGGAACAAAATTAGAAGGACACAAGAGGGTTCTGTATTTCTTTTTTAATGTATTTAGTACAGAGTCTACAGGATCCCACTACAGATCAGACCCATAGTGGTCTTCCTGTTTTCAGCCTCCCAAGCACTGAGATTATAGGGTGCGCCACCATACCCAGACTCAGTCACCCTCTCAGCGTGTCCTGGGGGATCGAACCCTGACCCTGTATCTGCCTAAGCAGGCACT
>NW_004524580.1:13170715-13173393 GCF_000260255.1 Octodon degus
ATTGAACCCTGGCCCCTGTGCCTGCTTGCAGGCACTTTAACCCACTGAGCTATTTGGCCAGCCCTAACATCTTCCTTTTGCAAAGCTCCCAGGTGTCTAACTAGAATCTACTCTTCTGACAATTATGCTACTTCCTGTTGGCCCTTCACCTTCCCTAACTCAAATTTACAAATAAATTATTTCCTTCCTAAGTGTCAAAAATATTGTACATTTAGCTTAGTTTTCTTAGTGTTTAAAATGTGAATGTGTTATATTTGCTCTTGATTATGCTTGCATGCTTTCATTATAGACTAATACTACATTTAAAAAAAGAATAAATGGAAATTTGTTTCAAGTGTCCACTAATCATCTAGCATAGTAGTTTTATTTCTACCTGCCTTTAGAAAATCCAGGTACTCATATAATTCTGATTTAATGTCTTAAGATATTATCTTCAAGAAAGTGATATGTAATAGTGTCTTTATTTGAATTTCTGCAAGATTCAAAGGAGGCTCTTGTTTTTGTTTGCTTTACGTATTTGGTACAGGATCTCACTGTGAAGCTCAGACTCATAGTGATTCTCCTGTTTTCAGCCTCCCCAGCACTGGATTACAGGTGAGTGCCACCACACCTGAACTCTTATCATTGGCTCAGCGAACCCTGGCATGACATGCAGACCAGGGATTGAAACCTGGTCCCTGCGCTTGCTTAAGAAGGTGCTTAGTCCATTGAGCCATGTCGCTGGCCCTTACTCTTAATTTTACTAAAATACATGTTTATGTAACATAACCAAACACAGTCAAAATGGTAGTATTCTGTGAAAAACTTTATGTATCATGTTTACAAAGTCTTTAAAGGAGAAACAGAAAGTAAGTGGGAGAAGTAAAAAATAAGAGTCTGCAAAAGCTTTTAATAAAAATTAATCACTATAGGAGGTGAGAGAGAGCTCAGCAGTCTAGGCGCCTGCTTGGCAAGTGCAAGAACCCGAGTTCAATCCCTAGTACCTCATGATATGCCATCCCCAGGATCCTGGGCATGCTGTGCCAGCTCAGAAACCTGGTGTAGTGGTGCATGCCTTTAATCCCAGCACTGAGAAGGAGACAGGAGAATCACTATGAGTCGGAACTGCATAGCAAGAACCTATAATAAATAAATAAATAAATAAATAAATAAATATTTTTTAAAAAGATAATCATTACAATTTTAAAAATAGTTTTGGAGGGGCCAGGGAGATGGCTCAGTGGAAGAAGCACTACCCTGGCAAGCGCAAGGGTCTGAGTTCAATCCCCAGTTCCACCAATATATATATATTTGGGGGGGTGGGGACTGTAAGAAGGAAAGGTAGCTACATAGGGTGGGGGTTACAGATATATTTTTATCTTCTATTTTCTCATTTTTGAAAAATTAATGTATTTTACACACTTTTTATTTTATAAGCCCTACTTCCAAACAAGGGAGAAGTCTTTCCAAATCTCAGGGCTATGAAAAAGAACTTCATCTCACCTTCGTTTGTCTAGTGACTTCATTTATGAGGCCACTATATCAGAAGCATACCTTATTAGTGACTAGGAAATGAGATATTGGCTTCTGTAAGAAACACCCTACTGAATGAACCCTACATTTTGATTTTGATCACTATTCTTTGGTTTGGGGCAGATGATTTAACACTGTTGCCTGATTTTCCTTAGTTTTAAAATTAGTATGTATGATCATACATATATGCAGTGTTATGTATGATCCAGATGGGTGAAAACAGTGAAAGAGACTGTGAACATCGCGTGGGAGCCCAGAGACCTCGACTGTGGATTCTTAGGTCTCTCCTGCTCCTTGAATGTGACATTTGCAATAAAGTTATATGAGTGTGCTGATGTTAATAAAGAATTCAAAATCAAACATGATGAGAAAATATAAACAATATACCTATAATTTTAGCAGATTTCATAATTTTTTTTCTGTATTTTGGGGAAGGGTCTACAGGGTGTTCAGGGTCTCACTACCTGACTGGACTTGTAGTGATCCACCTGTTTACAGCCTCCCAAGAGCTGGGATTACAGGTGTGCACCACCACACCCAGTCTCAATTGCTGTCTCAGCATGCCCTGGGGGCAGGGCCAGCACAGCGGGCCTGTGGATCGAACCCCTGCCCTGCTGAGCTATTTGGCAGACCCTATGTTAGATAATTTTAAAATTATGTTTTTGTTGATGTCAAATGCACAATATATTGTTACATATGTGTATCATAATAGCATTATCAATTACTTGGCATGCTTAACTGATTCTGTAAGTGATGATTTTTAACCTGCAAAATCTTCTACTAAAATAATGATTTGATATCTCCTATGCTCAAACTTGCAAAATTTCATTGTAAGAGTCAAATTGACTTTGCCTTTCTCATTAAAAAGATTCAAATTTGCCTGGTGTACTAAAGAAGGATTCAACTTCAGCACTGAGAAATAAGAAGGTTTGCCCTTCAATCCCACTTTAGAAATTATATTTTCTGTAGATGAAAAGATTGGATCATATGAGTAATTGTGCCAAGCCAAACTATTTAGTTCTATGTGTAATAAAAAGTTTCCATTGTTTTTTATTTTTATCAGAAATATTCAATTTGAAGTAATGTGTAGTAAAGAAGCTACAGCTACAACTCTAAGAATTATTACCTTTTGTTTGTCAAGAGTTGAGGTCTGGGCCGGCGAGATA
>NW_004524580.1:13174083-13200507 GCF_000260255.1 Octodon degus
GTATGATTCCAGGCACAGTTAAATATAACAGTTATTAGGAAGCACAAGTAATGTTTACAGATCTAAAACACTAGGAAACAGTAGCTAGTTTCAACAGCTATTGACATTATCCAGAGAAAGCCAAAGTTAATGTGCACTGTGTGATACAGCTATTCATACAAATGCCAGGGACACGTACTCTTTGTTTAAAAAACTGTAACATTTTTGAGGACAGGATCTGAGTATGCTGTACTGATAATAGATTAAAGCATTATGTTTCTTTCAAAACTATTTTACTACTTACCCCGTTCCTTCATGATCATTTTCAGTTTTAAATAAATTGTTTTACTCTGAATTTGGGAGGATATTGTTATTGTTGCTTTCAAACCAATTTCTTACACTTGCTAATGTGGTACAAAAATAAATGGGTATGGTCAAATGTGAAATGCATTTGTCAAACGAATGAAACTACAGTGCACTAATATAATAAATCCTCGGGCTAGTCATGTTTATTGTTGCCAAATGTCTCCCTGCTAAGAACTAATAAGCATGAAAAGGGATAATGAAACTTTCCATGAAAAATTTTTAGGAAACCTATCCACAAGTCTTCACTATCTGGGAATGTGGAAATAAGTATTTATTTTATACAAGTTCCATATGAGGACTATAAAGATGAACTTTAAAGGGTAAAGTCACATGGAACGCAATTACAGTATGACACTTACTAATACTATTTGGCTCATAGTAGAAAATTGACAAGGAAGCTCATTCAAAGACAGAAATAGAACAAAGGCAGAAATAAAGAAATACATAATGAATAAATGTGCAAATTAAAGGAAAGATTTTATAGGAAAGTTTTGAAAGATTCCATGTGAGGCTGAAAATTTAGTTTGGGTTTTAAATGTTTACACTCTAAAAGATGTCATAAACATTTTAAAAATTATCTAAAATGTATGTTTTGGGTAGAATACACTTCAGCAAATATATTAACATAGGAAAATGAGTGAGAAAAGGTAATTAGAAGTTGAAATATAATATTGTATGAGAAATAGCTTATTGGCCTACAGTAAAGAGTACTTTCAATAGTTTCCACAATTTTTCCATTGCAAACACTTTTGGATATGCTGTTGTAGATATAGTGGAACTGAATAGAACTCTAAGAAGGATCTTTGAAAAAATAATCAGAGTTCAGTAACAGGCCTTTTCTATTTTGTAAGAAAAAAGAAACTAATACAACGTCGTTGTTAGAATTCATTCTAGAATCAATTGGGCGCAAGAGAGAAATGAATGACATAAGGGGTTTTTTGATTGCTAAATTTCACTCCTTGCTTAAATAAGTCATATTTTTATTACCTAATCAACCCATGACTTTCAGAGAATCAGATCAGTAAGAATACAAAAATAAAATATCACCATCAGAGCGATATAGGTTATTTATCAGTGGACAAAAGGATTGTAGTTAACTGAAGACCAGATGAGGAAAGGGCAGTTTAATTGTGAAATCACAAAACCTATTTAGGCTTATAACCAAAAGCAAATCTTTCAGAAAAAAAATCCTCTGGGAAAAAAAGTAAAAACAATATTGCGTAATATTAACATCGAGACCACAGAAATTATATGAGCACATAATACTTTCAGTACAGATTTTTGGGGCCACGTTCTAGCCACCCTTATCTGTGCAGATGGGTCCACAGGATATCTTTAAGAAAAAAATCAAAAACAGTATATAAAATTAATAAAAAGTGGGAAAACAGTTTATTGTATAAAGTGGCTTTAAAGAGTTTAGTTCAAACATATATGTATGGTAACTATTATAAAAAGTGAGAAAAGATAATTAGAAGTTGAAATATAATATTATATGAGAAATAGTGTATCGACCTACAGTAAAGAGTACTTTTAATTGTTTCCACAATAAAAAACAGCAAACCATGTGTGAGACTGGTGTAATACGTACCTAAGAAAATATTTCAGCTCTGTGTGACAGAGGTTAACTTTAAGATGGTAAGAATTTTTTTCAAAACAAATATATGTAGTCAAGAAAAACTATTTATATCATACATGCTGATTTAAGAAGCAAATTGTATATTAAATAAAAATAGTCAATAACATTGGTATCAAAGATTGTGGACATTTTGTGATTAACCTTAATGAGTGTACCAAACTTCACTACTTTTCTCATTTATTTGTTTCTTGACTACTGAGTAAAATGATTGTAATTATCACTCCTCAACTGGAATTTTAAGGTAAATTACATTAAAAATTCTTAAATTTACAGGAAACTTTCATTGTCTGAAAACCTCTTTCATTCTTTGCCTAAGAATATCAAGAAAAAAAACAAAATTACATTAAGGAAATCTGAGAATGATATACACAAACTGGGTGTTACTTATTTTTGTTCTTAGTGCTTGATTTTAAATTATCTATTTGAATTTCATTGTCAGTGATTCTGATTCAAGGTTTCACATAAGCATTCATCGTTTAAAAAGTGACTACTTGAATGTCATACTTTCTACTTCAACTCCAAACTTGCACAGTGTAACTCATTCATGGCACTTAAATTGATGTAAACGCTTTGCTGCTAAAAATTTGTTCTGGTCATTTTCATTAAAATGTTGAATTTTTTTTCGCCATACTTTACTTATGCTGTATCTGCTGGTAAGTAAGACAATATGGGGAGACCTTTGAAATAGTTCCCATATCCAGACACATGGTGTTGTCTTATATTGATGGAAATCTAATGACGTCTTGCTATACATCATGAGATTTCTATTTTGACCTGTTTAACAGTTTCTATACATACCAGGAGAGTGATTCAAAGCATTTTACATATTAAATTACTTATCAAAACACAGCATATATAGACCTTGACATTTGGTAAAGAACCAAGGATTTCACACACACACATACACACACACACGCAATTTTTTGAGGGACCAGAACAAATCTTGACCAGAACACAGATTATGTGACAGAGATGTGATTTCTTAGAAAATAGAGCATACTCATTAAGACGTGCATTCAGCACATATGTAAGGGACTGGATTATTTCTGTGATCACCTGCAAATATGCAGTAGGCTGTTGCTTTTACAAAAAATCTATAACAATAATATTGCAGAAAAGGGAAAAACCTGTCAATGTTCTGTTAGTTGTAATTTTTCTGCTTCAGTAGCCTATCAGTAGGTCTAACTCTAATATCAGTTTTGAAGGAAAAATCCCTCGTTATTTTATGGTCATGTGGGTAAGTAATTTTAGGATGATTATACATTGACTTCTTAGATTGCTTTTTCTTTTCTTTTCTTTCATTCCTACAGTAATCAGAGGATAAAGTAATGATTACAATGAATGCCAATATATGATTCCTTCATAGATGTGTTGTTTTACTCCTCAATTTATTTTCTATATATCTAGAGATTTAAAAGTGTATATGACAACAAAAAGGCTCTCAGTAAATGCAATCAGAAATAAGCTATTATTGATTACTCCTCAAATTGTTCATTTACACATTGCAAAATAGTCAAATTCCAGCTTTTAATCATACCTGAAAATTGTCTTAGCTAAAGTGATTTACATTCACTTAAGTGTTGGCTGTCTTAAAGAGTAATTTCTTATTCTATCTCAGGGAAGAGTGATAATGTTATTTTTTGATATAATACAATATTTTAAAATTGCAATTGTTCTTTAAGAATTGCAGTAGGCAAGGAAAAATTTACAAAGTGCCTTTTTACCGCATATGAGCAGTTCTTAAAAGAGTTATGTACAAAGATTTGAAGGTTCACTATCTGCTTTGCAGTGACAGACAGCAGCATTACAAGAAGGAAACTGCACCTTATGGTACATTTCTACTCAGTAAAAACAAATCCTTGAAGATGCTTAAAAATCAAAGTTTGTTCTTTAAAGTCACCTGTGTTTTAATACAGTACAATCTATTAATGTTAAAATAATTTGTAAGTGGATGAAATTATCTATAAGTATCCCAATACTGTGCACATGGGTCTGCTCTCCTTACATGTAATTTGTCATCTTTAATAAAAAGCTTATATTAAAAATAAGATCCTTAAATACTACCTATTTACATGAAGATATTTGCACCAAAATAGTATTAATCAATAATGAGTTATTGAATTAAGGTTTAAAGTACATACATATTTCTACTATTACCTTGAATAATTCTTGCAAGAAAACACTATCAGCACAAAACATTTGTGTTAGCCACTTGTGAAAATCTGCTTGCTCTTTTATCAATCTCTATTTTAAGCTTAAGTAAGTATATTTGATGTATAAAAGTGTCCCTGTAGCTCCATTTCTCAGGCACTTTCTCCCATCCGCACCCCACACCAAAATTCCCAGCTCCAGCAACCTCCATGTTGTGTTCATATAAATCTATACTTGCTGACAAGGAAATAGTATCTTGATCAAAATGTTTTAACTACTGGGAGGCTGTGAGGGTTTACTTTTAATGTTACTGCTTTCTTTTGTTTTGTTTTTTTAAAGTACCAAAGTACAAAACAAAACCAAAACAAAAAGTACCAAAGGACATTCCATTGTATTACTTGATTTTTTTAATAAAGTTATTTCTGATGTATAAATACAGAGAAAGCTCTTAGAAAAGCATCCTTACTGTTGTTTTAGATCACTAGCTCATCACCCAAGAAATTACTTGTTGCCCAGTAATATCCATGTTGCTTGAAAGAGCTCTTGCAATTTTGGAATTTCTCTGCCTGGCTTCCAGAGAGTAGCTTAATGCAGGATAAATCGGGCCCATACGTGGAGATCAACTTCAGCTGTCGTTTCTCCTAGCTGCCAGTCTCTCTGCTGAGATTACCTTAAGCGCTGCCAAGAGTGACGGTTTCTAAACTCCTGAGCTGTGTTCTGTCTCCAACTCAGTTGCCGACTTGGACAGTAGCCTCTTTTTATGTCTCCTACACCCTTTCCTAAAAACAATAGCTCGTAACTTCCTTGAACACTCTCTTTCTAGGCTAAGAGCAAAATATGCTGCCATTACAAAATTTCACTAACTCCTTGTTTTGTTTTTCTGGTCCTTGTTTGAAGACTAAAATCAAAATGCATATAATCAGTTCTTAAAAGAGATTTTAAATATAAAGTGAACTTTTATAATCCGTGTTCACCATCATGTGGCAAATGTGCAATTATAGACCATTCGCCACCAATGGTCTAATGTTTGCTAACTCTTACATTCGAGTATTTAAAATTTTAGTTGAAAAAATATTAACCTTAAAAAGTTTTCCTCTCTAAGCTTATTTAGATAAAACACAAAAGCATCATAATGGAAAGTCCTGTGGTTTGAACCGTTGCCTCAAGCTAGAACTGAGGACGCCCTGGAATGTCTCACTTTGCTGCCTTTCAAAATCTTTCCCCACAGACACAGCTCTAGGTGCCAGCTTAATCCCCCAGAGATTTGAAGCAGATGACAATTCTTTAATATTATCTTGATACTATGTCTCGGGGTCTTGGTGAATCCATGTTGTGCCTCACGCTTAGCCCAATTTGACAACTCCTGTTTGTTATAAATCTCTACCCATTTTTGTCTTTCCTGTGGATAATTCCTAAGCTGTCAGATGTAAACAATAATTTCTTCCATTTTGGAGCACATGTACACAAAGCATTCTCACATCTTACTACTATTGGATTATGGTCAGAAAGTCAGTCCTCACATTAGCCCTCTAGTACATATAGTATGTCCCTTGATTATAAAACTAAGGTTCTAAAAGGCCTGGATACCTGTTCTAAGCAGTCAGACCATTTAATGAAGCTTCCATCTCTCAAAGTCTTGTAAAAAGACCTTATTTCACTAATGTATTTCTCTTTTAAGAAGAACTTTAATATATGCTTTATAGAAATTTAAACAATTAGAAAATTTTAAATTATGGAAAACAAAAACATCTTTTACATACATAAATATTTTATTATCTTATAGTCTTGAAATATGAGTGTATGAATCTATAGATAGAAGCTGGTACATCTATTTAATTATTTTAGGCACTTTCTTTTATTTAATCAAAACAGAGTTTATGCCAATCTTTGATTATATTACATTACAAGAAAAAATAAACTCAGCAAAGATAGTTTTGTTAAACTTGAAGATCATAGAGTTTTTGAATGTATGTTGTTGATTTAAGTAGACTTCTGACTCTAATGTTACTTGGATCGTGTTAAGTGTGCATTTAATATCATTGTCTAGGTTGCTCAATTAAGGGAACACTTGCACCAATGGTAACAAATACAAGACCTTCTAAAAAAGAGCGTGTATCGTTCCGTGACAATCCTCTACAGCTCAGTGGTGGATGGGGAAGTGGCAAAAGGAAGGCAAAAAGTTCCAACTAGTCCTGCAAACTTCAGCATTCAAAACACATGGCAAACTGTTGATTTTTTGAAAGAAGTCTGGCTATCTGGTCAAATTACCAGTTGGATGCAAGGCTTTAGAGCACTGTATTTGATTTGTTTTATTATATATGTTTCACAATTTTGTTCTTCTGGTGCAGTTATCCTCTTTCCCATCTCTAAAACAAAGTTTGCCACTCTTCCTGTGTGCATGTGGAATGGCCTCCGGAAAACTCGTTTTGGAAATAGTGCCCTGGAATTTGCATAAGCAGCTTCTTCTTTTGCTTATATTTTTATGGCACGTGTATCCAAGATGGTTTTTGTCACCAATAATACATTTTACTTCTATACACATCTGTAGGAGAATATAACTGTTTTACTGGTATTGTTTAATGTAAGCTTATTAAGTTTAAGTAATTAATATATTAATGACTTTTAATCTACCAGACTAATGCAAATGTGTATTTTAAAAATGAATCAATACACAAAGTTATTCAAAATAAATTGATTTCTTTTTTAAATTTTAAACTATGTTACCAAATCATAAGAAATTGTACATACAGTTTAGGCTAAAATAAAATGTAAATTTTATAATTATTTATGTAATAGATTAAATATTTATGTGTAATATTTCATTCAGGCATTGTATATTACCCTTGTCCATTATAACATATATCTGTCAATTTTCTAGTTCTTTAACATGATTCTACTGATTCAAAATATACTATCATTTATCTTTCATTAAATTGCCTTTAAATGGTTATTTTAAAATATATTCATCTAACCAAAAAAGTGGGATAGAAATGAAGGACCCTTTTGTATCTGTATACTCAAAATAGTTAGGATAGATATACAGCTCCATTCTCTTAATTCAATGAATAGAGAGGTTTGTTATAATAGTATTTGAGACAAGATATCATGTCTGCATCTTGTACAATGAATAACCACTAAGAAAACAGTATGCAATGTATTAATTATTGAACATGTGCCAGTAATTAGTTGTGAAACTGTCTCATTGATATTTGTTTCTCAATAAAATTATTTTAAAAATAAAAAATAAAAGAATAAAACTACCTTAGCAATAAAAATATATTCAAAGCTCAAATTTATCATTGTATAATTTTTTTCAAATTACAAACCAATTTCTATGAAGCCTCAACTATTTTGAGGTTAATTTTCTGTCTCATTAAACATGATTTCCAAATTGATGCCTTTGACAGTGCCTTTGACAGTGCTCAGAGGGTAGGTTCGTCCCTCATGTCTAGAACTAGTTAGTTTCCACAAAACTAAACTCATAGTTCTCCACCAACTCTCTATACATGTGTGTCTGTGTAGCAGAATACAGTGAACTTTAGATTTTCCTATTACTTTTCCTACTCCTTTCTGAAATATTTCATCTATGGATGAATAAATAAGAGTTAGAGAACCATTTATTTAGTTTGTGTTCCCCGTCTCCTTTCATGTGTCCAGTTGCATTTCACACCTGCAAATCTGCCCTAACTTGATTGAGACAGAAATGTTAGTGGACATTGGGCTGTCATTCTATAAAAACAGATTTGCATGTTGCAGCCTCCCCGTTGAGCTACACGTGTACTTGTTTTATGAACATGCTATTAGGTCAACCTTTCACTAATAGCATCCACAAATCAATATAATGTAATGATGGAAAATATTTTATCTTAGCTTACCATCAATGCTTCAGGAGAAAACCACATTAAAGCTGATAATGATAGAGTTTTATGGTTCATATACTCAAATCAGTGAAGTGGAAAGACTAGTATTAGAAGTGAGATGCTTATGATTAACCTGTTATAGGGTCTAGAAAAATATGCAGTTTTCCTCTTCAGTAATGTATGGAGTTATTTCATAATACTAATTGTGACTGAAATGATTGCCGCTGATACTCCTAAATTTGTAAGCGATGATTGATGCAAAACTCAATAAAACTGTTTCCTAAATATGTTAGTAAACTGGAAGTTCTTTATGGTGTTGGTTATTGTGTCTGGCCTTAAGATGCTAATTTAAAAAAAAAATCCATGCTCGAACCTACCATTTTATAGCACTCATTTATTTGTACATATAAAAATAAAAAAGTAAACTGAAATATTAAGAATTTAATAAAGCATAAAAAATTGAACCAATAAATACTTTGCTTCCAATTTTGTAGAGGAGACATTTCAGTAAACACTTGTCTTTAAGGTTCATGCAGATAAAAAGGAGCCTATCTTGTCATTTAGTTAATACTAGATTTTATATTAACTATGATGGACATAGGCAATGATGTTGTTCAAGGGCCAGTCAAATAGCTCAGCAGATTAAAGTGCCTGTTTAGGCAGACACATGGGCTGCAAGTTTGATCCCTGGGCCTGCTGTGCTAGTCCCATACTCAGGGCGTGTGACTGAGACCACGTGGTGGCGCACCCCTGTAACCCCAACACTTGGGAGGCTGTAAACAGGAGGATCACTGCAAGTCCAATTTATGCAGTGAGACCCTGTTTACCCCTGTATACTCTGTCCTAAATACAAGAAAAAAAGATGCTGTTCAAATCCAGGGCCCAAAGTGACATATTTGTCTTTTCCTGATCCTGAGTTCTACCTCCCCCCTCTTTCGAACCCAGTTCTCACCTTCCTGTCTCCTACCCTTTGTGCTGTAACAAAGAGTTACCACCAGTTACTTGTAGAAAGAACAGTAAAGTGAATCCCTAATCACACAAAGCCTTGGATTGTGTTGAATAGACTGTTTAGGAGTGCAAGATGTTTTCCTATGAGAGTTAGCTCTGTTGGTGAATGGAGACAGCCCTTTACAAGGTCTGAACTACCGCCAGCATCTTTTTGCACATAGAACACTAGGAAAGATCTTTTCAGTGTCTTGCAGTGTATTTAAAATGTTACAAGATGTGAGCACTAATTTCTTACTGTGCTCAGAAGTTAGTGGGAAATGCAGCTCTCAAATTTGAAAGAAGAAAACACTAGACTTACATAACAAAAGGCAAAGCATTTTTATAAGTATTATTATTTTGCCTCAGTTAGGTACAAAAGTATAATATACCAACACTCATGGAAGTCAATTTTAAGTTTTTCATTATTGAAGAAAGGAAGAGTGTATTTTATTTAGAAATAATAAATTGGGTTAGAATGTTTTAGAATAGTACATTATACATGAGCAATATTTAAAGATCTGTATCTACTTTTAAATCTTTATATTATCATTGTGATAAGCTTTGATTCTTGTAATTTACTATGCTGTTTATTAAATTGGTCAATTCTATGATCCTTCTCTTAGTTGTTTTAATTGTCTCTAGGTTTTCTCAAAATTTGGATAGCATCAATCCAAAGTTCAGACTAATGTATACTATAACCAAATTAACTGCATAAGCTTTTTGGAACAGAGACTTACTTTTGCTTTTTTAAAACAAAAGAAAATCATTTTCATTACAGAGATCAGTTAAGAAACTCTTCCTTTATTAGTGTATTTCTGTGTTAATCATGTTTCCCAGCTAGTGAAGTTTCTGTCATCTTACAGAGTATAAAACTTATCATATGGAGTAATTTTCATGACCATACTGAGCAGAAAGTGAATTATCTAATGAATATATTTTTTATTTTTTATTTATTTTCTTAAAAATTTAATGTAATTAGTACAGGATCTATAGAGTATCACTACACAGATCAGACTTGTTGTGATCCTCCTGTTTTCAGCCTCCCAAGTGCTGGAATTACAGGCAAATACCACCACACCCAGTCTCAATCTCCCTCTCATTGCACCTTGGGGACAGGGCAGGCACAGCACCCTGAGCCTGCCTAAACAGGTGCTTTAGTTTGCTAAGCTATCTGGCAGCTCAGTATACTTTTTTTTTTTAGCACTTGGGATCCAACTTGGGACCTTTCACTTGCCAGGCAGATGCTTAAACCCCTGAGCTATATCCCTGGCACTGAATATACTTTATTTTTATTTCTTTTCTTAGTCTGTAGAAACGATGCAGTCTGTATAAAATAAAGTAGAATATATGTTTTTTCTTTTGTATTTAAGACAGGGTCTACTGGGTCTACAGGGTCTCAGTATGTAGATCAACCTCATAGCGATTTTCCTGTTTTCAGCCTCCCAAAAACTGGGATCACAGGCGTGTGCTGCCAAGCCCAGTCTCAATCACCATCTCAGCATATCCCAAGGGCGGGGCCGTCAGAGCAGGCCAGGGATCGAAACCCCTGCCCCTGCGTCTGCCTGAGCAGGCACTTTAATCCACTGAGCTCTCTGGCTGTCCCTTTAATATACTTTAATTGATAAGAAGAAGACCCTTTAGAATTTTATGAAATGGTAGATGTCGTGGTTAATTTCCAAGTAACAACTAATATAAGATGTTTGTCTATTTTGGTGTATGATGAAATCAATTATAAACCATGACACTTTGGTTTTTCTATGTGGAACTGTTTCTGTGATAAATTTTGGTGAAATACAGAGAATCTGATAAAAATTCTCCAAGCTGATAAAAATCTATAATCTACATATGTGCTGTCTAATATATTAGCCATTAGGCAAATATGGTAAAAGAATGTGTTAAAATGTTTAATTTTAGTAGAGATACAAATATTATATATATATATATATATATATATATATATATATATATTATGTAAAATGCATATAAAATGTCAAGGATTTACCACGAAAAATATAAAGTTCATCTATAGTTTTATGATGATAGTGTTAGCAGTATTTTTATTTTTTAAATTTAAGTACTAGAAAGTTTCAAATTACAGACATAGTTGACATGATATTTCTACTAGGTAGCAATGATTAGCACCAGTTTTATAAAGTAATGTAGGCAGGGTTTTTTACAATTCTAGGACAGATAGGTACTACAGAAGATAATGCACAAACATTCTAGTTTATTAAAAAAGGGAATTTTGATTCTGCTAAACTTTGTAATATTATGAAGCAAAGACAAATGCCATCATGTTATGGTTTTAGACCTTGAGATACCATCATGGAATTGAAGTCTGACATAATTGAATTTCTTTCTCCATTTTCTGTATCTATTGATTTTTATTTGGTTTTAATGAGAGACCATTATAAAGTCAAGTTGGAGTCTTTTATGTTATAGGTGGTCAGAATAGGAGTAGCATCCATACTGTTACCTATGTTATATTAAGTTTTACATATATGCATTTGGCAGGTTTTTCAAGTAATATGTTTTGGGCTGTGCTATGAAGGAGTTCCCATAATGGGAGCCATATTGCATTTGCCACACATAAATCCTGTGTTAATCTGAGACGCAGTACATGAATAATGAGAAGAGTTGCATGAGTGAACACAACACATTTGAATGAAGACAAATCTAGTGCATGTATGACTTCTGAAAGCCTGTTGGTACAACGTGGATTGGTGTCTCCCACCAACATTTCACCCTTCCCTCCAAAGTATGCATTGCATTTCTATTCTGCGATGCTAAAGTTTTACCCAAAACATAAAGTGAAACTTCTCACATGACTCCCCATGCATAGCACGCACGCGTGGCAGACTCCGAGGGCAACAGGCCAAAGAAGTTTCAAGAACCTTCTCTACTAGCCTTGTATGACTGCATGAAGACTGCTGGTGCCACAAGAGAGCTCCACAAGGAAGTGTTCCTGGTGCAGGAAAGAAGCACACGGGTAATGTCTTCTATGGCCTGAGAGGCTCCAGGGGTTGTGAGCTTCTCTGTACTTGTCATCATTGTTTCACATCAATATCCGGTGCTATAGAAGGAGCCTTCCTGTGACGATTGCCGTGAAAGAGAACTAGTTCAATTAATAATACCGCCGGAAAAACTACTCTTGTATTGCATGTTTAGATTCACCATTACTGGGAGAGTCAAATCTGCACAGCATTGTTATATTTTAAAAGCATTAGAACTACTTTTGCACTGTAAGAACAGAGATGAGCAAACACTTCCAAGCCCACGATTGCCTGGCCCAGGCTTGGCTCAAGTGCTGGTGGTAAAAAGATGCGTCAGTGTAAAGTTTTTAAATAAATAAATGTGCTACTGGAGTTATTGAAAAATAAACTTGTTCCTGGGCTGGTCAGATAGCTCAGCAGATTAAAGCTTAGGCAGATGCAGGGGCTGGAGTTCAATCCCTGGTGTATGGTGCCACCTTCCTACCCCCCAGAGGTACAATGGATGAGTTGGCGACTGAGACTGAGCATGATGGTGTGCCTGTAATCCCAGTGCTTGGGAGGTGGAAAACAGGAGGATCATTATGAGTCTCATCTGTGTAGTGAGACCCTGTAGACTCTGTACTAGATACATTAAAAAAAAAAAAAGAAAGAAAAGAAAAATAACTTGATCCTCTGTAACGTCATGTACCTCGGTAGTGTCCCAAATTTTCTGATCAAGGAGATTATGGGGCCAAAGAGGAAAGTGATGGATGATGTACAGTGTGCCTAAGGAGAGTCACATGGAGAGAAAACACTCTCTCAGGCTTTCACAGAGAGCACATTGGCCAAGCAATGGCCGTGACTCATCCACATGGCTGCACTGACAAAGGTTCTACAATCTGAGGTACAGGATCTCAGGATAAATCCTGAGGGGATTTCACTGACCTTCTCAGACCCAAAAGCTACAACTCTTGTTGCAAAGATCCTGCTTTACCTTAGTCTTAACCATCCAGTAGAAAAGTATGAAGACGAAATATAGGAAGTAAAGTCATGCTGTTATGTTAAGCTGTGGGGGACTCAGGTCAATAATTTCTGACATTGCCAGTTAAACAGAAGACCCAATGCTATTATGGGCTACTGGACTCTTTTAGAAAATTTTGCTGAGTTTACACACCTATAATATTCAAATAACAGAACTTAGAAAAAAAAAAAGGGGGTATACAGATGAATGTCCATTTTGTATCTGTGTATTCAAAGTGGTTAGGATAGATATATAGTTACATTCTCTTAATGAATAGAATGATTTGTTCTAATGGTGTTTGTAAATAGGATCTCAAGTCTGCATATTGTTCAGCAATTAACCACTAAGAAGAATATATGCAGTGTGTTAGTTATTGAAACTGTACTACCGATTTGATTTGAAACTGTCTCATTGCTATCTGTTTATCAATAAAATTTTGGAAAAAAGACTATAACACCTTTATACTTATTTATGAGTCTCATAAAATTGGTATTGATCAGCATTGTACAATATATGTATGTTGAAAGCCACATATATAATTTTAAAGTTCCTAGAGGTCACATTAAAAGTGTAAAAAGACATTAATGAAATTAATTTAATAATACATTTTGAACCTCATATATCTAAAATATAGGTTGTACCTGGATATCCACAAGAGACTGGTCCCAGGATCCCATTGCATATAATAAAATCAGATGTTTAAATCTCTTATATTAGCCTTGTGTTTTACTGCCCAGGGGTATAGGGGGAGGAGAAGTACTCATATGAAATAAAAGTGTGGGGGATTTGTCTTATTTGAGAAAACTTCAGCTATATTGGCCATTAATGTTATGTCTTGGAAAAAAATAAAAAGGGTATAAAAGTAACATGATTTTGGATTATTGACATTTACCAATGTAGTTATTACAAAATATCTAACTATATGCATTCCAAATCAAATAATTGATGTTGTCTTTAAACTTTGATATACATTAGAGGTTTCTCTCAAAGTTATTGAATCCAAAAGTTTTCTTCCAAAGTTCATATATCAACAGAAAGTTATGAGGAGAGGTAGAAAGAGGGATCTGTTTCACGTCTTGGCATCATCCAGATTTGGTCTAACCATGTATTTTCTATGAAGTTCAAAATGAAACCAATGTTTAGAATAACTCCGTATGACACACAGAACAAACTAAGAAATTAATGCAGCAGTTTTGCTCTGGTAAGTACAGACTTTCATATGAACATATGGAAAAAAAGTGAAAAGAACATGGTGTTCATAATCTGACTGTCCCAGGCTGTAATCCTCACTTTGATAAGTCATCTTGAATAAGTGACAAATATCTCTGTGCCTGTTTTGTCACCATTAAATTAAGATTATAGTATGAAATTCACAGGATACTATGAGGTCAAGTGACAAAGTGCACGAGAAATCCCAGGCTCAGTATCTTGGGTATGTATCATAACACTCAATAAATAGCGACTTGTCACAGTAAACCTTTCCAGACCATCTTCCAGAATTAACTCAAAATTTCTCTAAATAGATTAAACTTGGATTGATTCTCCATATCTTATTTAGCAAACATTTCCCTGAAATTATAGAAAAATACTGTGAAAGATCTTTGAGTTGACTTCTCTAGATATGCTTTGAAATGGCAGAATTCCTTGTTTCAAATAAACACGTCTTGAATATCCACCATTAGAAGTGTGTAGAATACTTTCAAAATTTAAAGGGTTTATGTTTCTAGTAGCATGTTCACTTATTTTTTATTGAGGCATGTAAAAGATATATTTCTAGGTTTCTGGCAGAAATAGTTCTAGAGTTCTGAAGGCAATGTATAGACTTTAAAATAGGTCCAAAAACGTCTTCACTACCCAACTGCCAAAGAATGTGTCAACTAATTGACTAGACAAGCTCAGAGTCCCTGTGTTTTAGCCCTTCCCCTTCTAAAGGAAATACTAACTCGTCTTCCTAGGAGGAAAACTATCTATTCTTTGGTTTTATTTCTTCATTAATCTTCATTCAAAATTTAAACTTTTCATGCTCACTTTGGCAACACATATTGTAAAATTTAAGTTTTCAGCTATCTTTTCTATCGCGAACAGAAACACTTTATTTTATAATTTTATACACGAATATTTTAAAGTGAGTATTAACTGAAACCGAACAATCAACATTTTCTAGAACTTTTAACATGTTGAGAGGGTATTTTGGGAAAGATTAGTTTCAAAAGGAAATAGAAAGGGAACGTCAGCTCAGCAGCATAAGCACCTTCCTGGCAAGCACAAGGTCCTGAGTTTGATTCCCAGTATGAAAAAACAAAACAAAAACCAGACAGAGAATCTTGAAGGATGAATAGTTAGGAGAATAGAATTTGAGGCAGATGAGAGAACTGGAACAAATTGTTGGAGACAGTTTACAGTGACATACATGGGGAATGGAGACCACAACAACAAATGGATCAGATTATTGAGCAGAAGGAAGATTTGTGAGAGGGATAGCGGATTAACAGGAAGTGGGACTGGAAAGTAGAAATGAATAAAGAACACTGAGAGCCAGGTAGCCTATGCCTTGATTTGTGCAGCCTGTGAGTGGAAAATTGCTATGCAGTGGTTTTCAAAAATCGAAAATCAACAGTATCATTCAATTAATTACATATAACAATAATTATGGGGATAATTTTGAAATAAGTTTAGCCACGCTGAGGTAAAACTATTAATTCAAATCTGGACTTATAAGGATAATGTTATTTATACTGTAATCACCACCTCAGGGGTATATAGATTGGCTTATTTGTGCCTTAGTCAGGAAGACTTGAATGAGCTACAGAGACATTAACTTTTCAGTCTGTTGAGAGTTGGTTTTATGTATGCTAATACTTTTTTAAATCTGAGTGAAACTGCTCCAAGGATAGACGTTGGCAGAACCACTGCAGATATTTTCTTCCAGGGATACTGATACAGACACCAATTTCCAGACGAGCTGTTCTACCCCAGGCAATGGGTTCCCCGAAGCCTTCTGAGCCGCGAAACTGAATCTTCTGAGTCAAGCGATGGCTGGAAGAAGTCAGAATTTTGAACATTTACTAGAGTTGGAAAGCTAGTCTTTGTCTCCCTGCACGGCTTTTCCAGAATGGCATGGACTAAGCAGCTTAGGCAGCAAAACATTTCTCAGCGTTGCCGAGGGAAGAACTCTGAGAAACAGGACACTACTGTAGTAGGTTCTTCTGGGCCATCTTCTTGGTTTACGGATAGCCGTTTTCTTCTGTCCACATACCAGGTGGGGAGAGATGTCCCATGACTTCCCCACCTTTTAGGGACATTAATTCCATAATGGAAGTCCCACTTTCCTGGCTAGACTAAGCCTAAATTCCACTCAAAGGCCCCACCTTTGGGGCCTGTTGGAATTACAGTTAGAATGACAGTTGCTTTGATGCATGAAGTTGGGAGGAAGGGACATGTTTAGTCTAAATGGGATCTTAAAATTATGTATTTTAATGGGTAAAACTATATTTGCCATAGTTCTTTCACACATGGTTTTGCAATGATAACGTTTTACTGGGAGAACCTGAGTTCTTCAAAGGTGACTATATGTTGGTTTTACGTTATAGAGATAAATTAATGGCAGACCTGGGAGTAAGACCCAAGTTATTTCAGGCAAAAAAGTCTTGGAATATTTGTGTTAGAGGTACCATGATGCCTTTGTTCATAACCTAACTGAATGGAAGTTAGGGGTAAACACACTTACCTTAAAATCATGCACACATGTGGGATTCTCATGGGAACTGGTTTCCTATATGGGATTCTTTTGCTCTTTTTTCATCCCTTAATCATAACTGCATATTTCATTTGCTTAATTTACTCTCTTTTAAAATTGCCTTTCATCCCTGGGCCTGCTGTGCCAGCCTTGACCCTGGGGCACGCTGAGACGGCGATTGAGACTGGGTGTGGTGGCACGCACCTAAAATCCCAGAACTTGGGAGGCTGTAAACGGGAGAATCACTGTGAGTTTGATCTAGTAGTGAGACCCTGAACACCCTGTAGACCCTTCCCTAAAATACAGAAAGAAAATAAATAAAATTACTTTTCCAAATTTCATGACTATTATTTTAGTTTCCCTGCGTTCATGATCTTTATTAAATGCTTTCCCATTCTGAATTTTAAAAATCATAACACTAAATATCCATTTTATGATCTGCATGATCTTTGATGAATTACATACATGCGTTCCCGCCACTTGTGACAAGGACAGTGCCTAGTTCCTGTTTTAGAGAAGATAATATTGAGTCATAGAATGATTATGTGCCCTTCCTGTCATCCTACAGCCAACAGGTAGTAGTCCTAGACCTAGACTCAGGAAGCTTGAACTAGTGGGGCTGTTATTCCATATTTCAGATTATCGATTAAATAATTACTGCATATAGATTATAATACAAATGATATGTTTTCATTAAATTTCAGGTCAAAAAGAAATTTTAAAAATTATAAAAATAGAAATTTTAAAAATTATAAAAAAGTTCAGAATGACACAATGGTTACTTATCAGAAGATAGTTAATTTTTAAGTGTTGTCTTCTTTCTCCTTAGAGAAACTTAATGCTGATTGGAAAGCTAATAGTACTGCAATTTTCTTGTGAAGGAAACTTCAGAGATATGTGCCATTCTAAGCATTAAGGACACCCTTTTACTTGAAAGGTACTTGTGGGACCAACATTTACCACTGTGACATCTCTTGGCTGGCACCATGCAGGACTGACGATCACCCCCCACAATAGTCCCAGAGAACTGTCATTGTTAAAAACTTTATGTGACAAACCTGCTTTCTGACTCAAGACAATCCACTGATCTCCACTAAGCTAATCGTTTTTATGTGTGAACTAAAATCCACCAGCACTTTTAACTATTCTTCATACGACATTGCTTTCATTTTTTTTTAAACTCAGCTACACCTACACTAGCATATTTCAAAATTAGACTTTCTTTATAAAACTGGCTTCTGGAGCTCTTCTCAGCTCTCAAGAGTTTTATACACTGCAGTGTATAGTAAGAATCTGGTGTCTCAACATAAGAGAGCTACACTCCTGTTCATTTCTATTCTCTTCCTTAGCAACTAAGTAAGGCAATAGACCCAAAATATCTTCAGATCTTTATGTTTTGGACCACCACAAGTTTGTTTTCTTTTTCCTATATATATATTTTAGCTTCAGTTTACAACTCTGTGTTAGTGCCCATTGCTTTGATTTCATGGCTTTATTGTTTTCAAAGATTTTTGACGTCCAAATGCGTATTAGATTCTGAAGTTTTAACTAAACCTCCTAAGAATGCAGGAGTTGTAACATTTAGTCTAATACCTGTATTTGAGCCATGGATGAAAATATTGAAAGGAAAACATGTTCATCTTTATGGGTGATGCCCAAGGGAAAATGTTCAAAAGATTTACATGATTCTAGTGTTTACTTCTAGAGCTAAAATGTTGCATAATATAACAGAGATGCCCTTACACTCAATATGGTTTGGTTCAACTAATCCAGCTGTCAGAGATGCCCAAGGAAGCTTATATACACTTCATGGAGACATTGCTCTCAGATCTACTTTATTTCATAAAAATATAAATTACCTTAACAATTCATTTTGCCAAGATTTACATTTCATATTAAACAAAAGACAGTATTCAGAGTTTTATTAACATTAGAAAAATGAAAGATTAAAGGGCATTCTGATTCAAAACAGAATAATGAGTTACTTAGATTTTGCTTAATTCAATTGAATTATTGAGCAATTCCCAATGTAGAGAAAAAAATAACTGTATACTGTTCTCCCCATAAGGCAGTACTTAGGAGTCAAATGCAGTGTAAATAAAGAATCTCCAGAACTTCAATCAGAAATTTACTTTATTGGCGCTATTTAGATTCCACATAAATAACTGCTTTAGTGAAATTTTCTCCAAAACAAATTCCTTTTTATAATTAAAGTCTTCTCAAGATCTTAGCTTATTATATTTCTTTGATATTGCACAAGTGTTTCAAACCTCACAAAGAAACTGAAATACATTGTCTAAAGGATTTTTGTCTGTTTTTTAAAAAATATCCTTAAAAGTTCTTAAAGATCCGCCCTTGAGTAGTTAGTAAGATATAGTCACTATTTTAATCGCTAAAGGTCAGCTTTATTAATAAATTGTGCGTTCTTGAAACTTTGTGATTGTAGAGTGTAACTGTGAAGTTTGGGAAGCATTCAATTGTTCGACTTTCCGACAAAGGTCTGTTGGGGACCTCTGCCGCTGGGACCTGAAAGACGACAGAGACCTTCTTTTTAGTTGAGGTCTTCCGGTGGGACGCTGCGGGCGCCGCTCAGCTAGATGTAGTGCGTCAACCTTACTTAATAAAAAAGACAAACATTCAGCGAAGCTTAAGAAATTTTTACTGTATAGCAAGATTGTAAAGGCCACTGGAATGTGGACTGGCACTTAACGTTTAATATATCCACTGCACAACTATCTTGGGCTCAGCCCGAACCCTGGCGTTGCCCGAGGGGAGAAAGGCTCCTTTCACTGCGCGCCCAGGACTGGAGCTGCGCGCGCGCGAGCGTCGGCGCTCCCCCTGCGCGCTCGCGGGCCGGGCGCTGCCAGCGAGCCCCACCAGCCCAGGGCTTCTGCCGCCTGCTCTGAATCTGCAGTCCTCTGCGATGCCACGGCTTCTGGTCGCCAACGTGGGAAACAAAAAGCCCGCTATCCTCACCGAGGGACGGTTAGATGATCTGTTTGCCAACACCAATATTTGGATGGAAAGCTTAAAATACGTTGCTTTTCCAAGAGGTGCACTTTAAAGCGGGGGGAGCACCTCCGATGAAATCCTAGCAGCAAATCGGTTAACCGCTAACTTCTGTGTTCGACGGTGCTCCTTCCAGTTGGCCTCAGAAGAGCCCCTTCGTTCGCCTTGCTCAGCACCGCGGGTTCTCCACGCACGCACCCTGCACCACCGCGGCTCCCTGGCGGCGCGGGGCACCTCGCGTCCAGCTCAGGTCCAATCAGGCGGCTGCGGAGACCCGCGCCCGGAGGCACTGCCCAGCCCTGCGGGCCCGGAGCGCGCACCAGGCGGCCGCGCCCAGCCAGGGGGCGCCGCACTCGCGCCAGAGCTTCCCTCCGCTCCCGCCACGGACAAGCTCCGGACCGCGGAAAGCGGCGAGAAGTCGGACCTCGCTGGGCGCAGCGCGCAGCCGGGCTCCGGGCCCGGGTCTGCCGTGGCGCGTGGTGGCCCCGGCTCCACGCTCCGCCTGCGAGCCCCAGAGAGCATTTTGTTCCGAGACGCTACTGAGCCACACTGTGCAAATCAAAACTCACTTATCCTGATTCACACCAAGAATCTATCTCGCTAGGGGCGGGCGGACCAGGTTAGAAGGCAGAGCGGAGAGCGCGTTAATCTTCCTTTTTCTCTATGAAAATCTTTAATGATTTTCAGAATAAAAACATCGATGCGCTCCACTTTGCCTCTTTCGCTCTAAACATTCCTTCGTGTAATAATTATGATTTTTTTTTCCTGAGGAATTTATAAGACACCATCTAACGAGGTTAAACTGTATTTCGAATAGATTTCTTGCCTGCCGGGCGATGGTGTTCTAAGTGCACCACCTCGGGACCCAAACCTCGTCCTCTTCGCCAGCGGCTGGCGAACTTGCACAGAAGACTCGGCTGCTTTCTGCTTGGACTGACCTTGATTTTGTCTATTCGCTGCAATTACCCTGGTGGGCTTCTGTGTTGGTTTTTAATGACCGTGGACTTTACACTCACCTTATATAAGGTTAAACATCTGCGACTTTTTCTCCTATTAATGCTGAGATTTTCTATAAATGCCTTCCCTTGAAATGTAAAAGCATTACAAGTGTCCTCAAACCATCTACAGAAAAAGAAGCTGTTCCGTTTTGTTTTCAGACATATCTAGTAAATTTGCAGGAAAAAAAATGTATTCAAAATACATGGGCTGAAAGTTTAAGCCATTCACAGATCAAACATAATATTGAGAAATATTTTAGATACACTGTTAATACCATACCAGCGAAACTTGGATTTGTGTGGGATACCGTGTAGTGGACGGACGGGTGCACCTTTTAGTGGTGTGAGTGACAGAAGACATCTGATGGTCTGGTATTATAGCCATAATGTCTGGGATAATAATGGAAGCCATTGAAAGGAGTAAACGTGGCGGATCATTGAGGTCCAGTCTAGAGCTTCTATTTATGATAGTATGCATCGCTAAAGTGAACATAAACAAAGTCTATATTAATGTAAATAACTGCATATGCTACATAAGTCAAATTGTTTTGGAGTGGGACAAACAGTCATCATAGAGTTTTACTTTTAAACTGGACCCTATAGAAGAACCAGCAGTCCAATCAATTTGTCTCTTAAGGAAGTCATCTGAAAAACTATCACATTATAAAGGTACAAGCCCAAATTAAAAAACAAGCATAGATCTGAGAAAACAGTTTTTGAAGACAAATTTAGTCCATTACAGTTGAGAGCTTTGTGACAGCACACTTAGGATCATTTAACATTCAGGTCACTGCCTTTTAAAAGAAAGAAACTTCATGAATGTGACAGTTATTCATTTGTCTGCATGTTTTCTGGAGACAATGGCTTGATACAAACATTGTTGAGGAAAAGCCTAGATTTTTTTTGTGTGTGTGATAAAAATACCTTGAGCTCCTTCAGTTCAACATATATTTCTGTATCTGTTCATGTCTCCAGAGCGAACACGAAGCCCGGGAAGGGAAACAGCAGTGAGTGCACACAAGCACGAGGCCACCTGGCTCCTTGCCATAATACATGACATTCAATTATTTTAGTACTTTTTCATGAGAGTTCCCCCCCACGGCATCCCTTTTCCCTTCAGACCTTTGCTTTTCCACCACTGGCATAGTTCATTTGATACAGCACACATGTTCCCCTAGCTTGACTTGGAGCAAGCCTCTGAGTCTTACTGCAAAAATAAAGGGCCCAAACTAAATTTTTTAAAAGCGAGCCCATCTTAACATTCCTACTATTATTATATAAAGGTAATATTTTTAATAAGTTAGGAAAGGAGTTACACTTTTCTACGCATTACTTCTTTAATAGTTTTCATTTCCCACAATACACTTGCAAAAGGGCGAAGAACATTAAGAGCAACATTTAGTCTGTAAAAAGTTGGGTTTTTTTTTTTAATGCAATGGGAGTTAAACTGAATTTTACTTTCTAATGAAGTACTACTATGTTATGGGGATGCAGAGTATCAAAAAGTAATTTCCATGGACTTTTCAAATAGATTTAACTTATTATTTTAATTGTATGTTCCATAAGAGGGAAGTAGATTTTTCTAGATGCCCCCCAAAAACTGTTTGGGCACTGCTAAAACCTAACAAGAACAATGACCAACTGGCTACAAGAATAATGTGATAGGCCACTTTAAATGGAAACATCACTCATCTTTACAAAACAGTCTGTTAGTATAAGATGTTGGCAGAAGCATAAACTAGTTTACTCCAACACCTCTCTCTACTACAAGACAAGACAGTTTTCAAAGGGTCAAGACCAGCATTCCCCCTCATCCCCATGCTTTTTTGCTTCTTCATGTTCTCTCCTGATGCCCCACGAAGGCTTTGTGCCCCAGTCTCTCCAAAAAGAGCAAAGAAACATCAAAGCCTACAGAAAGCCCAGCAGCCTGAAAGTGCTGGTTCCTAGGCTGTCCTAGCGGTTTTTAGGCTTTCTGAAAGAATCACTGGCTCCCCACCTCTGTCCCTCTCCTACTGCCTGCTGCCGTTTGAATTCTCTCATGTACAAGCTGGTGCACATCATGAAATTTCAAGTGTAAAAGAAGCAAACCAGTAAAGGAAGCACAGTGACTTAGCTTGTATAGAATCCTTCACTGGCAAGAAAGAAAAGGACTGAATCCCAGATTTGCTCCCAAGTTCTGAGCATGGAGAGATAGGGAGCTCTCTCAAACAGAAATGTGAAACAAAGGAGGAAATGGAAGCCTACAGGTGACCAGCCAAATCTGCCCAGTCAAAATCTCAACCCGAACCTGCTTTAGTAAAACAGAACACTGTGGAGTAGGGCAAGCAGGCTGGGTGCATTCTTGGAACGCAGGAGGATTATGATGGGCAATGGCCACAGGAAGCAGGTTTGAAAGGCCCGCTGAGCGTTGAAGACCAATGCCAATCTGAGTAAGGTGAATGAAAGCATTTATCAAAGTGTCATGGCCAATTTTAAGGTTATCCTCATGCATGAGGCAGAAAAGGCCCAAGTAGACCTCAGGAAAGGTGAACTGAGCCCCAATGATTCCATTTCCCTCCTAGTGCTTCTCAGAAATCCCTTAAGTATTATAGGTTTAATTACTATTATTTTTAATTTGGTATTAATGCCCCAATGGCTAGAGCTGTGTCATTACTATAAACTGATCGCAAACTCTCAAAATCCATTTAATGCAGCTTTTGGCAACCAAACACTCAACTTCTTGCCAAAAAACGGCAGATTAAGCATTTGTTATGGGAGTTTGCCCTTAGCTGTTCCCTCTGTTATGGGCACATGCGGTTACATGTCACAGAACACAGGGAATTCCGTGTAATAGATTTGCTTTTTCCAGGAGGCTTCAGGAATATTAAGCAGGGTTGGTGATATCTTGCACCCCATCCCTCTAACCATTACCATCAAAGGGGAGTTTGGGTAATGGACTGGAAACTGGCTTATTGTCGTTGGCCATCCTGCCGTTTCTTCTATGAGTGGGACCTTTATTGGTATATAAGTATTCTCCAGAGCTTGCTTCATATGTCTTTCATTTAAGACACTGACTGTTTTTCAGGGAATTTAGGGCTCTTAAATCGCATATTTATAAACAAGCTGACAGAGCTCTAGGACTGAACTAAGTTTATAACTAGGAGTTCTTTGTATATTTCCTCAAGTCAGTAATAGGAACTCTTACTGCTGCGAATTTTTGAGAGGAGGAAAAAAATCTATCAAACGGCTGGTCCTCATCTTTTCCCGAAATTATTAGGATGAGACTTTCAGAATAACTGAAGGTAAGACCATGACAAAGGGAGAAGAGAGATCCTCAGAACTGACGGATCCCACCAGGAATACGAGTGGCTACCACTCAACACCCAGCGTTCAGGCTTCCGCAAGGGCTGCCCAAGAAGGCACCAGACAGTGCCCAGGAAGAACAGGGCAGCTCCTCCTCCTCGAGTCGCACGAGGACACTCACAGGCAAATCCTTGGCCCTTTTCACTGGCTTGGCTCTAAGCCTAGCCTAGCCAAGCAGAGGGTGACTGGAAGGAAGTTCCAGCCCCACGAAGTTGCCCAGCATGCTCCTGGAGAGGGGCGCAGTCCCACCAGTGCTTTTCCTTTGACCGTGCCCCCTTGAGATCTGAGGATTCCTGGTGCTAGTTGCACTGGTCCGTGATAGTTAACTATTAATATAGCAGAGGGTATTTAAAGCCAGGAATAGTGTCCAGTCGCCAGAGCCTGAGTGCACACTCAAGGTCCCGCTGAGTGAGGTCGTGCCCTTCTCAGGAGAACTGTCTGTGAACGCCGAGGTTCAGGTTCTGTCCCGCAGGAAGTGGGGTTTTACTGCTGGCCTCGCCTTTCAGGGCTCAGAAGTGACTCTGGGGTGCGCATTGCTTTGTGACTGCTCCTCCTAGACTGGTTATACCCGTGATGCTTGGGGCAGCCAAGACCCTGAAGAATGGGCGCACTCCAGAACCCATTTGAGTGCTTGCCAGTGATGGGGTTGGCCTCACCATACCCAGAATTAGGGTTGCCCAGCGTGCCCAAGACTGCGATATAAATGCCACACTTGTCTCTACAATCCTGACAACCGCTGCGCGGGTCTGTGAAGAGAAATGACACATTAGCACCCGTAGCATAGACCTCTCTGGTGCACAACTTAGGGTTTTTCATCAAATTTGCCACTTCAAAGGTCCCACTGCAGATGGCTGCTTTGTTCTGTGTCCAAGGCACTGAACGCCTTTCTCCTAGACGCCTCGGACTCCTCGCAAGCCGCAGTGGGATCCAAAAGCACGCAGAGAGGTTCTCCACTCCGTGTGCTGGTCTGCGCCCCGCCACCCGCGTGGGCTGCAGCAGAGGCCCAGGCTCCGCGAGCGCGCCCCCAGCTCCCCGCACGCCCTGGCAGCCACTCCACAGCGCCTCTTCAAAAGCACCTAGAACAACTTAAAAAGAGCAAGAGAAAGACAGCGGAAGCCTTCCTCCCCCGCCTAAACCAGTTCGTATGAAGAGCCTCCCTCAGGTCTAGACTGCAGGCATCTTGGAGGCACTTGTCTTAACGGGTTTTCTTGAAACAATTTTGGTCTAGTAATAAAATCGGGGCCCAAGCGGGGAGGTGGTGGGAGGTGGAGAACCCGGTGAGTATTAGTCTAATCGGATGGTTTCAGCGCCTGCAGCTCAACTTCCCTCACCCACCCATCGCCCCCAAGTCCCCACGCCGCGGCATTCCAGAGAAACAGAGGCCGCGGCCTCGGAGGGCGCCGGGCGCCCCGGGTAAGAGGCTGAGCGGCTCCCAGGGCATCCGGCTGCTGGGGCTTCGGATTAATGTGGATCTTCCACGTAAACGATTTACGGATGAAATAAAAGCCCTTTGGAGTAACGCTTCCTTTCAAGTTCTTAAGATGCCTCTAAATCTCTCTGGTGGTGAGCGGCGGCGTGGGGGCGGGGTGCAGCGGGGCGTGGGGCGGGCGCCCAGGGGGGCGCAGACCGCGGGGAGTGGGGGGTTCACTGCTTCGCGATCTCACCCAGCTCTTCCGAAATGCCAGTCCACTGTGGCGGCGACAGTGTTTCAGGGTGTCCGGCCTCGTCTCCGCCGGCATTTGTCTGAAATGAAACTGTCTGTCTGTCTGACCTAGGCCGGGACGCGCCCCGCGGGGGTAAGAGGGGCCGGGGGGGTGGGGTGGGGGCGGAGGGGCCCGGGGTGGAGTTAGTCGCCTGCCTATTTTCATATTCATTAGAACTGGGAGGTTGCCCGAGGAGCCCAGCTGAGTTTCAAGATATAAAAGCAACTTCGGTGCCCCCTTCGCGGCCGGGACGCCTTAAAGCGCTCGGAGCTGCAGCTCGCGGCGTCGCGCTCCGGCCCGGCCCGGCCCGTCCACCCCGCGCTCCGGCCCCGGCGCGCTCGGCCCCGCGCCCCTCGGCTGCGGGCGGCCCCGCCGGACTATGGAGTTTCTCGGCGAGAAGTTTGCCCTCAAGAGCCCGCCCGGTAAAAACAGTGACTTTTACATGGGCGCAGGAGGCACGCTGGAGCACGTCATGGAGACGCTGGACAATGAGTCCTTTTACAGCAAAGCGTCGGCCGGCAAGTGCGTGCAGGCCTTCGGGCCCCTGCCCCGCGCCGAGCACCACGTGCGCCTGGAGAGGACCTCGCCCTGCCAGGACGGCGGCGGTGAGTGCAGCGCGGGCCGGCCGCGGGCGCAGGGCGGAGGAGGGGCGCGCTGGGGAGCG
>NW_004524580.1:13200607-13221788 GCF_000260255.1 Octodon degus
GGAGGGTCCCGCCGGGCCCGCGGGTCTCCAGCCCGGTCCCGGGGTGGGCGGTTGGGGCGCAGATGCGCGTCTGGAGCGGAGGAGGCGCCAGGCGGGGAGCGCGGGGCAGCGGCGCTGCTGGGCGCGGACAGAGCGGGACAGAGCTCCGGAGGGGACAGCACCTTCGTCGGGAGGAAAAAGAACTCCGGGGTCCGTTAGGTGGGGGGTGGGGGCGGACTCAAAACCCCAAACCAAAAAACTATACTTTTTGTTCAAGGCGTGAAGGTGTTTTTCCTTGTGAAATTGTGGGTGTTGCTAGGTTATTAACTTGTGCGATTTAGGTGATTTCTACTTTCTTTTGCGTATGAAATACGCATCATTTTGTTAAACACCGATTTAAACAGCTTTGGGCAAAGAGAAGAATCACCGACACAGTTATCCACTCTGGATTCTGCGCGTTATCTAATTTTTTTTTTTTTTGACCCCACAATAAAGGTCACCCAAGAAGCCCTCTTCGGAATGCTTCTGGGTGAAATCTTCAACCCTGAACGCCTGAGTATCTAAAAGTCAAAATGTTATCAAAACAAACCATCTATCTTTTCTATCTTGTAACCCAATACAAAGCTATTATTTTAGATCGCGACAGCTAAAGCACGTTTGCAATTCCAAAAGGACGTTTTCTTATCATTGTATATATTCCCCAGTTAAGCCGTTTTTTGTATATATTCCCAGTTAAGCCATAAGGAGTGAGGTACTCTAAAACAACAAACGAATTAAGTGTGAAATATTTACAACAAGCTTCCACCACCCCCCATTTTAATGAAAGTTGAGAAATCTAGCGCTATGGTAGCTGGTAGGAACTCCCAATCCAAGTACTTTTTACATAAGCCTTAAATACATTTCTGATTTTGCTTATTCTTGTTGCAAGTTGCTTTTGACTTGGAAGGGTAAAAAAAAAAATGAAGGCATAAATATAGAGTAAATAATTAAATCGTTTCAATTATTTCCTTAGTGGTAGACAGTTAATTCAATAAAATAACTTTTTGGCTTTCTGGCTGTATGCGGACGGCATCGTCTGTATTTTCTGAGATAGTTGCAGTAAGTTGTTTGATTTGACGGGACTTTGATGTTCTGTAGCGTCTTATGTTACTAGGTGGACTCAATCTTGGCTTTTAATTGTCAGGAATCAAAATGAGAAGGGAAAGGAGTGAGGATTACACTTTATCGACTTTGAAACTCACCCGCGCTCCTAGGGTAAATTTTAGCAGGGAAGTACCGAGTAGGATGAACACGTGCGGCCGCCCCCTAATTTAGGAAAGATCCTGTCTTCCTCCTGAAATGCCCTTCGCCCCTCCGCTGCCCCTCCCCCCTCGCTAATTGCCGAAGTTCCCCGCTTAACTCAGTCCGCGAGACAAAACCGTATTGTTACTCAGTAATGGCCCTTCTGTATATGTAATTTTACATCGAGTCTTCCTTCCCTCGGGTGAAAGCTAGTGGAAACTTAAGTTGCTTAGGTGTTGAAGCCCAATACATTTGCATAACAGTTAAAACAGTTGTTAGATGGGGACGTATTTAAAAACAAAAACAAATAAAAAAGTTGATTGTACATTGGAAATAATTGCCCTGGATGCTTGACTTTTCTTTCTTACCGGAAATTGCCTCCCATTTTACTGTGTGTATTCGCAGTTTTTGTGTGTGTGGCATTATAGGATATATATTTTTTGTTTTATATCATATTGCAAGCATGCAATCAAATCTGGAGGAAATTACTGAAATTAGAACACCTCTTAACAGAGAAACAGATGTCATCCTTTGTAATATTTTAATTTCTGTGTGTTCCTAAAAGAAACGATACATTTTTTTGGTCCAAAAACTTAGTTCGTGAGTTAAACAGAGAGATGAAATAGTTAAGAAAGAACTGAAAGATGAGTTTATAAAATAAAGATGTTTACTCAAATCTCACTGTTTTTATGAAACATTTCGAAAGTGAAGAAAAATTCATTTTTCAATTTAGTAGATCATGTCTTGAAAGGATTTTTACAATCAATCATAAGTATTAAGTTAAATTATGATAGAAACAATGCCGGCATTAAGTCTATAGTCTCTTTTGTGTGGAGGGTGAAGATACATTTTAGACGTTAGTATATATATATGTATTACTTAGATTGAAATTTTAGAGCCACATAAGCTTGACTTTGTCTTTTATGAATAAATCTATAACTTACATTGAGTCTGGTTTACTTTTAAAAAATTATGGTTTCTCAGGTTTTTCTTTTTGTGTCTAGAGCATCTTTTAGTTTGACTGCATTAATTTATTGTACAGTATATGCCAACGCTTTACATTAGCCCTATAAAATAGGTCTTTAGATTTTGGCAAATTATGAGTTCCATGCACACATTCAAAAAGATTCTTAAACCTGTTCCCCAGTGAATTAATAGTCGCACATCATGTGATGGTCAAATCAGTAGTGGCACAGTAGATGGTTAAGGGGCCTATTTCCAGATGCTCAGCATTGCTTGGACTTAATTCCTTCAGAGAGGTGTGTCTTGCCATCCTCAGCATCGCTGTTTTCTTCCTCTGACTGCAGTGAACTATGGGATCACCAAAGTAGAGGGACAGCCCCTTCACTCGGAGCTGAACAGAGCCATGGACAACTGCAGCACTCTCCGGATGTCTCCAGGGAAAGGAATGCCCGAGAAAGGAGAAATGGATGAACTTGGGGATAAATGTGACAGCAACGTATCCAGCAGTAAAAAGCGGAGACACCGAACCACCTTTACCAGCTTGCAGCTGGAGGAGCTAGAGAAGGTCTTTCAGAAAACCCATTACCCGGATGTATATGTCAGAGAACAGCTCGCTCTGAGAACAGAGCTCACGGAAGCCAGGGTCCAGGTAGGAGTTAAGTGAAAGTCTTGTAGTGGGGTGTGGTTAAAAGAGGGATAATTGAATCAGCGTATTAGTTGCAAAGAGAGAACCTGAGTCTGGAGTTGATGACATATAACAAAGTAATATTTATGCATGTAGATCCATCAAACTTTCTTTTTACTTGGAAAAGTTTTGAGAATATATGAACGTGCGTAATTAATTACACAGGTATAAAAATTAAGTCATTTAGAATGAACAGATTATCTGACTTTAAGTAATTTTGAAAGAATGAAAAATAGGATTGTAGCTATGCATTAGGTTATCAATATATTTAATTTTGTTTCTCTTATCAGCCATCGATGTACTTCTTAGACTATATGCCAAGGTATTTGTACATTATTTGTGTAATACATGTAAATCCATAATTTCATGTAGGTTGAGCTATGATAACAGAAAACAATGTAATAATGTCACAAAATATCAACTGTTATGTGGACCATACAATATTTTTGTTAATATAATTAAACATTAACTAAGTCATTTAGAACTTTCTAGCAATGGTAATTGTCAACACGTATGACTCTGCTTTTAAACAATCTAGGTAATTATGCAGTTTTTACATAGTAAAATGCACTTAAAGAAATTTTTGTATGTACTACTTTATTATATAAAATTATTTAAATTATAAAATCTGATGATTTAATGTGTTTAAAATTTTTAAAATAATCTTAAAAACCGAAAACATTATATTAAACAAAATTCTTTCTCTTAGTATTTTATTTTGGCAAGATTTGATATGCTGAAATTATATTTTTTAAGTTCCCAAATAGTAAGAGTTTCAAATTCATCAGCAGTTCAGGAGAATGGCTTTTATCTTTCTGCGTATTCTTCCTCTGTGAGGAAAAATACTGAATTTTGCCATTCTCATACACTGTGTGGAGAAATGAATAAGTAGTGAAAAACTGTTCTGAATGGAGTAAGTATTCTTCTTAAAATTAAGGCATTGTAAGGCTGGTACATCGTTAAAGACAACATCTGGTGGGGCAGGGATAACAAGCAGCAGATTTTTTTGCTTGAGTTTGTGGACACAAATGGTTATTTTATCTCAGTTCAGGAAGTAAATATACAGAAAGTTTGTGCTAGCAAAGAATTTTTGAATTGTCATGTACGAACACCAGTCCTGCATGTGTGTTTTGTGTTTGGTGTCCATATATTTAAATTAGTTATACTTGTAACCATAGAAAAATATGTTTACATATAGAATGATCAGCTGTGTACAATGCATGTTTTCCCTTTCGGTCCTGATTATTGTAGTCCGAAAGCATGCACAGGGCCAACCTGAATCTAATTTACTCAGGTTATTCTCCTTCCTGCTGCTCCCAGGAGAATGGTAATTGGCACCCACTTAAGGAGATGGTCAGAGTCATTTTGTCAATGGAGGCACCCCCAACCTCATTAGTTCTTGGTACCAATCTGTAGAGGCAGCAAAATGAAAACAAAACCAAAACACAGTCTTGTTCTGAAGCTTTGGGTATAATGGAAAATATTTACTCCTAGCAGTGTGCTGGGAAAACGTACTAAACAGGTAGATTTTTTTTCCTGTTTTAATCGATGAAAATTCAGTAAGTGGCATTTTATATTTGCAATACAGATTTAAATATTACACTGAGTATTATTTAGTAGACAAATTTGTGGAGGTATAAAGATATAGAGAATATTATAGCTTAGCTTTAAAAAAATTACAATTTCAAGTACATTTTAATGAAAATATTTTTACAACTTGCATTTTTATAATTGATTTCTAGTTTCTTTCCTAAATTTATTATATTTTCATCTAGTTGTATAAAAAAGACAAAAGGAATTCCCGAAAGCTCTTTGTATAATTTCTATTCCACCTATCCAATTTTCTATATAGGATATAATTTTCTTTATTCCGCTTCAATGTATTGTAATATTAAAAGTAAAATTTTTGGAGGAATAGAAGTTTAAATTAATGAATGCTGGGCAACCCATTTTCAGCATTTCCTCTTGTCTCTTTCCAGAGCTGTCTCTCAAAAATTACCTTGCTCATAACATATTAAGAATTCCTTTGAGAAGACAGTTCTTAGGGTAAACATTTTTCAAGCATAAAGAAATTTTGAAAAAAAATGTAGTGATCTGGAAAAAATTATACTAACTCATAGACATTCTTAACGCTTGATTCTATATCCCCTATTTATTTTATTATTTATATTACCTGTAAATGTTTTAAATTAGAAAAATTACTGACTATATCTGAGCATTTTCTGTGAGACAATGTCAGTGAAATTGTTTATGTAATAATCGTATTTATGAATCTTAAAGCTATAGCTCATAAAATCTGTGCCATGTACAATTTAATATTATTTTTCTACTTTTAAATAATTAAATATCTCTGCCTCTGCAGTATGTTTCACATTCAACCCTTACGTTTAATTTTTAGAAGATTATCTAAGTGTTAGTGCAACCTAGAAACGTCTTCAGTTTGTGACATGTTTTAAAAATAATTTTTTAATAGACTCAGATATCAATTTGATCAAGATTGGATGAGTTCCTGTTGTGACATAACCCCAAGTAAAAAGTTATGATTGTTCCTGAGATGTATAGGATTCTCTTGGATGAATATTATCCGTGGTAATTTGGGGATATAAATAACATTCAAGATTATGTAATTTAATTCACTTTTATTTTCTACAAATGAGAAAACAGAGACACTGTCATAGCAAATAAATTTGCGCAGTGTCTCAGCATTTCCTAAGAAGTTTTAGTGCTCATGGATTTAACATTTATCATATCAGAGTACAAGAAAAAGTAAAATTGTGGATTATTTTCTGACATCAAAATTAATAATTTCCTAAGTCATTTGTTGATCTGGTTTTCCATTCTGACTTGAAATATTTTAACATTAAATTGGCTTTATCAAATATTCTTTAGTTGAAATTCCATTTTTTGCTTTTTTTTGGAAAAATTAGGTGTGGTTTCAAAATCGAAGGGCCAAGTGGAGAAAAAGAGAACGTTATGGCCAAATACAACAAGCTAAAAGCCACTTCGCAGCCACCTACGATATATCAGTTTTGCCAAGGACTGACAGCTACCCACAGGTATGGTAAACTACACAGGCTGCTGATCCAGAAAAAGAGATGTGGTTTGTATATTCTTCAGAGTCTGAACAGAGGCATCATTGTGTCTGATATAATAGTCAGAAACGAAATCCTGGCCTCCAGATGACTTTTTTTCATGTTTGTCAGATTTTGATTTTTTACCAAATGATTTATTTTGTAGTTATTTTCTTTCAGCTTCTTTCTCCTAAAAATATTTCATTGCCTTTTAGACTTTGTGATACATTGCAACAAATGAAATATCATCTCTTAATGCTACATTAATTTTATTCTCATTTTAGTGTGCAGGCTCTCTTCTCTGTTAACTTTTTCAAGTGAATAAAGTGGTGCTTGAGGTACAATCTGGGTGCCCTGCTCTTCCATGGACCATGCTGAAGCCTGGAGTTAAAGGTGGCCTTTCAGACCTCGATTTTACCTATGCATCTCTTTCTACTCCTGTATTTTTTGAAATTTGGTGTTGCCCTTTGCATCAAGCATTTAGTCCTTTATGACTTGTAGACATAATTTTTAAAAATTAATTACACGTAAGTGATGTTCTCTTCAGAATGGAGCCTTTCTTTCCTCATTTCAAAAAGTATTCATAATTTTATCCTCATGTTTTTCTTGTAGTTAGGAGAGTGTATATTTTATAATCTTTTACACATATGTATAAATGTGGTTCATCTTTCTAATATATTTCACATTACTTTTACCTGTTGGTAATAATATTTGGTACTGTATGTTTGATACATGATAAAGAACATGGAAATTATAAGGAATGAGCCATTCACTATTTCCTTCTTTATTCCTTAATATTAGGCATCATAAGAGACTGCTATGCATTCACATAGGAAATATATATATGCCTGGAGAGTTCATGAACTGAGTTATGCCAGCCCCAGACATCAGGATATTTACCCCTTCAGCTGTAAATTCATATAGTATGAATGCAAATTCAGTCCTTTAATTTTATGCTTTGTGTATTCAGATCTTTTTATTCTCTAAAAGTAGATTTTGAGAACTACAGTCCTCTAAATAAATTCAATTACATTGATTACTATACTTGTACATTTAAAAACCTTAAATAGCACTTGTTTAACTCCCGCATTTTCAATATTGGGAAAATCCGAGTTATGAAACTGGGCCTGGATCACAGCTCTGCCTCCCTACTGGGAGTCTACAAAGGCCTGCTAGAGCTAAGCCTTTTCTAGAGGCAAATGTTACAAAGACCATTGGAATAAATGGCCTTTATCTGTTAAAGAAATAACT
The DNA here is from genome assembly GCF_000260255.1 of Octodon degus. Taxonomy (NCBI): domain Eukaryota; kingdom Metazoa; phylum Chordata; class Mammalia; order Rodentia; family Octodontidae; genus Octodon; species Octodon degus. The sequence goes on from NW_004524580.1 coordinate 13,207,838, forward strand.
TGTTTCTGTTTTACAGTGTATCTCAAAGCAATTAGCTTGTGTCATCCTTTTAAAATGTTAGTGTACTTTTGGCTCCTTGTTACCATAGGGCTAGTGAAATTTTGTTCTCCAAGGACTTCTGTGTTTTCCACAAAATTGGGCTCCGATGTCCATGAGGTCAGGGACTGTAGTCTCTGTCATGGTTAACACTAACATTCCTCTTTTTTTCCAGGCATGATTTTAAGAAAGTTTGTGTACATATATACAAACATACATGCATATGCATGATGTACATATATGTATGTACAGTAGCTTGTTTAACTCTCACAGCCACCTTGTGGGGTAGGTGTTACTGATTATCTGCATTTCTCAGATGAGGACCCTACTGCAGACAGGGAAAGTATTTCCTTATGTGTGGTGAAGGCCCATTTTGATTAGTCAGATGTGACTTCTAGGTGCAAGATTTTAATCTATGTCATAGGTCATCTCTTCCATTGAATATATTTAAACTGGAAGGATACATATGCTGATACCAAAGAAGTCTGAGACTTGATTACGTTGTTTCAATCTCTAGCACAGAGGGGAGAAGAATTCTATTGGCAACCAGTGAAACAAAATAAAAAATACTTGAGATTGTATGTATTTTACATAATTTGGAACTACTAACAGGATGTCTTTAGGAATGTAAGTTAACAAATTATAAACTCTTTTTCAAATGAACTTTCAGCACGCTTGGTAATAAGCTTATTGCACTTGACTGTGGCATGTCTTTGGTATCTTATTCTTTTCCTTTTCATTCCTTTTTTTTTTTTGAAACCTGTTTTTACTTTTTGCTTCTGTGTTCCTAGGCTATTGGTTGCTTTATCTCTGACTCACATTTCTTCTTCAGTGTTTTATAAAGCATTTAGCATAGGATCTGGCATCAATTAAATCTGAAAGAGCATAATACTCGTTGACCAGTGGTCTCTTTTTTCCTGGGATTATTTTGCTATTGTGTTATTGTGCCTCACAGTTTTAGATGTTGATTTTAAAAATGAGGTAAACAAGCAGCTAAAACAAGAACATTAATGGTATATAAAATTATGCATTTAATAGTTTTTTCACTCCAACAAAGGATTAAAGAATTTTTTTCCTCAAATCCTGAGAATTTCCCACTAATTTTCCCTATGACTTCTCCACAATTTATGTTATTGGTTGTACTAAAGAAAGGAAATACAGAGAAATTTTTTGGAATTAATTGGACAGTGAACTTTATAAAAAATTATAAAAACAAATAATGTAAAGCCCACAGTCCTCATCTGTATTGGTAAGTCATTTAATATTTGGTCCTCAAAAATTTTGAAATCAAGTATGGTCAGCTCCTGACCATAGATATTAATTAATATGGGGGTGAGGTGGGGGGTGGGCGGTGGGCAGAATTCTTTCTTAGCTTGACAATATGTGGTAGACTTTTTTGATTTGCTTGAAAAAAATTTATCTTAAGATCATGTCTCTCAAGCTTAGCCTAAAGGAAATGCTTTTTATCATGTGACCTCAAAATAGCAGTTTATAAAGGAAGGAATAGGAACTGAAATGGAATCTCCACTCAGTGCAGTAAGACATTGAATTTGCTTACTGTTACTAATTAGAGAAAAAAAAATATTAACTGCAGAAAAGTTGGAAATTAAAACTATTGAAGGCAGAACAGAAATAAAGAACTAACAATTTGGCAGAAAAGCAAAAACATACACAGAAATACATGAAAAACAGAGATGATTTAGAAAATGTTCTCCTGAGGTCTTCTTGGTGTGGATAATCACTATACCTAGCACAAAGGTATCTATATATAACATATACTATGTTTGTAACTGGTAACTAATGCCTATTAAAATGTTTTAAATATTTTGCTTTGAATGTTTTTCATTACTTGGAAGTAACAACAGCCATAGCTGTAAAAGTAATAGCTACCAACTGGGGACTTATTTTAAGCTGGGCAGGCAGTGTACTTCCCTCTTACAGGTAGTCGCTCGTTAATTTTGAGCCCAGGTTTTCCGAGCTCAGGAGCCCAGGGATCCATAGCCATTATTATCTCCTCAATGTGTCGCCTCATGAAATAGTTCAATCTTGGCCCTAAATATTTATATCACTTTGGAAAACTGGAAAATGCTTTTATTTAAAGATGCATGCAATAATGGTATATAATAGAATGTCAACACCTTTTGGATTGTTACAGGACCATTTTTTCTTAAGCCCATTTATCCTTAACAGCAAATAAATAAGAACATGAGATGCGCATACAATTGTACCCAGTAACATACTTTAAAGTACTATGTTTTGATATATTGAAAGTAGCACTTTGAAAAAAAAAAAAGTCTTGTAGTTTGGTTGATAGTGTCACTTGCAATTCAGTTCAGCCATGTTGTGATTTAACAAATTCACTGATGTCCCCTCAAAACATAAACACTATTCTCATCCTTTGTGCTAAATCCGTTCCGTCTACCTTGAAATCCTTTCCACTCACCTACAACATATTTTGTCTTTGAAACTTTTGAATCCACAATCAAAGCAGCACTTTTTCACTGACCTTGTGTAAAGCCATATAAGGGTCCACACGTTTTACAGTGAAAAGTATTAAAAATATGATGTAGCTCTTAGTTACATTTTTTCTCTGTGAGGCAAATTACATGTGTGGTGGACACATGAGACAAAAAATACTGACTCACTTTTCTATTTCTTCAATGCTACCATATAAAACAAAATAATAACTACTTGAATAAACATTAAAAAATGTTCATTCTACATTTCTCCTAGCAACTACCTGTATGTTCTTAAGAAATTAAATTTTCTTGGTTTATTTCTGATAGGTTAGACAGGTTTTATGACTCTTTTCATTTTAACTTCTTGCAATATTGTTGTCATTTTATCAAATACAATATATAGTAGGCATTGATTTTAGTATGGGAGATGAAGAATGATATAGACAAAAATCTGTTTTGTTGATAAATTACAAAATAGATAACATTTGTAATATATTCTGCAAACATTTCTTGGTGTAAAACAGACCCAGTGAACCAGAGATCTAAATAATGTTAGTCTTGAATATAAGAAACTAGTAAGGACCTGTCATCATTGTATGTAGCATCAGAATCAAAGCATTTAGATTTGCCTATAACCCAGCTCTCAGGAGGCTGAGGCAGCAAAGTCATTGTGAGTTTGAGGCTAGCCTAGACTGTGTAAGGAGTTCAAGGCCAGTGTGGACTGCATAGTGAGACCTTGTTTCAAAAAATCCAAAATTAAAACATTTAAAATATTGTATGTTGAATAAAATACTTTGTGTTAGTGTGTAAGTATATCATGGGGGAATTATAACCATTCTTCTTCAAAGGAATATTAGTCCTATGCTGATAGGTTTGGTTTGGATTATATACATTAATTGTATTTGCAGTAACGGCATTATGTACTAGGGAGATTACTGGGTCAGTCCTTTGTTTCATTACTCTTTGGTTCTTTGTGAGGTAGCAGTGTTGTTGGAAATAGTAGTGGGGGCATTGGTGCTGTAGATGCTGCTGCTGTTGATCCTAATATTTCTCTTACTGTGAGAACTATATTGATGCCTACATAGAAAATGGAAATCCTGTATTTATAGTCTGTGGAGCTGAGTCTTGGGCCTGGAGGAGAGCCAGCGATTACTGTAACGACAGTGAGAGTCGCAGTCAGGAAGTCATGAGTTCAGGCACTGATTTTGCCACCTCCTGCCTGTCAGATCTTTCCAAATGAATTAACCTCTAAAAACATTTCTCCTCACTTATAAAATATAGAAAAAAGTTCATACAACATTTGTGAATATTGAGCAGAACAGTTTTTGCAAAATTCTCAATGATTTTCCATAAATGGGTCTTATATCATATCCACTGGCCCTCATTAATTCTGTTCTGCAGTTCTGCCTTTCTAAGAGAAGTGGCTTAGACAGTAGCACTTCAGTTAATCCACTCGGTGGGTAAATTTTACTAAGGATCTGGAGAATGATTAAATACAGTTAAATTTACTTGCAGCTCAGTTTAGGACAGCCAAGCACAGTAATGTTAGGAGTTTGTGTGTCATTTCAACTCACCAGAATAACTTTGTCATAAACAAAAATAAAGATTTGCTAAAACATTCAGAAAAAGAGTTGAAGTTTTTTCTCACCTACATGATATCTCAGCAAAGATCTTACTGTACTAAGTCAACCTGGATGAGGTTTTACTTCCCATGCAGTAAGAATCACACTGAATCTGTGTTTACTAAATCTACAATGAAACCCACGCTATATCAGTGTATTGAGGGATGAATTCAAGTCATAGATAGCCTGTAGTCATCATATTTAAAACAGATTATACAGATATATATATATATATATATATATGTATTTTTTTCCACTACAAAATGGTCCTTCATTTATATCCCCCTTTTTTGTTTACTTTTGTCAGAAATGGGTATGCCATTCAAATATTGTAGCTGTGTGAATTCAGCAAAGTAATCCAATACAGTCCAGTAGTCTATAATAGTAGTGGGTTATCCACAGGACTGGCAATGTCAGAAGTTGTTGACTTGAGCCTTTTACAGCACAACATATTAATATGGCTTTACTTCTTATACCTCTTTTTTATACTTTTCTGTTGGATGGTTAGGACCAAGATAAAGCAGGACCTATATAACAAAAAATGTAACTCTTGTATCTGACAACGATAGTCAAATCCCTTCAGGATCTTCCCTGAAATCAGTTTGTAGGTCCTTTGTCAGTGTCAGCCATGTGGATGAGTCACAGCCATTACTTGACCAATTTGCGTCTGTATATACAAAATAGTTAGCATAGATATAAGCTACTTTCTCTTAGTTCAGTGAGAAGAAAGTTTTGAACCAATAGTGTTTAGACAAGATATCATGTCTGTATCTTGTACTATGAATAACTACTATGAGGGGCTGGAGAGATAGCTCAGTAGAATAAGTGCTTGCCTGGCAATCTCAAGGGCCTGAGTTCAATCCCTGGTTCTGTGAAAAAAAAAAAAAAAAGAACAGACAACAACAAAACAAAACAAAACAAAACAAAAAACTACTATGAAGACAACAATATGCAATGTATTAATTATTGTCACTGTCCTAATTTTTTTGAAACTATCTCATTGCTATTTCTTTCTCAATAAAATGAATATAAAAATAAACAAAGTTTAAAAAATACAGATTAAAGTCATGTTATATTTTAGTTTAACAAGCTATTTCAAATATTGTAATTGTACAAATTTCCAAAATGAAATTCTGACGCTGTCATTTCATAGTGATTTTGATGCTACGTTTTCATCCTGACTTTTTTATGTTATCAGTGTCTGTACTGAAGCCAAAATTCTTGCCTTTGTGAAGCTTAGTAGTGACTGTGCCACTTGCCACGTGCTGCCAGTGCGGTGTAGCAATTTAAGGTCATCTGGAGTAGTGTTGACATTTGGAGGAAGTATCACATTTTCAGTTATTCCTATTCTTTCCTCAAATATTTAAACTAAACAAATAATCCAGTAGCATAAAAAACGTTGACAAGATAGCTATAATTGACACAGTACAGTTGTAAGGACTGGGCTTGTGTGTATGAAATGACCAATGAGATGATCATGCAGTGACGTAGCAAAACTTGTCTTCCAGTGAATGGAAGGACAGTTATGTCACTGCCTTCACAGCACCCGGTCGTAGTGGTGTAGCTCAACTTCTCACTAATAGTGAATAAAAACTTTTAAAATTAGAAAAATAAAAAGATAGATGGTATTAGTCAAACCTGATAATTAAATGTAAAAATTATATACACTTTATAAAAATATATAAAGAGTATAGGCATACATGAAAGATACGTCTTTTAAGGCCTTTTTAGTGTCCACTGAGTGGAAGTGTGGTTAGTTAAACAATTTAAAAAAATATTTTCTTGAAATATCTGTTATTGAAGTAAATTTTTCTTGAGTTTTTATTTTGTTGAAAGTATGAAGAAGAGGGACCGGGGAGATGTCTCAGTAGAATAAGGGCTTCCCTAGCAAGTGCAAGGGTCTGAGTTCAATACCCGGTTCCTAAAAAAAAAAAAAAAAGTATAAAGAAGGGCCATCCAAATAGCTCAGCAAATTTAAGGGCCTGCAAGCAGGTGCATGGGCTTGGGTTAGATCCCCGTGCTTGCTGTGCTGGCCCTGCCCCAGAATTGTGCTGAGACAGTGATTGAGACTAGGTGTGGTCGCGCATGCCTGTAATCCCAGCTCCTGGAAGGCTGTAAACAGGAGAATCACTACAAGTCCAGCCTAGTAGTGAGACCCTGAACATCCTGTAGACCCTTCCCCAAAATAAAAAAAAAAACATGAAGAAAGATAAAGGGGTCTTCCTTAATAAGTGAAGTATATTCATCTTTTATATTATAAAAATAAACTTGTTGAAATTGGTGTTCTGGTTTTTAATGTTATTTAATGATTATACACAATAACAGTGGTTTTTTGTTTTTTGTTTTTCTTTTTTTGCTTTTAATACTTAGCCACTGTGGAAGCATTGAATTTAGCTAAATCTATCATAGGTAGTTAATGTTTTAAGAGAAAAGTAAACCAATAAATTGAATGGATTAGCAAAATAAATAAGAAAAATATAAAAATAAATTACTAGAGTGGCAATGTTAACTTGTATATATAGAAAATATTTAATAGGAAAATAGGAAAGGACCAGGTGGGAAAGAAAGCCTTCATAGGCTAGCAGCCTATGTAATAATAACATTTTGTTACTACTGTGGTTTAGTAACATACTAGAGAAATGATCCCTGAAAGTATAGGATTAGATCTGTGATTTAAAGTCTGCAATTCCTACTCTGTCATAATGACAAACCTTATGTTACTTTTTTTTTTTTTTTTTTTTTTAACCGAGGATTGAACTCAGACCCTTGCACTTGCCAGGGAGGCACTTATTCTACTGAGCCATTTCCCCGGCTAATCCAGAATTTTATGTATGGTCTTTACTCTTTTGTTTTTATTTTTACTTTTTAAATGGAGCTTGATTAGTCTGCCCATGTTGGTCTCTAATGTATTAAGCTTCATTATTCTATAGAGTTTTCTTTGTGTTTATCGTGAGCAGTAAAAATTGGTAAAATTTAAACAGGCAGTTGATTTAAAAAATCAGAAAAATCAAATTCCAACTTTGTTATTATTATGAACTCAAAATGAGTTATCAATAGCTTTACTCAAGATTTTAAGAATCAGCTTAAAACTGGTATGCAAGTATTGAACAAGTGGGAATCTCTATGATTAAAAAATTATGTGCAAATTGAATTATTTAATGATTTGATTCACAAATTTTAGATGCCCAGGGAAAACTACAATAAATTTACATTTTGTATTTCTTCTTATAATTGAGAATTTGTTTTAATAAGGTAATTGTGTCAATTAAAAAAATCAAACACTGGTATATCATATAGATATAAGGCATGCATTAAAATAACATGAAAAATAATATAACAATTGCCTGGAAAATGTTCTATGAAAACACTATTCCTTGAGAATAATAAAGTTTCAAAGGATAGGTGCTATTATGTTGCTCCTTCCATAAATGAGTTGAATTGGGAAGATTTCTTTTTAAAGACTGATGAAATTTGCCATAAATTGTAGTTCTCCTTCTTTTTTTTTTTTTTTTTAGAAGGATTTTTTTTTTGGCGGGTGGGGGGCTTGGCTCATTATGCCTTCAGGGCAGGTTTGGCTGGCTTGAGTTCTGGGGATCGAACCACAGCAACCTGAGCCTGACTGCTTTGTTTAAGCAGCCACTTAAATAACTGAGCTAAGAGGCAGGCTCCCAAATTATAGTTCGTATGATCACTATTACTATAAAATTTAAGAAGGTATTCAACTCAGAAGGAAAATAAAAAATGGTGTTTACAGTAATTATATACATCTTTAACCTGAATCATTTTAAAGAATTACTTGAATAATAAACTTAAACGCATTTACATTCTTATAAAATTTTCAAGTGTTATTTCTGATGAAACAATGATGTTTGCATTAACAAGAGTGATATATTTTTCTGCTAAGCAGTTTTTTCTTAGAGTTTCAAGAGACATATTTCTAGTAGTGATATTTAAATGGAAAAGGTGCTTTCCTGTGTTCCAAGTTCTTATACCTATTTAATATGGAATTTTATTGAAAAATCAAAGTCACAATCTGTATTTAATATATGGTCCTTTTTCTTTCTTTCTTTCTTTTTTCTTTTTTTCTTTTTTTTTTTTTTTTTTGCCGGAACTGGGGATTGAACTCGGGCCCTTGCGCTTGCCAGGGAAGCATTTATTCCACTGAGCCATCTCCCTGGTCCTATGTGGTCCTTTTGGAATATAATTTCTATTCATTTTAGTTTTATATTATTATATACTGACAGAGCATATTTCGGGAATATTTAAAATGTGAATTGAGATTTTTTAAATCTTTATACTTTTCATACCCTTTTAAATATTTTTAATGAAAATCAGGCCTAATCAGCAGATACTGCTTTTGTGATTTCACTGTCCTATCAAGTAGTTCCTAAAATTGGTATTTTTAGTACTTAGTTCATTCAAATTGAAATTTTTTTGTTCAGGTAGAAAAAGCCTGGTGCATTAGTTGCTGGTAGAAAAATGAGTATTTAAGAATATAGTTTTTCTTCTTGCAAAAGTTTTATTGATGAAGTAAGTATAAAAACTATTTGGACCCTCAAGTTAGCTAACCCTTAAAAAATATTTGAAAATTAATAAACATATGATTTCTGTTAATATCTTATCACCCAAAATTTTATAGGGAAGGACTTGCTAGGAAAATATGTAATAATTTCTTTAGAAATTAAACTCCTATAGAAATTGATGTTTGCATTTAAAAAAAATCACGTTAAAATTTGACAAGTTAAATTTAATTGATATGCTAGTAAATTTGTGTAATAAATATTGAAAAGTATACCAAGTAATCAATAATTGTAAACATTCTGTCAATGACAAAATACCAAATCAACTTTTTGGATTTCAGTATGAAGAAGCTTTTGGTAGACCATCACAAGTGCTTCTTGGTGGATCCCTGAACTCATTTAAAACAACATGTAATATAGCTAGCATGGAGAAGCATGTCAACCTGTGTGGGCAGCAAGAATGTCCATACATTGTGGTGTGCGGGCGAAGTGCGTGTGCAAATTACAGGTGTTCGTGACAGGAGGCTGGAGCAGTCTATTTGTAGAGGGCCAGTAAGTCAAACTGATGTAATATGAAAATATTATTACAATAGTTTATTTGGAGATGTTTCAAAATTAAAAGGTAGTCACTTATTTTGTCTTTGCTTAGTATTTCTATTACATTCAAAGGCCATCTTCTTCTAAGTAGTACTAACTTTAGGGTGTAGGATAGAAAATAGATTTATGAGGCTAATTTCTAGACTATTCTACTTTACAACAAAGACAAAGATTAACAAATTCGTGCTTCTTTGAAAAACTTTTTAAAAATTATTGAAATATAACTGCTATAAAGTAAGTAAAAACATTCATAACAGACAAAGCATTTAGTATGCTAAAATCAATTTTAGATTTTGGGTTCCAAAGAATGTCTCTAAATCAAGTGTCTTAGGTAAATGAACAAACACAATTTTTTTTTTGTCCATGATTCACTGTAATGCTTTATTTCATTACAAGCATAGGCCCCCAGTGAAGAAATATATACATCTGTAAATATGTATATATTTATCTCTCTCCTGTTTCTCTGTTGCTTTAAATTCCTTACAGGAAAAATGAATGTTAAATGGCTTTGGTTTCAGTTTGGAGAGAATCATGCTAAACAGCAACTTTCCATCATAATCCCAAAGTCATGGGATAATTAAGTGTTAACTTTTTATTTGATTAGAAAAACATTAAGGGGCACATGTTCAAAGTGGAGCGTAGTAAGTCAGCCGAACTTCCATTCATGTTAATGGAGGCACTTGGCTAAGTTCCTGGACAGTGCTTTGAACACACCCCTAGAACTTTGAAAAACATGGTGAAACACATTAAAACATGAAGTATTTTTAGGTTCTCTATTCCCTTTAAACAGAGCAAAGAAAAAAGTAAAGACAGTGCTCTTTTTTTTCAAGAAACACACTCTGGGGAATGATGTGAGCAATTGTTTGTAATGTTTCTGTTTTAAATCTTTTGAATATTGTACAATTATAAAAGTCTAAAAATATCACTCAAAATATCATTCGGTGCCAGGTACTGCCATTGTAGTGCTTTGAAATAGTCCAAAACAGAATAGTCACACAATTTAGAGCAAAAGCCCTTTTCTTCCTATAATTTAATAACAAATACAGATTTTTTTTTTGAAAAGTACTGGGGATTAAGCCTAAAGCTTTTCCACTGAGCTACCTATACCCCCAGCCCTTTTTATTTTTTATTTTGAAACATGATTTCATTAAGCTAGCTGTTCATCTGGGGCTGAAACTTTGAATCCTCCTACCTCAATCTTCCATACTGCTGGGATTACAGGTATGCGCCAAACTCCCCTCTGACACTTCCTTCTGTAAGCAAGAAAGGTTTTTAATGAGTTCTCCTGTTGTAATATACAGTTTTAGTTAGTGCAACTTGTTAGATTTCAGAGCATTGTATAAAAATACCCATGTAAGATCAGAATTTCTATGTAGATAGAAGAACACTAGAGAATGTCAACAGCAGATTTGACCTTGACAACAGCAGATTTAGTCAACTACATGCTTGAGCATTGAGTGTTGCCTTCCAATGTTAACAAGTAGATGGTCTTAGAGCAAAGATGATAACAGCTACACTTTTTGTACGATGCTGAGGCGACACTTAGCATGTAGTATTTGTTGTAGAATCAGTATACTGACAAATGTGACAGTGGACAATTCGGGCACATTTCAAGGAACATGATCAGAAAGACAGTCTAGTAGACGTGTAGCATAAGAAATATTTTAAAAGATTAGACACATTTATCCTGTGAAAGAGAAGTGGAGATTATATCAAAGTTGGCTAATGCCATTTAAGATGTTCACTGTAAAAAATATGTTTGTATCATTTTAAGGAACATAAATAGACAAGTAGAGGAAAAACAGCTCATCTTTACAGAGCTCACCAGAAAATAGGGGGCGTTTTTCTCAGCAGCAGAGCTTCTTACCACAGGAAATGAATAAAATGGAGGTACACACAGAGGATTTTTACATTTGGAAGGGAGTTGTACTTCAGTGACGTTTCTTTGTTTCAACTGATTATGAGAATAGCATGTTTGTAGTCTCATTACTCTCACTTTAGTACAGCCATCCTGAATTTATACCTGTGTTTAATCACTCAAATTCATCTGTGATAGAGAATAAGTTTTAATAAAACAAAACTCTAGGGGAATGTTGACAGCAAGATCTAAGAATGTAAGCATGATTTCTGTTGAGGTAATAGAGTGTGGTGATAACTAGAGTTCAGATCATAAAACAACTTTGAGATGTGTTACTAGAAATTGTTCATCAAGGGGCCAGGGAGATAGCTCAGTAGAATAAGCACTTGCCTGGCAAGTACAAGGTACTGAGTTCAATCCCCAGTTCCGCCAAAAGAAAGAAAGAAAGAAAGAAAGAAAGAAAGAAAGAAAGAAAGAAAGAAAGAAAGAAGAAAGAAAGAAGAAAGAAAGAAAGAAAGAAAGAAAGAAAGAAAGAAAGAAAGAAAGAAAGAAATTGTTCATGTAGTCATCGTAGCTGCAAAATTTATGGCTGAATTTAATTTTCTTAGGAAATTTTCAGCCACTCAATAAACTTTATTAAAGATTTATTATATATTCTTATAAGCTTCTAGAAGAGGAAACATTTGTGATCAATAATCCCGAATCTTCCTTTCAGAGATCAGAGCCTAGAGCTGTTCTGAGAATAAGGTTATAGACAGGTAAATAGCATGTTATGACACAAAAAACCGGTCAAAGTCCTGAAATATTTTTTTCAGATTTCCTAAGCACAGATCTGCTTTCTGGCATTGGAGTTAGGGGATCATGGGTGCAGGTCTTCAGCTCTTTATTCTGTAGTTTTACCTTCTATAAAATGAAGGTAGTTTTCAAAAACACCCATTTTTAATGTTTGAAACAATTAAAAGTGTATGTAGTACCTGCTCAAGAAGTAATTAATTGATGATGCCCCTGGTATAGATGACCTTCACCAAACTGATGCCTTGACAGTGTTTCTGAGGAGGTAACATCAGAAGTCACTTGGGATATTATCTCACAGTTTGCATCTGCACTTTCTGTGGACATATACTAGGTATCTGAAGTCAAATGAAAACAAGCCAGACATTTAAAAATGAGAGCGACCGTGGGCTGTGTCAGAAAGGAGGGAGAGAGGTCATGGAAACGGAATATATTGTTTAAAATGTGAGAGATTCTCTGCCCCTGGGAATGAGTAGCAAAATCTTCAAAGTATTTGGGGGTCTACTAAAGCCAATGAAAACATTCCTATAGTCATTTGCTTTAGTCAACTTGCTGTGCTCAGAAAATATGTTGATATGTTAGAAGTTGTTTCATGAAAAGTAATACACTTACCACTTGATCATCTGCAGATAGGAAATTTTGATCGAAATAAACTTACTTGCCACTTAATTGTGTCAATGTAATAGATTTTAGAGGAATTTTAAAACAATAGCTAAATTAATGTTAATTCTTCTATGGAGAAACTACCTTCTTTACTTTCAGGGATTACCTCTTTATTTTCACATTTTTACTTAGTTGCAAACATATTTTCTGGTGTGTGGATCATAAATTTAATAAATTCCACCAACATTATGTGTAAATTGAAAAATTCTCTATCAAAAATTATAAATAATTTTTCTCCATCACTATCTTGTTTCTCATTTGATTTTTCAAAAATAAGCAAGTTGACTTTCATTTCTGAAAGCTCTTTGTCAGCCATGGGTTTTTGCAGTATCCTAGAAGGTTTGATTGAATGTCAGAGGAAAAAATCTCTCAGATTAAGCAAGAAGGGCTCACTTGATGGAGTAACGGCATTAACAGCCCTCTCGGCTTGAGACACATAATTCAGCAATCACTGGCACCAACCATTATATTTTGGCAAAAGTGAAATACATAGAGCAGTGTGAGCAGAAAGGAAAAGCATAACCCAAGATGATTCAAGGATTAATAAAGAATATATAGGAATATGTAGCTCTCTCCTTTTATTTTTAGATCAGTGTTTTCATATAAATATGTATCCTTGAAAAGATTGTATACTTGTATAAGAGATTATTTTTAAAGCAACACAGAAATAAGCATCTTGTCAGCCAGCGAAGCCCCACATAAGACTCAAATATGCTCGTTCAGGTTTTCTTTCATTGGTCAAATCATTCATTTTTGAGTGAGAAAATTCTGTGTCTCTGTGATTTAGAAGATTTGTAAACATATTTTTCTGTCACTCACTGAAGATAAGTTGTCAGAGTACTACTCAAGCTCCCTAGAGGTTGTCTACTTGGAAACTTTATGTAAAAATACATATAGGAAGACGGCGTGTGTGTCAAAATCATTGATTGTTCTATTATTATTGCTCTAACAAGGTGATAAAGATGGATGGGATAAACGTGGAATTTCTGAAATCAAACACTAAATCACACTGTGAGACACATACAATGTTCTTCCTCTGCCCAGGCTGCATATCTCTGAAGTGCTATCCCCCACAACCTTTTTCTTCTTTTCTTTTTTGGCCTTAATACCTGCAGTTTGTTGTGATTTTCTATATGATTCTCAACAATGCAAGGGATCGCTTTTTTGTGTTTAAATAGTCTGATTGTTGAGATTGAGATATTTCCTATTTAAATTTCATGTAAGTTCTGAGTATCTCTTTTGTATACTAGAAATAGTAGAAGAAATGACAGCAATTGAGAATATTCACTGAATTGTTTCTGTAGAAATTGGCTAATATGAATTGCAAATTTCTTGAGCATAGATCCTAATACAGTTTCAGTCTCATATATGATATTATGCATTATTTACCTTATAGTCATCACC
>NW_004524580.1:13221934-13227121 GCF_000260255.1 Octodon degus
TTTGTTTTAAGGTTATAGGCCTGAAAATAAGGTGGTAAATATTTTCCAATATGAATTTTATAAAAATATCTTTACAGATGAAATGGCCAAATATCAGCAATGATTTCCAAAAAACAAGCAAGGAAACAACAACAACAACAGCATAACAGTCACAAGAGTCCAACGAAAGAACTTAAAAAATGCAGTTTATGTCATTTTGTTTAAAATGATGAATCCTTGTGTTTAAAACTATATTCTAAACCCTTTTTCTAAGCATACAAATCTAAGTCATGAATCATGACTAAATCTTTCAGATGCATTAAGAATTATGACTATAAAAAGAATACTTAAGAGATGAACATGTTTACAGAGTATTTCATGTGGTCAACTGTGTGAGTTTTGAAGTTCTACCATAGGATACAAATCAAAAGAAATTCTCAAATTATTATTTCTCAGGCATTGTTTTATGCATTTGGAATGTAATTAGAGACCACTCAAGAAGGGGAAATAACGTGTAGTTAACCAACTTTAGTAAATATAATTTAAGAAAGTAAGAGAACAAAAGCCAGAAAGCGTGAATGTAATACTTCTTGTTTTATATATTCCAGATTCAGAACAATTTGTGGGCAGGAAATGCAAGTGGCGGTTCTGTGGTTACTTCATGCATGTTACCGCGTGAGACTCCCTCCTGCATGACACCTTATTCTCACTCGCCTCGGACAGATTCCAGTTACACAGGATTTTCAAACCACCAGAATCAGTTCGGCCATGTGCCCCTCAACAATTTTTTCACTGACTCTCTTCTTACTGGGGCTACCAATGGACACGCATTTGAAACAAAGCCAGAGTTTGAAAGGAGGTCTTCGAGTATCGCAGTTCTTCGAATGAAAGCCAAGGAGCACACCGCCAATATTTCATGGGCCATGTAACATACAGTACTCCTTTATTTTTCTTTTAATGGCAAAGTAAACCATTCTTATTTCTCATATTTAAAGGGTACCACAATAAGCTGCTGTGTGTGGAATTGCTAAAGGTCAAGATATACAACGAGACCAGCCTACATGAATAGCTGTTACTATTTAACATTAAAATCTAAGAATGAACCTCTGAAAAAACTAAATAGGTTTACCATGCACCAGTCTCCACAAACTGTTTTAGTAGTAAGTCTTTTCTCCCCCTATTGTACAAGTCGATGAAATACGGTCATGCAACTTCTTAAAAGAATAAATGTATTAAACAAATTCCACTGTTATAGATTGATTTATGTTAGTTCTGTATAACAAGAAATCCCTTGTAAAATAATACCTGATAAAGGAGGAAGTGCCAAGATACCAAAGCCGTCAGGTAAATGTTGAACCGGGGTGTTTCAGGGAGTTAACTGCTTTGCTGGCTCCAAGAAGCAGTGGGCATATCCCCCGTTGCTGAGAATTTATCTTCAAGCCTCTTTTCCTTTGCCTCTAGATATTTTAGTGAGTTTTCACTCAGCGGGGGGAAAAAGGCTTTTCTGAAATGACCAACATTTGCATGAAGTATTTTGGGCATAGTTTTCTGAAACCATGTGTGTAAAGGTGACAACGAAAATACTCTGGTGTGACTTAGAATATGGTCCTGGGACGGTTTTCATGAAAGCCACGCTTTATTAAAGGAGCCAGCATGGATTCAATGCTTTGGTAATCACAGACAAGAAAAAACATGTTGTCAAATATCCTGTGGCTTTTCAACTAAAGGTGTGTTGATCCAGCTACCCAGGCAAACATCTTCTAAATATACTCCATGATAGCTTCAGTCAGAGGAGCAGGAAATCAAAACAGAATTTAGATTTAATTGGTGAGTATGTGCCTGATCAGATGTGTGTGTGTGTGTGTGTGTGTGTGTGTGTGTGTGTGATTGTGTGTGTGTGTTCACGTATCATGTCTTAAGCAGTTTTTACTACTGCGGTTTTGCTTAGAGAAGGGAGATGTCAGAAGGCTCTCTAAAATTTCTGGGGAATAAAGAAGAGAAGAAAAATACGCTGCATCTGGAAAATTGCTAACTCCTTTGATTTACTTCTCCTCCCTTGCCCCTGTCACATTCCAAGCTTTTTCAGATGAGTGAAATGTCAACCTCCTTGAAAGACTCTTAAGTTCATAAAGGCAAGTAAATTAATTGAAATGAAGATGACTTCCATGGCTCGGATCAGAGTACGATCTGCTCTTTGTACTCTCTTAGAATCTTCTTGTGGTTCCTACAGATTTTAGGGATCTGCTTGGAAGCTTTAATGTCTAAAGAACAAGAATAAATGAGTCTTTAAAATCTAATTTTAGCAAAAGGACTTAAATCCAGTAAGCGTCTCCTCGTAGAGGGAATATATTTATGGCAATTAGACATTTTTTACAATAAAATTTAAAATCAAACAGATGATGGAGATGAGCAACGTCTTAAGAAAACATTCCCTGACTTCATAATGGCTCTGTTCTTTATTGCTTTTTTGTTCTCTCTTTTTAAATTTTGTTCCCAAGAAAACCTTGTTCAACTTTAGCCCTGTGAATTATGCTTATATACAGGAACTTTTCAAAAGGACTTTTTAGGCAGCTGTTAAATATCCTTCATATTTTAGAAGAGAATGACTTCTTTTCGTATATGTTGTTCATCTTTGTGGCTAATAGGAATTTGCAAACTAAAATCTAGAACTGAAAGATTCTATTTTGTTCTTTAAAGATTTTATAAATGAGTAATACTCATTTTCTTTTACAGTTTAAGTTTTAGTGCCTCCTAGCTAATGCTTTGTATTTTTCAAATGAGAAGCAGAACTCATAAGTTTGAATTTTGGATCTTAGTCTTCCTACTCCAAGTTTTTCTCCTCTCTGTATTTACTAAGTATTTGGAACTCCTATAACTCAGCTGTTTCTCATTTTCATTTCACACTATCTAATTGAATTTTACATTTACAATGCCTCTGTTTAAATATAATTCAGTTAGCACATTTTTAAACACCTACAGGGTGTGAAATACTCTTTGGGATAATTCAATAATAGAACCATGATTTTTGTCCTTTCTTAATTTAGAGTCTTCCTGGAAAGACATATAGCTAAAATTCATACCCTCAATCATGCCTCCTGTTACTATGCGGCAGTCCAGACTGAACACATTCCTTCATATTAATATTGTAAATTACTTAGTTTTTCACTGAAATTTTTATAATGCACTTAATTTGCAAAATGTAATAAAATTAACTTTGGATGTAATAGTATAAGATACAGCTAACACAGAAAGCACATGAAACACACTTTCTGAACTTTCTCTTGTTCTTCCTGCACTTTGGTGAAGCAAAGTTTTACATATTACATTTCATTCTGCTCACACAAATGCTGAACTTAAAAAATAGTGTTTAAGAGGAAAAAGAAAAGTATTTTATGTCCCTTTATTTGGGATCATGATTGACCATACTGATTATTGGAAATGGGCACATTAAATAATTTGATTCACAAGAACACTTTTTCCTATGACTGTCTCAAACTCTGTGTGACCCTTCTGCATATTTTTCTTGCAAAGATGGCTTACGAGATGTCTGTCTGCTTTTCTGGGAAACCTTGAGACTCAAGAGGTTAGTTTTTGAGAGAATTAGGTAAGACTTGTTAAGCATCAACTGAAGTTTCAGAAAAAATGTGTGATAGAAGTTGAAGGTATCTCACATGTTTTGTGAATATTAAATAGTGACTGTTTGTTTCTTAACAGCTTGTGAAAGTGGAAAACAAACCCGCAGTAAACAGTCTTGGCTATAGGCGTGACAACACGTCTAGAAAGAAAAACAAAATTCCATAACCTATATATCCGTGGGAAAACTCATGGAGTTGAGTGTATAAATTATGGGAGTGTATTACTCTCATTTTGTCTTTGGAGCCTTAATTCTTTTATCTCCAAGGAAGAGAGAAGAAATAGACAATTGCGCTTTATACAGTTCTCACAAGGCTGGGATATTGCTTTGCTCTTAAATGCTGGGTATTTAGTTTTACTTCCATAGTACAATTCGTACAACATCCCCTTGTGTCCTGTGTGGTGGTCTGTCTATAATGCTGCGATGTTTTGTTCATCAGCAGCTAAATAGCATTTTGGAGAAGGTACGAAGTGAAAGATCAATTACATTGTTTACATAAACTTTTGAATTTTATTTTTTTAAATGTATGCATGACCCTGGCTTTAGTCTTTTAATGTGAAATTTAAATAACATTTTATGCAATGAGTGGTTAAGATAGACATTTAAATTAAAAATAATTACCAAGTATTTTGCTAAATGTTTGAGGAGAAAGGTGGAAATTGCTTTTGAAATCCCAGTTAAGCTGATTTTCTTTTCTCTGATTAGAATTTAAAAGTATATCTTTATAATTACAATTGCTTTCACCCATTTCTACTTTAAATAATTAGGCATTGAAGTTATAAGCCATGTTTCTTTATAGTAATTTTGCATTTTTGCATTGTATAAAGTATGGCTTGTTACAAGAGAATCTATTTAATAAAAGGCACATTATAGCATTTTTGTCTTTATCCTCCAAGTCCAGTAATACACATCTTACAAAAGCCAAGCAGTAATGAAACCAATGATCCAAATGAAAATACTCTTCTTTTTTTCTTTCTTTTTTTAATTTGCTAAAAAAATTTTTTTGGCAGAACTGGGGATTGAACTCAGGGCTTGCACTTGCCAGGGAAGCCCTTTTTCCCCCGAGCCATCTCCCCAGCCCACCTCTTCTTCTTTTCTTGATTTTTTAAAAAAAATCATTACTATTCATGACATTATTTCATAACCTAGGTTCATAATAGAAAATTTTGTTCTGGAGATTTTCATGTGTCTACACATAGCGTATAGGCATACACTTTAAAAATTTAAGACTTTCTGAATAATTGCACTGTTAAGAGGTAACAAGTTTTCGCAAAAAGGCCAAAGGAGCCCCCTGCAGGCCATTTATCCGCCTGAATTGTTGCTGAAGGAAGGACTTGAACGCTCAAATCCTCGGCTTATTGCCAGAGCCAAATTCTCACTTTAGGTGGGAGGAGATAAGAGAGACACGTCTCTACACAGAATTCAGAGATTCATGAACCAAGATAGGAGCATTGTACTTCCTCTCAAAAATGGTGTTTCCCCATTCCTTCCAATGAAACTTAGCATTCTCTTCCACTTATAAATGTGGACAGTAAATCTCAGTGCAATACTCTCTCTGTTATCTGTTTTTTTTT
>NW_004524580.1:13234112-13247696 GCF_000260255.1 Octodon degus
TGTAAATAGGATATCAAGTCCACATCTTGTACAGCAGTTAACCACTAGGAAGAATATATGCAATGTGTTAATTATTGAAACTGTCCTACCAATTTGATTTGAAGCTGTCTCATTGCTGTTTCTCAATAAAACTATGGAAAAAATAGAGCATGAAATTCCAACCTACTATTCCTGCTCTACAACATTTGTACAACTAATAGACTTCATTTTTTAAAAAAGTTTTACAGGTTTATTAAAAACTGCAGTTTATACAGGATCTCTCAAGTGAGACTTTCAATATAATAATTTTATAAGGAAATCTTTGATCCGCAGTTGAATATCTATATTCAAAAAAGATTCAAAGGGTAGCATTTTTCAGCATCCACCTTTGTGTCATTCACAATCATGAAAAAGTAGTTTGAATTTGAACTAGAAAGAACATGTACAAGCACCCCATTCGCTAAAATCTTTCTGAAAATGAACATATCCTCTAATAAGGGTAGTACACGTGCAGAGTAACAACATCAGTGCAGGGCTCAACGGCCTTTGTCCAACATGGCGCTGTTGTATGTTGAGACTTTTCTTTCAGAAAGGAAGACTTCTGGAATATATCCTATATAGAGGGCCACAGTCTGGACACCATGTCGAGCTTGAGAGGTAAAAATGATACTGCAATCCACTGGTCAGGTTCCTGCCCCTGCCTCCTTCTTGCGTAGAAGAACACTAAACTGCTGAGATCTTGAGTGTCCAAGCAAGAGCACACACACGCCTAGAATCCAGGTTGTGTGGACCACAACTTTGCTCCTGCATCCTGTCTTCTTGTTAAATCTTGTTTCAATGCAAAATGAGACAGTGGCCTGTTTTGCTGTTGTGCTTCCCTGTATTCTATGGTACCATCTTAAGGTGGTCTTAAAATGGGACAGTCCTGGGACACGATTTGTAGAGAAGGCCTCCTCTTGTGGTTGGTTCTGATGATGAAAAATAATATGGAAAATGGAATTCAGAGCCTTCTAAATCATCCCGTGCAGACTTCATTTTTGAAGTTTTGTGTTTTCTGAATAACTGAGTATAAAACACAGAAAGCTCTTCTACGATACTTCTTATAATTAATATATTGAATCAGTGTCACATGTTGTTAATAACTGATAAACCAAAATAAATACACAATTGATGAAAGTCCATAGATTTCCTTAAGGTTTACTCTTCATATACATTTTTTTTTTGATAAATGAGTAAAGACATGTATCCACCATCAAAGTAGCACACATGTATTTTCTTACATGTAGTTTCCACCCATGTAGCTGATTTTCAGTGACTCATGTTACGATGAAAGAAGGCTGTGACACTAGGAAGGAGCTGATGACCACTCTCTTTAATAAAGGGATGCTCTGTCATAAGTACATGAGGAGGACAAAGGCGTTCTTAGAAAAATCCCCAAATGATTGAGAAATGTACATGTTACTTACACTTGAGCTGATAGCATTGGACACGGGTCTGCTAGGGCAGAGTAGGTAGGCTTGGGAGCACCGGGGAACAGATGGTACTATGAATAACTGGTTGAAAGACAACACTATGAATTCCAATGTATACTGTGAAATTTATATTACCTTGTTAAGTGAAATTCTGTATCACTTTTAATTTTTTTGTTTTAATTCTAATTTGTGCTCTTTTTAAAAATAAAAATATGCATGCAAAATTAAAGAAGAATGAGAAAAGAAAATGTATAAAAAACTAAGAAGAGAAAAAGTACAAACAATTGAAAAAAGGAGACAAAATGGATGAAAGCATTCAATGCTTCATTCCATAGACCAGCAATGATGGCACAGTACAGTTGTTCAAACTATCCTGATTGCATGTGTAGATAAATCTGTTTCACCCAATCTCCCTCCTGTCCTTCCCCTCAACTCAGTAACTCTTTGCTTTTGAATAAATTCATCCCCTTTCCCAGTATCTATTGTACCCATCAGATTCCATTTTTCTCTTTCACGCTCTCACAGTAAGGATACAATACTGTGTTTGCACGTGTAGGTCTGATTTATTTCATTTACAAATATGTTCTCTAGTTGTATCCATTACCAATAAAATACTCAAATTTATCCTGTTTTAAAGCTGAATAATACTCCATTGTGTAAAAATACCACATATTCCTTAGCCATTCTTCAGTTGATGGACATCTGGACTGTTTCCAGGATTTAGCTATGACAAATTATGCACAAACATGGGTGCACATACATCACTGTGGTATGAGGTTTCCAGTTCTTCTGGAAAAATATCCAGGAGGGGAATAACTAGCTTGAATGGACCCTCCAATACTAGCTTTTTGAGGAATCTCCACACTGATTTCCATAGTAGTTGTACCAGCCTGCACTCCAAACAACAGTGCAGAAGGGTGTATTTTTCTCCACAGCCTCTCCATAATTTGTTATTGGCTGACATCTTGATGTCAGCCATTCTTTCTGGGGTGATATGGAATCTCAATGTTGTTTTAATTTGCATTTCTCAAATGACCAATGATGCTGAACTTTATTTTCATGTCATTTATATTTTTTACTCTGAGAAGTGTATATTCATCTCAGATGCCCTTTTCTAGATTTGTTCTTCAAATTTGGAGGTGGGGGGCTGCTGTTTTTTAATTCTTTATATGTTCTAGATAGAAGGTCTTTGCTGTGGGGACAGTCAACTATAATTTTTTCCAAGATTGTGGGTTTCCTTATTACTCTGTTGGAGATTTGCTTTGAAGTGTAAAAACTTTTCAAAAACATGAGATCCCAGTTGTTGATTCTTTGCAGTATTTCCAGTTTAGTTTGGCTTATGTTCATGAATTCTATACCTTTTCCTATGTCTTTAAGATTTCTACTTACATTTTTCTCCAGAAGATTTAGTATTTCTGGCTTAATATTGAAATCTTTGATCCATTTTGACTGTAGCTTTGTGCATGGAGGTAGGTATGGGTCTAGTTTTAGCCTTTGGCCTGTGGAAGCCAGTTTTTCCAGCACCATTTATTAAGGAGGCTCTATTTCTTCCAGTGAGCAAGTTTGCCTCCTTTATCAAAGATAAGGCTGCTGAGTGTGCTTAAGATTGTGTCTCTATCTTCTTTTATTTTTTACTTTATTTTTTGTGTATTTAGTATAAGGTGTATGGGGTCTCACTACATAGATTGGACTCAATTGTGATTCTCCTGTTTTCCTCCCAAGCTCTGGGATTACAGTTGAACGCCACCATGCCCAGTCTCAATCACTGTCTCAGTGTGCCCTGGGGCCAGCATGGCAGGCTGGTTATCGAAGCTCTGACCCCTGCATGTGCCTCAACAGGTGCTTTATTCTGCTGAGCTATCTGGCTGGCCCTGCGTCTGTATCTTGTAATCTGTTCTGTCCATCCTCAGGTCTGTCTGTATCAATACCATGCTGATTTTATCACAGTGGTCTTGTAGTATAATTTCAGGTCGAGGGGAGGATGTGTCTTTTTTGGCAGCATGTTTCTAGCATCTAGACAAGCAATGTTTGGTTTTTCACTAATATGTATTAAATATTTGTAAATGAATAGATTAAACATCCTTAATGAAATAAAATTCTTAACCATTTTAGTTTACTGTTGAATGTTCTGTTAAGATGCATTTTGCATGCTCCTTTGAGGTGTTTATCCCTAACTGTTTCTTCTAGTAACTTGCATATTCTTCATTTGAAATTTTGAAATCTGTAGAAATTATCTTCACACAATTCCTGGCAGATCGCATGTCTTACTTTATTTAGACTATAACAAAATGCCATGAACTGGGTGGCTTGTTAATGGCAGTCATTACATCTCACGGTGTTGGAGGCTGAGAAATCCAGTACCATGGCACAGAGTGGCTTCAGGGTTGTGTGAAGTGCCATCTTCCTGATTCATGGATGCCTTGTCACTATTCTCTCTCAGGGTTCAAGGAGAAATGCTATTTTTCTTAGTGCCTGTTATTGTTTGTGTCTAGATTTCCCCTCAAAGCCTCATGCAGAAATGGAGTGAGCTTTCAGTTTATAGGTATCCGTGCTCTATCCACCCTGGTGTGGTAGCTTGCATACAATATAAGGAAGGAAGAGAGCCTCGCTCCCTGGGCTCCTTCTTTTTACTGTTTCCCACCACCTTGAACTGTTGCCCTCTGCCATGTGCCACCCTGCCTTGGAGCAGGCTGAGTATGGATTGAAACCTCCATAAACTATCAGCTAATTAAACCTTTCCTCCTTTAATTTTGGATGTCGTGTATTT
Source organism: Octodon degus (assembly GCF_000260255.1). Taxonomy (NCBI): domain Eukaryota; kingdom Metazoa; phylum Chordata; class Mammalia; order Rodentia; family Octodontidae; genus Octodon; species Octodon degus. The sequence goes on from NW_004524580.1 coordinate 13,238,331, forward strand.
TGTCACAGCAAGGAGAGAAAAGTAACTGAGACAGTGCATTACAAGGGCGCTAATCCCATTAATGAGGTGTTCATTCTCATGACCTAATCATCTCAAAGCCCCCACTTCTGACACCTTCATATGCAGAATTTAGTCTTCTATGTGGAAGAGATTTAGAAGGCAAATCCATATTCAAATCATAGCACCTCAGCTTCCTTAAGGACAAAAACAAAAACAAGCAAAATTCACTGGAAGCCTGGTAATCCTGTACCTCACCTAATTTTCAGTGAAAGATTGGATGCTCATTCCTTGGCTGAGGCAGGAGATGATGGCTTCAGTGGGAGGGAGTGCACTTGCTTACTCAATTTAACGTTTTGAAAAAAAAATCATTGTTCTGTTAGATATCTAAATTAATACTTTTTCTGCAACGTCTTCTGAGACATACTGATTTCTTAGGTTAGTAATAGTCATTTTACAAGAGCAAACCAATTACAAAATTATCAGCTAGGTAAAACAAGTTTATAAATTTTCTATCCTCTAGGATGCTTTGGATTCTTTCACATGTTAATATACATAAGAGATGCGGTGTAATATTATTCATTTTCCTACCCTAACTAGCCACCAACTATTTTTGTTAGGTAACACCTAACTCGGGAAATACTGATAGAGATTTTGATGGTGTCCTCCAGGTAAATACATAAGATTTTCATTGTTAAATATGGGTTCTTTGAAATGCCTGATTTACAGTTATGATTACATAAGTTATCTAAAAGACCAAGCTATCTTCAGTCAAGTCCTTCTGTTTAGAACTTGAGACCAAACAGTCTCCAAGATAAATGTCCTTGGGATTTAGTATATGTAAAATAAAGTTTGCATTTGATACAGACATTGGTAAGCCACAAGGAGCTATGTAAAATATTGGAGTAGTTGTATATGATTTGGATTGCTGAACATTTAGTATTACTGGATTTTAAAACAGGAACTTCAAAGGTAAAATACAATTCTTTCTAATGAAAAGCACATGCGGTATTCCTGAAATCCCCATGGGCAACGGTCAGGGTAGGCTGACGTGTGATCAGAGTTCTTGGCCACCTGTGAGCCGCAGTTTGCAGCCCTGAACCTCTCCCTGCTTTCCAAATCATGCTTACTTCTATATTTGGAATGAGAGTTTTTCTAGAGAGTTTTGTACATACATCGTTGCCTATAAAAGGTGACACATCAAGTTATGGGTACTTGAGTGTCAGTATGAGTTTATTACTAGTATATGCCATGGAAGTAGCATTTAATAATATTACTGTTATGCCACAGAGGTAGCATTTAATAATAGCCATGGTTCATTCAACCACATGTGACATGTACTAGGCTTATCATCTCAGGGTAGTGACCAGAGCGAATAGTTTTGATCACTTCATGTGTGCTACAACACAGTGCTCAGGTTTTTCTTTTGCTTAGTTCTTTCAATAACCCCTTGAGCTAGGTCTTGTAAATCCAACTACTTTACAGATAGTGAAACTGAGTTTTAAAATACTTAAGTGACTCAACCTGCACTCTTCAACCACAATACAAGGTCCCGGTTGGGACAGATCTGAGAAATGACACAGAGGTCAGTATGTTTAACAATTTTCATTATAGAATAAATCAGGGTGGAGAAACTATATCTATTTTGTGCAGAGTTTTGATAGAGGAGGCACATCAGTTGCACTGGCGAAACGTAAAGCTAGAAAGTATGTGAAACTGCCAGTCAGTGGAAGAATCATGTGTGAGCCTAAAATGATAAGACCATGGTTTGGCTCTGTGGACAGAAGGCTGGAGGAGGAGAGTAAAGAATAAGGGGCTGCTGGCATTCTCAACAATCCTGCTTCCAACTTTAAGTGAAATCTTCAGTTATTTTAGATAGTATATTCTGTCTAATTTATAAGCTGTCAAAGTAAGTTTGAATAGATGTTTTTCACCACTAAAATCATTAGGAAATAGACCACTTGAGGTCAGGGTAACACTAAGAAGAATTTCTAAGGCACTAAATAGGCCACATTGCAAACTTTTCCTAAGTACCTAGCACCGTCCTCAAATGGCTTTGCTTACATGAAGGTTGGAAAAGGAAGGGGCCTCTCCAGTCACAAAGAGGATATGCCCTACGCATCTATTCCAGTGGTATGGCAAGTGTCAGACATAAGTCACATGAGTCTCCTTTCTTAAAAACAGGGTTCAGTAGACAATGCTTTTTCCTAGTGGGAATGAAAAGCAGTTCAATCATCAAAAATTAAGCTTTCAAAACTGAACCTATTAGAAATTTCATGTGTAATATTTTCATATTCTATAATCATTTTAGTATTTCTTTTGTCTTTTTCTATAAATAGTAGCTCTCTTAACATCTCATAGCTCTTTCTGGAACATTCTCTGGAAGGACTGCCCAATGTAGATTGATATTAATAGAAAATGATGAATGAATAATGCCAGACACTGCTACTAAGAGGCTTTGGAACATAGAAATTAAGAACCTTTAATGATTGTTATTTGATTTCGAATACTTTTTCTCTAGAAAATTTCTCTAAAATAAAAATGCTAATTTTATCTCTTACAGAGATGTGGAGATCATTTATAATAATGGAAACATTGCAAGCATTAATATAGCAAATTATTATCTCACTAAGTCCTTCAATGGCCACTGTGAAGGGCATTCTGTGACATATATTTTATTATTATTCATACTGTGCAGATGAGGAAGCGGATTCAGAGTACAAGTAATTTATTCAAAGTTGCATGGTTGGTCCACCGGAGAGCTAGAAGGCAGAATCTGAAAATCTAATTTCATAGCTAGCATCTGTAAACATTGCAGTATACACGGTCTCTTGTGGAAAATCATAGTTAGGGATCCAGCTCCTACCCTGCCACATCCTTTATTTCTTGAATTCCCCTTCTGTAAAGTGAAGGGTCAATCTAGCTCACCCCTAAAATTCATTAGAGGTTTAATGTTTTATGACTTTCTCTAATTGTTATAACAAAACTTTAGAGAAATGACTCCTTGAGCAACTTCCAAAATGGGTCATATTATAAATGAAAAATTAGGAAGAATGAATGGTGATTTATGATAGGGGAAGTTAAAATCATACATATTAATAACTTCTGAAAAACAGTGAATTCATTTAGTGTTCTCTGTCCATAGGAAAGATTGCTTTTGCAGATGCCTCTGGCAATTGCAAACTCAGACTGTGGAACTCAGACCTGGAAAATGCTTTTTGTTTGTTTGTTTTGTTTTAGGAATTTGAATTTGGACAGGTAACCCAGAGACTGTTTTCAGCAGTTTCAGCCACAATGAATGGTATATTAGAAAAAGGTTGCCAAGGATCTTTCAACTCTGTTTCTAAAACATGCTGTCTGACTTTCTTTGGGTGTGACCAAAGGACCTTGGTCTTCGCTTGTTTTCGAGTGAACTTTTCCTCTTTGTAATTCCATCTTCCATTCCTATTTAGCCATCAAGCATGTTTTGCTTTACACTGTGATAAGGGGATCAGAGACAGCTTCCCCACATCTAAGGGGAACTTAATCAACTGCCAGGGATACACGGGTGCCATAGTGTGGAAGCTTCCTGCCTAGAAGCGGAAGAGATCGCCGGATTATTATTTTTGATTCCGTTGATAGGGGGAGAAAATTAGGTAGCCTTCAGAACAAGGTCCTTTCGCCTGTGAACCATTGTGAAAGGATGCAAGGTAAGCGTCGCCCCCTTTGACCCTCAACTAACCTTTTCCTTTTGACATATGTTTTGAAGTGCTGGCCATGTTGATTTCCATGGCTGTTTGGGTACAAGTTTCCTAGAAACTTGCTGCCCCTAAGTCTTTAATCACTTTTTGAACTTTGAATATTAACATTAAGGATGCCTTCCTCATGGAAGATACCCAGCTGGCGCTGACTAGGAAACTTCCTCCAAGGGGCAAGCGGCCCCTCCCCAGCAACACAGCTATGAGGCCTCACAACTCAGAAGCTAAGTCCTGTAAGCTCCTTCAGCCTGCAAAACTGAAGTGGAAATTGTAGCCTGAGCTCTTCTTGTGGTGCAGTCCCAGAGAAGTACAGATTTCTACTGCATTTTACAAGTTATTTTAATATGAATCAGGCTATTGTGTTCTGAGATTTCTGTCTTTCAAGTCATGAGAGTGAAAGATGAAAGCATAAACATATAGCTAAGGTGAGAGGGGACTGATACAGCAAAAAAGGAAGTGAAGGGAGAAGAGGTCATTTTTGGCAAAGCTGTTTTCATTGTGGAATAACCAGAAATGTGCTATTAATTATAAACACAAATGGTAGGGCATTGTAGGGAGAGAAGAGCTTTTGTTGCAGACATTAAATTCTGGCGCTGTCTCTTTGGGACATCTTTGCTACCAATGTTTCCTTTCTGAAACCTTTGCTTCCTTTTTAGTTTTGTTTAGGAAAAAATAAGGTCGCATAAATGGAATGGAAATCAAGTCTCCCTAATATCTAGGGCAGATGCTGGCAGCCTTCCAGAAATGCTTTTCCAAAACACTGGTCTGAAGTTTTCGTTGTGGAGGGGGAAGGGAAAGGGGATTTGGGAACAACTGAGAGCCCCCTGGGGCTTAGCGCTGGCTCAGACATCTTGTGACAGAGCTTCAGAGGCTGAGCCACTGGGGAGCCCTGGAGCCCCTGAGATCATGGAGGACTTTCTGAAAGTAGGCATGTGGGGAGCATCAGGCCAAGGCAGGAAAAGCAAGACAGCAAAGGTGCCATCTCTTTGTGCTGTTTACGGGGTTTGCCTCCAATTTCTGAGCCCAGTTAAGATCACTTCCTGTGAATTGCTGCCTAGATACTGAATATCTAATGAGCTCATTGCTACCATAATCATGCTTATTAAATATGATGACAAATTCAATGTTTAAGAAAAATGCATATTTGTTTCGCTCTCCTGTGACTTTCCAGTCCATAGCAATTCGTTTCACCTTTTATTTTTGGAGCTCCCTCAGACCGGCTCCTGTATCCTTTGGATGTGGTCTGATCTTTTCCACCTGGGCTTTTCCTTTCCTTACTCAAGCGCCACAGACCATTTCAGGCCCGCAGTTTCCCCTGACCAGCTATGTATACTACGCTGTGTATCCACGCAGTTCTGTCACATTTTCACATCTTCCTCTTTGTCTCTCCTTTTCTCCTTTGCATCCCGCCCCTTCTGTTTCTCCCTACCCATCTGTGTATAATAACTGATTCTAATCCAGTGCCACAGTTCCATGTGAGCCTTCCCTATTGCTTATTCTATAACACTGCACGGTGAGAAATCTAGCTTCCATTATTTACAATTTGTTTGTTCGATCAAGTATATGAGAAAAACACCTTCAGAATTTCCAATCTGTATCTAGCAGTTTGGTTTTTAATATAAAAAATAAGCAACATTTTTATTCTATTATCATCTTTAGAATTATTCTCTGGCAAATATTGAATATCAATCTATTGTGGAGAATACTAATAACATCAGTAAATCAAGTTTTATCATATAGGGGGATATTTGGACTGCACAAAGCCCTAATCATCATGCTTTTTGCAGCAAAGAATGGAATTAAGAAATGAGCAAAAGGAATGCCTTGAAATATCTCTACATAGAAAGAGGGAATGCAATTTGTGTGGCACATAGACTTGAGCTCCAGGGAAGATAGGTCCGTCCACTACCATCACCCAGGAGAGGCTGGGCCACACGTATATTCATGACTGTACTGATTTGTCTTGTGATTAATTGTTTGCCACCATCTATCAGTTTTATGCATTGACACATTTTTATATATTTTGCCAAAATAAAGAAAGTCTGAAGGTAGTTAATTTGCAGAAACTTTGGAAGCTATCTTTGTCTTTCATGGTAATTCCATTTCCTCTTTTAAAAGAGAAAAGACTTACATTTTTAATGAGAACCAAAAGGTAAGCAATCTGCGAGTAGTCCTGCCCTCAACTGCTGTACCCCACTCCACACTCCACTCAGTAGTCTGATGTGAGCTCTCCTAGGTGTGAAACAAGAAGAGAACTGAGCTTCCTATAATCTAGTGTGTCTTTTGAGTACCAAACAAGGCGACATAAACATTGTCCTTTTATTTTTTATTTTTTTTCCTGGTACTGGGGATTAAACTCAGGACCCGGCACTTGCCAGGCAAGTGCTTATTCTATTGAGCTTTCTCCCCAGCCCCAACATTGTCCTTTTAAAAGTGGTTCGAAGGTATGAATTTTGATATTTTAGTTGATTATATAGTAGATTAGTTCACAAAGTAGAAAATAGTCCTTGAAATTAAGACATTTAATGATCACTTAATCTAAATATATTTTACGTGAAAATAATGATGAAAATAACTTAAAGAGTGCTTCTGTAGCTGAGCAGTGGGCACAGATAGAAAACTTTATGGTGCAGTGTTGAGTAAACAGGAATAACAAGGAGGTAGTTTTAAAAGGCTGAAATAGGCTCCATAAATATAATTCATTAGGTCATAAACTCAATGTTAAAATGACACTGTTAAAATTTCATTGTCTGCGATTATGAGTTAAAATAAGCAATCAGAGAGTTAATAGATTCCTTCAAAATAATTTGTTTTTCCTGAAAAGGTTGAACTGAGAGCTTTGAGCATGCAAGGACGTACTCTGGGGCCAGACCTGAGCTACCCTCCCACTCTTGCAATTCTTTTAATCAGAGATTTGATCTTGTTCATGTTTATTCAAAATATGCATGTGTATTTTCAGTAGATAAATTCAACAGTTTTCAAGATGGCTAAAACACAGTACCAGCGTTCCAAAAGTCTTACCAGACAGTGGTCATACGTAACCTGAATATTTTCCTGAATACATGGATCACTAAAGCGTCTTGGTGTAGAGTCATTTGCCTTTGGGCCTACACTGACATACTCTTAATGCCTCCACAAGCTCAGACCTGCAGATGCTTTACTTACATCTTTACTTGATAGTAATAAACTCCAATAACCCATGCTCTTATTCTCCCTTCCAGCCTTCCTTTCTCCTTCTGCTCTTGTTTTCTTTGCTGTCATTTTTTTCACACCTTAGTTTCTTTCCATCTTTGACTGGCTAGCTCTCTGTGACACATCCCATCTGTTTCCTCTTTGTATATCTGTAGAGGTAATAATTCTACAACTTTGACTCATTTTTCTCATTTTGCCTTTCTTTCTTTTCTCCAGAGTCACTGCAGGGGTAAGGGATAATTTTATCACTGAATAATGTATGTTCAGTCTATAATCTCTGCACAACTTTATACTGCAAATCTTTATTTTTTCCTTCCTTTCCTCACTCCTTCCCTCCTCTCTTTATCTCCCACCTCCCTCCCTCTCTGCTTTCTTCCTTCCTTTCTTCCCTCTCCTCCTTCTTTATTTCTTTCCCTTATTTCTTTCTTTTCAGTGCTGGGACTGAACCCAGGAATGTTGCACTGAGCTACATCCTAGCCCTTACTTATTTGGTATTTTGAGACAGGATTTTCTATGTCATTGCTTTGCCCAGGATGACCTTCAGCCTTCTACACTCCTACCTTAGCCTCCTGGATGGCTGGCATTCCATCTGGCTGGCATTCCAGCTGTGCACCACCATGCCTGCCATGGTGCTCTTTCTTTACTTGTGTTTATGTACATACACACATACAATCTCACACTTCACACACACAAATGTGCCCCTTTTATCTGTTCTACTAGCAATCAAATAATAAACTTTTCCCTCTGCTCTTACCAAGTCAGTAAAAACAAAGTCATGTGGCCAGACAACATCATTCTGTATCTTGTTAGTTATGATAGGTTGCAGTTCCCTGAGCCTTTCTTTAATTTTCAAGTTACATTTTCTTTGAGACTTGCTGCTACTGTTTGATAAGAAAGATATCTGTGAAGGCTGCACTTTTGCTTACCTCCTATTTGGAACTTGTCAGTTTCTCCTGATTGCTTACTGCAAGTGGGATGATACCCTTAGTACTTCGTGCATGTAGTTGAATATGCACAAGCTCAGAGAGCAATTTGTGTATACACTTAGTATTTTATAGAGATATTTTGAGCTCTGTAAAAGTTGTTAGGCATAATATGTAGGAGTAGCTCAATGGTAATGATGTAATTTTAAAAAATAAAATGTTAAATAAAAATAAATGTTTAAAAATGATTACAAATAACTAATGACAGTAAGAAATAGCATATCTGATTTCAAGATAAATTAGCCACTTTACTGTTGGGTCTTCTATTAGATTATACTTAGGAAAATTTGGCAGTAGTTCATCTCTCCTTATCCCCTTTTTTGACTTTATAGATTTATAGGAACAATATAGAGGAACTTTTGTGCCTATTTGTGGAAAATATTTTTTTCATTGAATTAAGGGCCATATACACGTTTGGAAGCCAATATACTTTGAAGCTGTTATTTAGATTAAAGTTTACATAACTTTTAATAGGTAGCATATGCTTAGTGAATGCCCGTGTATGTAAATGCATATATAGCACACTTGTGGATAAAGATATAAAGTTGATACGAATCCTCCTTATCTATTTATATCCTCCATACTTACAATTTATAAAATTTACCAAACCCTTTAAAGAATGAACTGCTCTGAGAAGTAAAAACCTTCTATAAAAATATGCATGCATCTCTTTTTTAATAATTCTGCTGTGCATCTTTTTTTCTATGTCACCTATAATGCATTTTCAAATAGAAGGAAAAGAAGAACAAGCATGAAGAAGAGGAAAAAAGGAGAGAAATACATGCATGAGTGCATTTGTCAGGTAGCAAGTCTGTTCATGTTTCCAGTGTGGGCCAAGACTGTTGGAACACCTAAGCAAATAGCTCTATATCTTTGGGTATCATTTTCTATGTATTATATCCACATTAACTCATCATTGAAATTTTACTTTTGTTGATTTATGTGTATTAATTTTATAAGTGACTATTTTGTTACCAGAAATAGCAATCATGAGAAATTAGAGAGTTAATTACCCTTATAAAAATATACAAATCATATGAGGTATAAATTTTAGGAATACAAACATGAATATATTATTGTATTGAGACTATAAATTCTAGGGTTTTTTTCATTACTAATGAATTTTAAAAAATTATACTGCTCTTGTTATGCAAAACAAAGATGGTATAAATTAAAATATTTATTTAGTTTCATCAACTCAAATTCTTATTTTGAGAACATACTGTTCTGCATTTCTTATTTTGGAATCAGGGTGATGCTTGCCTCCAAGAATGATTTTGCAGGTGTAGCTTCCCTTTTGATTTTCTTAGAGTTAATTTCAGCATTAGTGGCATTAGTTCTTCTCTAAATTTCTTGTATAGGGGCCGGGGAGATGGCTCAGTGGAATAAGCGCTTCCCTGGCAAGCATAAGGGCCTGAGTTCAATCCCTGGTTCCACCAAAAAAAAAAAAAAAAAAA
>NW_004524580.1:13247796-13256855 GCF_000260255.1 Octodon degus
AATGTATTTAGTACACGGTCTCACTACACGGATCAGACTCGCAGTGATCCTCCTGTTTTCAGCCTCCCAGAGTTGGAATTACAGGCGTGCCCCACCGTGCCCAGTCTATCGCCCTCCGAGCACGCCGGTGGGCAGGGCTGGCGATGCACGTGGGGCGGCAGATCGAAACCCGGCCCCTGCACTTGCTTAAGCAGGCGCTGAGTCCGCTGAGCCATTTTGCTGACCTGTTTCAGTGTATACAATGGGTGCACGAAGAAGGTGTTTTACTAAGAATATCTAAGAAATAGGGAGAGAACACATGTGAACAAAGCATCCAGGAAGTGTGCACGTGGTTTGTGAAGTGTCCTGGCAAGAGCTGGGCTGTAGGAACCCTAGTTCTGCCACTCTTGCTATAAAGCTTCAGGCAGGTCATTTAGTTTGGCTTTCATTAATAATTGAGAACGCTCCGTAAGGTTTTAAATTAATAGCCCTCTCACATCTATTTTCTCATTTAACTTTCACCATCTTATGACAGTGGATATAAGTATCACAGTGCACAGAGGGGGAGATCCAATAATACAATAAAAGCCACTTCGAAGTCCAAATCTTCCCCTTTAGTATGTTGTCCCATGGGCTTTCCTTAAATTTAGAAAGGAGAAATAATTTAAATATGAATTTGAAATAAACTTTATTACAGTCTGTGCATTATTTAATGGTATACTTCCATAGCCCTCATTTTTCATCCTCTTTATGCAATCATGTATTTTTATCTTCTCATTCTTCATTTTATAAAATTTTTAAACTAGGTTCTACTCAATGTATCAACATTTGTTAGGAGACTTCCTTTGTGCTAAGACCTTCTAGATGGTGACATGCTTGTTAGGAGATGAATAAGAAAAGAAAATAAATAATCATATAACTTGGAAGTGTCTCAAGCAAAAAAAAAAAAAAAGGAAAATAACAAAAGTGAAATTAATTCTGCCTTTCATAGTTCATGTAAGGCTACCAAGAAGTGGTGACAGTTGAGTCAAACTTAGCAAAAAATAACAGGAGCATATAATAGTACTTTATCTTATTTTTTGGAAAGAGAACCCAAATAAATTTTTGTTACTAAAGTATTTTTTAATCCTTTATTTATTTCCATTACCTGACATATCTTATTTTCAAATCTGAAGTAATTCTTTTCCTTATTTTATTGTTGTGTTTATTAAGAGGAATAAAATTCATAGCTTCAACAGGAAAAAAGTTACTTCAATAATGTTTCTCAAGCATTCTACTGTCAAATAATAACCAAATGTGTGCAGAGCCCATAATATTTTAATAAGCCACACAGGAGACACAAATTATGAATAAATTCAAGCAAAAAATTATGAATAAATTCAAGCACTGATCTTTGTCTGCAGTGAACATTCACTCTAATTACATCAGTGATATTTGATAAGACTTTCCTAATATTGAAAGTAATATATATTTTAAGGTAATATTTAAATGCAAAGGTATAAAAAAAGTATATCAATATAGTAGCAGAATTCCTATCTACAGAAAGATGATGGAAAACAATAAGAGGCTGTAACACTGGCACACACATTCATCTCAGACCAAGAGAAGGAGAGAGAAGATGTTTGAGGTCTTTTTAGAAAAAACCCTCTTGTCTGTGAGAGAAGAAGAGGCAGCAGCTGGGAGTTGGTTGCTTCGTGTCTTTAACTCTAGTCTGTTTCCACTTGGCCAATGTCTTCCCACTTTATGTAAAACCATTGCCCAAATTTACAAACAGAGGTTTAATAGAGGAGTGCCTCTCTTATCTAGATCCCTCTATTCTCGGCTGTGAAATGATTGATGCATTTAAAGCTCTGAGGAACTTCCTCTTGTAGATGTATTTTCTGGTTTGAAGTGGGGAGAAAAACTAAAAAAAAAAAGGGGGGGGGAGGAATACCTTAGAGAAATTTGAAAACACTTAAGAAGTGATCTAAGAGTCATTAGTTCTGAAACTGTTGAAATCAATCAATGGATATAGAATGAACACAAATAACAAGAAAGAACTTGCGAGGCTCCCCTCGCTATACGACTCCCATTAGCATCTGGAGCCACGTGATTTCTTAGATTTAAAAGCCATGCTGCCATTAGGGTTGGCAGTGGTCGCCAACTACTGGGCAGAAGAGAATCAAGATTCAGATCTCAGACGTGTCACCAACGATCAGCCCTGTCTCACTTCTCAGTTCGCGGAGTTTAATTCAATTCAGCAAATATTTATGAAGTGCTTATGGCTGGTCACGCCGCTAAGTCAAAGGAAAATAATGAGATGTGAGTAAAATGTGACACGGCTCGGGTGCAGCCGACGCGTACACAGAAAGCCATTAGCGTCGTCGCTATTTTAAACCGCAAGTTCAATTTAATTGCATTAATAATACACTGCTTCAAGGTACATTAATTTCCACACTGGATTCTTATTTTTATCTGTAGAAACTACCAGATACAAATTGTAGGTCCCAAGGCCCTTAGAGGCAAAATAATACCATCCCTTAGTGGAGTATCAGCCGTGGACATGCCTAATAGCTTAGCTGACAAACAGCGTTAGTCATTATATGAACTAATTGGGCTAATTCTGCTAGGGAATTTGGGCAAATAATGTAACTGAGATAAACAGAAAGTCACTTAGGCATCTACTTTTACACATTTATCTACTCTTCTTATTTATACTGCTAAATGCTTAAAACAACACTTGGTTATAAATTTGCCTTTTTTTTTTTTTTTTTTTTTTTTTTTGCTCCGATTCTCTTGGCAGTGTTTTCTTACATGCTTAACTTTTAAAGAGTGGAGATTACCCTCTTCTCAAATAAGAAAAGCAGTGGAAGGAAAAAAGCTGCAGCTACAAAGTAGTTCTAACCCATTAAACACAGATGGTTCACAGGGGCTTAATCATCAGGAGCGAACACACATCATGCTGAAATATAGAGCTGTTTTCTATCACTTGTTACCATTTGAATGTCTGCCCCAGGAAAGTGAATTCCATATATCTTCCTGGCCGTCAGTTGCCCTCTGAATACTCCTCTCTCTGATGTAGCTCGATTTCTCTTCAGAACTTACTGAGATGAATGAGCTCTTGCCACACGTAGAAGTGAAAGAAAACATTTCTTCTCCTGCCAGAACAGATGAGATTTGTCATTAGGAGAATGGATTTGACCTTGTAAAGTGGACCAAAGCAATTAACAAACAAACCCCGTTGGGACAGATTGCCTTTATCCTAATTCTCTAACAGAAGCTTGTTTATTTTTATTTTGTTTTTTAAATGTGCTCACTGCTGTGTCTCAAAGTCATTGAATCTGATCATTGAATCTGAAAAGAATCTCAGAACAGGGAAGAAAAAAATCATTTCCAGTTGAAGCCCTTCAATGGAAAGGAAGTTGAAATACAATTAAAAATATGTAGGTTTCTGCTTAATTATATCAACAAACCATATAAGTGAAGAAATTGTGTTAAAGATCTATAAAATTGGACTGACAAACAGAATTAGTGGTCAGCCATAAAGACTGTTATAAAAATAATGAACAAAAAAATCTTAAATTGGCTCACCAGCACTTCCCACTGCCTAAGTACAAGACTAATTATGTTTGTGTCTCATAAGTATTGTGGGAGTTTCTTTAATATAATTATCTCTTGGTTAATGATGTAGTTTCAAAAGTGTCCTTCCTCCTCACCTGTCTATTCCTTGTCTGTTTGTGTCTTAATCTACTTGCCTCTTTCTTGGAGTATAACCCAGCTAAGGTCAATTCCTTAGGTCTGAAGTCTTCTGCGACAATCAGCAAAGGAGCAGCTGCCAATCCCTGGGAGCGCAGTGACAGTAAGCAAGCTGCTTTCTACGTTTCCTAGTGTATGTTTAGCTAGTGCCATCATAGTGAATGACACAATCTTGAGCAAACCCAGCTGATAAACCATGTGAAGGGAGATCAGTTACCACAGGCCTACAAGACTTTGATCTTGCTATTTCATTTGCCTTCCTGGATGAATGTAAATCGTTCAATGGTTTGGCCACATAGGTGCTGATTAGAAGAGATTATTTTAACCCCGTCTAGTCTAGACAGTTCAAGGAATTCTAGAAAGGAGCTCTTTCTTTCAAAACTTTTGTACTTTTTTTTGGTTTACAGAATACACTTTTTAAGAAAGGGAAATAAATGTCAGACTTTCCACTACATCTAAACTTTCAATAAAATCTTAAAAATTTGGAAGCTTTTGAATGTTTCTTACTACAGAGGAAAATAGGAAATCCACTTATTTATTTTTAACAATTTCTTTACCAGTAGATGGCACTGCATTGGGCTGACAGTTATGTTGATGCCCAACATGATTTGGTGGACGAGAGAATCATCAGTTGTGCTGCCAACTCTCCCCACCACAAGTAGTTCTCACAGTTAAGATGTTGTACCTCTGAGTTTTAACTGTTCTATAGGAGCGAAGAATATACATCCATCCACACTACCTTTGTTTATCAAATACTTAGTGTTCATCTATGATGGACAAGTGGATCCTCTTATTCTTCGCTGCTGATAAGAAATCTGAAACACACAAAGGCTAAGATTCCAGCTGTCACGTAGCCAGTGACTAGGATTCCTACCGGCCTTGGCTCCAAGCTGTATGCCTTCTCCTTGTTCTCTCTCAGTCCACTCGATGAGTCCTTGTTAATGCCTTCAGCATTTTTAGAGCAGTTTATGTGGTGCTGGAAAGCGTGAAGCGAATGTGTTGTGACCGGAAAGCTGATGTTCTCAGAGCGGGGAGACTATGTAGAGGGAACTCCACCTCTCTCGTAGAGGAAGGAGACTGGGAAGGGAGGAAACGGGCAAGCTGAGAGGAAGGAGCAGTTCCCGAAAGGAGGATGCCGTGCACAAAGACACCAAATCAGACCTCTGCTTCCAGTCAAGAAAACAAATGCACTCTTACAATTGTTCAACCATATTTTACGTTCCGGTTGACTTAGAAAACACTTGTTAAAAGGTTGATGATCCGATTAAAACGTACTCCCCAAAACTCTTGCCTCTCACGTATTTCCTGCTACCCCGGAGCTTCAGCTCACCTAGAACCTGGAAGTTCCTGCTCTCCGGCGGCACCAGGCAGTACATGAAATTTTCCTAAGTTGCTCCAATGTACCTGTTATATAATCTGACCGAATCTTCCTGTATCTTGACCCTTGCATACTTTCCCTGACATTTCCTTCTCTCTTTCTTTATTTTGCTATTCCGTGTAACATCACAGTCCATTCTTTAACTAGTCTGTGACCAATACGCGCCAATTCTTTTATCACACCTGTTTCCACCTGATAGGATGAAGAGCACTAATTGGGAAAAAAAAAAAAAAAAAGAAAAAGAAAGAAAGAAAACAAGCATAGGTGAGTTTCAACCAAAGAATGTATACTAACTCTCCTAAGAATGTGCTTCTTTGGCCCCAAAGGGATGCTCCGCATACCTGAATTCACTCAGTCATTTCCCCTTCCAACTTTTCACTGTAAATATTTAAAAAGTCTTCACTTTTCAAATCTCTTACCTTAAAGCATCAGACACACAAAAGGAGACATCCTGAAGTTAACTGTGCCGGCTTCCTGTCATTATATATGTGAATAAGTCAGTATCACATATAGTTATACCCTAAGTATTTTTTTCTTTCTTCTTTCAGTTTATTTTAGGCTGTGACATTGTTCTAAGTCTAAATTTAATCCGTGTCCTGTATTGTACCTCTTTGATCTCTCCAGAATTTTCACAGCATGTCTGTTATGCATAAAATTATGCTTTCTCCCCTTTAGCCTATCTCATTAGTTAAAAGCAATAATTATAAAAGTGGGGGAATGTCCTTGCCTTTCACTACTTCCAGGTTTGCCCCAAATCTTCCTAAAATATTGTGTCCTCATTAATGATTTCCAACTTTTCTTTCTCGTTTACTGTTCACATCTTTACAGTTAGGCATGGATCCTCCTTATCTGTGGAAATAAGTTTACTTATTTATTTTTTGTTTTATTCCTCTCCAAGTTCTTCAGTGTAAAAGCCCATGATCATTTAGTGGTTTTGTGAACAGTTCTGCACTAAAGTGAAGCGTGTCCTGCAAACAGACATGTTCGTGTCAGCCTTCAACACCTGATAACATGATCTTATTCAGAAGAAGTGTCTTTAAAGTCAAATTAACCAAATTAAGGTAAGGTTGCATTAGATTGGGATACACTTTAAGCCAATTCTTGATGTCCTGATAAGGAGAGAGGCATTTGGGCAGAGACACACAGGAAAAGACTGTCCTGGGAAGAAGGAGGCAGACTGGAGCCATCACCCACGACTGGAAAAGGAATGCCAGGCTTGCTGACCAACACCAAAAGCTAGCAGAAAAGATTTTCACTCGGAGCTGCCCTCCACTGCACTGCACTGCTTATTGACCAACACCTTGAACTTCTAGCATCTTAAAAGGCAATGAAAAGATTCTAATATTTTCCCCCAGTTTGTGGCACTTTGTTACAGCAGCCAAAGCTGTACCAGTGCTCAGCACTGTCTGGCAAATGCTTGGGATCACGCTTTGTGCTTTTTCCTACCTCCCCAAGGGAGGCGTCCACAGTGCCATGTTTTCCTATTTACTCACTTTCTTCTCAGAGTCTCTGCAGTCTCCTCATTGTCTGCGTATAATATTTGTAATTCACAGTGTTCTAAATCTGGTCCTCTTCTGACACGTAATATCACTGGCAGATATCTCTATCGAGATGCCTATGCCCTGGGTCCTGCCCCACATCTCCCTTCTGAAGAACAAACTCCAACCCTGTCACTTACAGCCACACCAGGAAGTAGGAGGCTCAAAATAGAGCATGAAGTAAAGCCATGGTGTTATGTTGAGCTGCAGGGGACTCAGGTCAACAATTTCTGACATTGTCAATCAAGTGGAAGACACAATACTATTATGGGCTACTGGACTCTTTTAGAATATTTTGCTGAGTTAACACACCTATAATAGTCAAAGAACGGAACTTAACAAAAAAAATATAGAGATGAATGTCCATTTTGTATCTGTGTATTCAAATTAGGATAGATACATAGTTACATTCTCTTAATGAATAGAGGCATTTGTTCTAATAGTGTCTGTAAATAGGATATCAAGTCCACATCTTGTACAGCAGTTAACCACTAGGAAGAATATATGCAATGTGTTAATTATTGAAACTGTCCTACCAATTTGATTTGAAGCTGTCTCATTGCTGTTTCTCAATAAAACTATGGAAAAAATAGAGCATGAAATTCCAACCTACTATTCCTGCTCTACAACATTTGTACAACTAATAGACTTCATTTTTTAAAAAAGTTTTACAGGTTTATTAAAAACTGCAGTTTATACAGGATCTCTCAAGTGAGACTTTCAATATAATAATTTTATAAGGAAATCTTTGATCCGCAGTTGAATATCTATATTCAAAAAAGATTCAAAGGGTAGCATTTTTCAGCATCCACCTTTGTGTCATTCACAATCATGAAAAAGTAGTTTGAATTTGAACTAGAAAGAACATGTACAAGCACCCCATTCGCTAAAATCTTTCTGAAAATGAACATATCCTCTAATAAGGGTAGTACACGTGCAGAGTAACAACATCAGTGCAGGGCTCAACGGCCTTTGTCCAACATGGCGCTGTTGTATGTTGAGACTTTTCTTTCAGAAAGGAAGACTTCTGGAATATATCCTATATAGAGGGCCACAGTCTGGACACCATGTCGAGCTTGAGAGGTAAAAATGATACTGCAATCCACTGGTCAGGTTCCTGCCCCTGCCTCCTTCTTGCGTAGAAGAACACTAAACTGCTGAGATCTTGAGTGTCCAAGCAAGAGCACACACACGCCTAGAATCCAGGTTGTGTGGACCACAACTTTGCTCCTGCATCCTGTCTTCTTGTTAAATCTTGTTTCAATGCAAAATGAGACAGTGGCCTGTTTTGCTGTTGTGCTTCCCTGTATTCTATGGTACCATCTTAAGGTGGTCTTAAAATGGGACAGTCCTGGGACACGATTTGTAGAGAAGGCCTCCTCTTGTGGTTGGTTCTGATGATGAAAAATAATATGGAAAATGGAATTCAGAGCCTTCTAAATCATCCCGTGCAGACTTCATTTTTGAAGTTTTGTGTTTTCTGAATAACTGAGTATAAAACACAGAAAGCTCTTCTACGATACTTCTTATAATTAATATATTGAATCAGTGTCACATGTTGTTAATAACTGATAAACCAAAATAAATACACAATTGATGAAAGTCCATAGATTTCCTTAAGGTTTACTCTTCATATACATTTTTTTTTTGATAAATGAGTAAAGACATGTATCCACCATCAAAGTAGCACACATGTATTTTCTTACATGTAGTTTCCACCCATGTAGCTGATTTTCAGTGACTCATGTTACGATGAAAGAAGGCTGTGACACTAGGAAGGAGCTGATGACCACTCTCTTTAATAAAGGGATGCTCTGTCATAAGTACATGAGGAGGACAAAGGCGTTCTTAGAAAAATCCCCAAATGATTGAGAAATGTACATGTTACTTACACTTGAGCTGATAGCATTGGACACAGGTCTGCTAGGGCAGAGTAGGTAGGCTTGGGAGCACCGGGGAACAGATGGTACTATGAATAACTGGTTGAAAGACAACACTATGAATTCCAATGTATACTGTGAAATTTATATTACCTTGTTAAGTGAAATTCTGTATCACTTTTAATTTTTTTGTTTTAATTCTAATTTGTGCTCTTTTTAAAAATAAAAATATGCATGCAAAATTAAAGAAGAATGAGAAAAGAAAATGTATAAAAAACTAAGAAGAGAAAAAGTACAAACAATTGAAAAAAGGAGACAAAATGGATGAAAGCATTCAATGCTTCATTCCATAGACCAGCAATGATGGCACAGTACAGTTGTTCAAACTATCCTGATTGCATGCGTAGATAAATCTGTTTCACCCAATCTCCCTCCTGTCCTTCCCCTCAACTCAGTAACTCTTTGCTTTTGAATAAATTCATCCCCTTTCCCAGTATCTATTGTACCCATCAGATTCCATTTTTCTCTTTCACGCTCTCACAGTAAGGA
>NW_004524580.1:13256955-13261639 GCF_000260255.1 Octodon degus
AAAAAAAAAAAAAAAAAAATTCTTGTATAATTAAGCCATGAATCTATCAGGGCATGGGCTTTTCTTTATTGGTGAATTTTTAATTACAATTTCCATTTAATTAGCTGATAATGGGTTATTTAGATTTTTTATGTCTTCTTGATGTAGTTTGGGCAATTAGGTTATATCTAGAATCTATCCATTTCTCCTGCATTTTCCATTTTAATAGAATATAGGTTCTCAATGTAGGTATTGTTTATTTTTTTGAATTTCTGTAGGATCTATTGTGATTTCCCCCTTTTCATTCTTTATTGCTTGAATTTTTTTTTTTCTTCTTTTTGAGGACGTTGGCTAATTGTTTATTAATTTTATTAATTCTGTCAAATAACTTTTTTATTTGTCTCTGTGTTATCTTCTAGTCTCAATTTTATTAATTTATGCTCTTATTATAATAATTTTCTCCTTTGCATGAACTTCTAGTTCTTCTTTTTAATAGAATTTGAGGTTCAATGTTAGGTTGTTTATTTGAACTTCTGTTTTCCTGATGTGAGAGTTGATTGTTATAATTTTCCTCTTAGGACTGCTCTTGTTGCATCCCGTAAGTTTCACTATGTTGTATTAGTATCATTATTTAAATATATACACTGTGTAATTTTGTGCTTAATTTCCTCTGTGACTCTATTGGTTGTTCAGAAGTATGTTGTTTAATTTGTATATGTGAGTAGTTTTTCGTTGATTCCTTTTGTTGTTGATTTCCAGCATCATTGCACTGTGGTCAAATAGTAGGTAAAGAATGACTTCAATTCCTCTCCATTTACTTAAACATCTTTTGTTGGCTAGTATGTGGTTTAATTTTGAGAAGTCCCACATACAGCTTAAAAGCTGTAATCTGATGTTCTAGGGTGGAACGCTCTGTAGACATCTACCAAATTCATTTGTTTGAAGGCTTCATTTAATTCTGATAGTTCTTTTTTTTTGTCTAGTTGACCCTTCTATTTTTGAGTGGGCTATTTTGGCCTTCCCACTACAATTGTGTTAGTTCCTATTGGCTATCCATATCTGTTAATATTTGTTTATGCATTTGGATATGCCTGTGTTTGGTGCATATATATTTATGATTATTATCTCTTCTTGGAGTTTTTCCTTAATAAGTATGGAGTGACCTCTGTTGTCTCTGTTGATTAGTTCTAGCTTAAAGTTTACACATCGTGCAAATAGAATATATGTGCTGTATATTTTGAGTTCAACAAGAAATAAGATACTTCCATGACAAAGAACAACTTAAGAAATTAATAACCACCAAACCAGCCCTACAGAATGCTCTGAAGGGTATAATATAAAGAGACATGGAAGATTACAAGCATATGAATACTAATAGAATGAAGCCATCAAGAAGTACAAGCAATGAAACAGAGAAGACAGAGAACCAACACAGGAAAATAAGATGAAAAAGATAAGCTAATATACATCAGTTAGAAACATCAATGGTTATAACTGATGAGTTAGTTTTAACTCACCAATCAAAAGAAATACACTGGGA
The DNA here is from genome assembly GCF_000260255.1 of Octodon degus. Lineage (NCBI taxonomy): Eukaryota > Metazoa > Chordata > Mammalia > Rodentia > Octodontidae > Octodon > Octodon degus. Next base: position 13,258,475 of record NW_004524580.1, read on the forward strand.
TACAGCAATCTGGGTTGAAGAATGTTTATTTTTTAGGGCTTGAAATACTTTGTTCCTGGCTCTCCTTTATTTACTATGACTCCTTGGTTTGTGTTGAGAAGTTTCCTGAGATTCTGATGGGCTTTTCTTTGTAACTGATTTATTTATTTTCTCTAGATGTGTTTACTATTTTGTTCATGTGTAGAATTTCTGAAATCTTGATTATTATATTCCATGATGTAGATTTATTTTGTTTATGGGTATTTAGAGTTCCATATGTTTCATTTATTTGTGTGCAAATTCTTTATCCATGTTTGGGAAATTTTCTGTTATTATTTCCCTGAAGAGGTTTTTAATGGCATTTGTGTTGTCTCCAGCTTTCTCACTGATTCCAATGAATCTTATGTTCTTCTTGGCTTCATCTTGTGACTGTTGGATTGACTTTTGCTGTCCTTTGTTATTTTAAGATACCTTTCTTGTCCTAGTCACTAGTCACATTCCTGTTTTTTAGGTCTGATATTCTATCCTTTGCCTTCACTCAATCAGTTTCATATGTATCCAATAGGGTTTTTAATTTCCTCAGTTTCTGGTTGGATCTATTTCATTGATTCCATTTCTTGATTTCCACCATTTTACTAAACTCCATTTTTGTATCTGCTTTCATTTCTTTCATTTTGATGGTCATTTATTTTTGTACTTTAGATAGTTTTCCTATGGCCTCTTCCATTTGCTATTTTACTTCTAGTGCTGTCATTTCAGAATTTGCAGTGGTTGGTTCCGCTATCTCTTTGTGCTCTGTATTTGTTCTGGGTGGACTAGGCATTTGGAGTTGCATTATACTTTATTTTCTTGTCATTTTATATGATTTGTTTAATTTTATTTTCCATTTTGATGCTTGTAGATTTCTTATGTTAGATAGATTTATCCCACATGTCAAGGAATTTCTAGGTGACATCTTTTCTTTAAGAATGTTTTCAAGGTATAGCTTTCTGTGTATCCCCAAAAACCTACCTTCCCAGTATATGAAGAACATGTAGTTGCTGTTTTTCTGACTCAAGATCTATTTCTTTGATATTGGATTATATTGATGGTTATGACCCATTAAAATCTCAGTGTTGTTGTATATAGAAAGACAAACGGATTATAACAGGTATGGCATCCTGGTTAAAGCAATACAGCTAGCAATAGCAATATACTCAAGCAGAATATGGCTACTAACAAGTTGTAGTAACTGGTAGCCTGATATCTTTAACCAAAGGAGCAAGTTCTATAATTATATAATAGAATCCAATTTATACCAGGAACTTCTATACAGTGCTTTTCCACTTAGCAGAGTGATTTTACCTTGTTGCATGGGAGGTTTAAGAAGGGTAAAGTGGCCGGAGTGATAGGTTGGTGGAATAAGCACTTCCCTGGCAAGCACAAGGGCCTGAGTTCAATCCCCAGTTCCACAAAAAAAAAAAAAAAAAAAAAAAGGGTAAAGGTTAGGATGCAGAAGCAGTTGGGGTTAAATATCATAGAAGCAAATTTGGTGGGTATAGGATGATCATCCAAGTGTTGCATAATTGTAGGATACAAGAGGAAGGGGTTGGAAGAGAAAGCCTAGGAGTATTGAAGTGAATGAGAAAGGAGAAAATACAGTGTTTACCAACATGAAAATGTCATAAAATCAAGCAAGATAGTTAACAGAGAGGAAAAGGCTGAGTAGAATTATACAAGGGAAACTCTAGTGACCTAAATCATGAATGAGAATGAAAAGAATGCAGAAAGAGGAGAAAAAGAATGAAGGAGGAGAAAAAAACAGGGAACACAAGTAATATTATACCTAGAAAAAAAAGGAAATATACAGCAAGAAAAACAGAACAAAGCAAGACAGAATGGAGAGAGAAATGTAAGAAAGGGGAAAAACACAAACAAATAGCAACAACAACAACAAAAATAAAATAAATTAAAAATAAATAGCAAAACAAAACCCACTAACCCAGAAGACAGCCAAGGGGAAATCCTGTCAGACAGGGGAAAAATGAAAGTAATGAGATTCCTCTAGTGTCTACAGTTCTTTGATGAGTCCAAGTCTGATCCTAGAAAGTGTACTCTAGCCAAGACTCAGGTTGATTTTCTACTGGGTTTGGGTCTGTCCTTCTCTCTGGATTTGGGAGATTGGATTAGTTTTCTGTGGCTGGAGTTCTTCCCAGCCATAAAAAAGAAGAGAAAAAAGAGAAGAAAAAGAAAGCAATAAGGAAAAGAAAAGAAAGTGAGATTTTCTGTCCATTTCTACCCCACTTGATTTGTTTCCAAGCACAAAGCTGGTTCATCTAACTTACCACCCCCTGGCTCCTGTTGCTACTGAAGCTTCAGACTTTCCAACACCAGTCCTACCTTCCATCCTGTGCACTCTAGCCGTGTCGTAATGTAGAGCTGGTTTTCCCGCTCTGGTCTTTGGCTCCTGAATCCCATCAACTGAGGGAGCAGGAGCCCTCCTTCATAGCAGTCCTGCTAGTAGCCCCAGCTCTAGGCCAGTGATATGAATGGGAGCCTATCTGGCTTCTTTTCCTACCAACTGCCACTCCCTAAACCTTAATTCTTAACAAATTTTTTTATCTTGTCAGTAGTACCAAGTTTTATTTACTTATTAAAAAGATTACTTAATTCTCTAGAGTCATACAGATAAATTAAAAAGTTAGGATTTGAAATATATATAATCAAAAGCAAAATATTTATTTTTGTGCCCATGGAAGCATAAGTGATTAAATGATAATGTAAACACTTCACTTTCAATAAATTAACTTGAAGCTTCCAACCTTGAGAAACATATAAAGAAAGGTTTTGTGGAAAAGTACATAGGAGAAAATAAATGGAATATTTAGTTATTGCCTGAAACAGATTCATTGGTACAATTTTATTATGATTTAAAAAATTGTGAAATAATGGTTATAAGAAAAATCCCATGTTTGTTTACCACGACTTTTATTTTAAAACTTGAGAAGACAGTCTTTTGTTAGCTACATATGGGTGACTGCATTTTTTTTAGGTTTCTCCAAAGAAAAACTCTTTTTCTAAAAAAAATTTGGGCAAAAAAGATCTTTTGACAATAACTTAGCTATCAATTAGTTAGAACTACTAATTAGATTTTTGGGCTGAATTCAGTAATCTTTAAGTAGGAATGCCCAGGTGGGATATTATATA
>NW_004524580.1:13261739-13272492 GCF_000260255.1 Octodon degus
TAAATTATAATCTAATTTATAAGAAAAAGAAAGTCCACAAGACATGTTCTCTGATATTAATTAAAAAGGATACAGCTGCATCAGGTTTTCTGAATCTAATTTCTCAATTAGTTGTTGCCTGCAGTTTCTTATTTTTTCTGAATCATTTATGTGTATGAATACGTGCACCCATTTTATTGTAGGGGCAAAAGACAAAGAGGAAACTTGGATCTTTGTTTCAATGTTTTATTTTTTGTTATGAGAAAAAAAGCATGGAAAAAAGAATGAAACTTTGTATTCACTAATAGTAAAGAACAGAAACTTAATTGAACAAGAATAGGCTAGATAATGTACCCATAACCTTGAGGTTAAGGCCATGACAAATACCTTGGCACATATAAATTTTTACCTGTATGAATAATACATGTGTATCATCCTAACGATCTATCACTGTAGTGATTCTTTCAGAAGGGCCTGCTCTCACTCTTAAAATTTCCATTAAATTTTAATCCTATAACAACTTTCTAGCTACTTTCATGCTTTTTTTTTCTTCTTCTTTTCTAAAAAATGTATTTGGTTGTTATAGGCTCTCACTACGCAGCTCAGACTCATAGACTCATTGTGATCATCCTGTTTTCTACCTCCAGGGATAGGATTACAGGCATGTACTGCCTTGCCTGTGCTCTGTGGTCAGCTGGTCCTCCCTGGCGGTGGGGCTGGTGTGGTATATGGTGCTGGGGATCAAACTGTGGCGCTCCTGCCTACGCTTGTCTAAGTAGGCGCTTTAGTCTGTTGAGCTCTCCCGTCGGCCACTCTTTCTCATTTTTTAGGGAAAGGGAGTAAAGAGCAATGATTAGCAATGATTTAAATAAAATTGGTGGAGTATAGAATATAGAAAGAAAAAGTGAAAAATTGCATTGACAGCAGGATCAAGAGAGAGGGAGAGAGAGAGACAGAGAGAGAGAGAGAGAAACTATGAATATAAATGATAATTAGATTTTATTTTTCTTCTAAAGTGGAGTGAGAAAGAAAGTATGTAGAGTAAGTTGTTCTACACATTTGTTTCATTTCCTGCATCATTGTTTCCTCCCTTTAAGACCACTTGAACACAGGTAAACGTTACAATGGGCAGGTGGGGGGTGGCAAAGATTGCTTCAAAGCACAAAATTAGTTAAGAAACCTATCCATGAGTAGATAAGTCAATACCTGGAATATTAAAAGAAAATTTACTAAAGATGCAAGAGACGTTGAAATACATTATCATTCGGTCAGCCATCATTTCCAGCTGACTATTTTGCTTCTTTCAGATGTCTCAGAGCCATCTCCGTGTTTTGCTCCAGTTGCTGTGCTTGGTACATTGACAATATTTTGCTCAAGACTTTCCATTATGTAAGGGCCTTATAAAGCAATCAAAGGTATTCTGTACAAAAAATATGTTCATAAATTTGTTTCATGGAGCTCAGTAGACCGTTTTCCTCTAATAGTAAGCTGTGTGAACATTTTTGTAATTAGGCGAGGCTAAAATTCCAACGCTCTTGAAGGCTGAAGCAGAATAATCACAGGTTGGAGCCCACTCTGGATGACTTAGTGATTTAGCAAACCTCTGTCTCAAAATAAAAAGTAGTTGGGCATAGAGCTTGATGTGAAGGCCCTGTGTGCGATACTCAGTGTCACAAAATTAAAATCTCAGGGTGATTCCCAAAGGCTTATTTAACTTCACTGTGCAGCCTGGTTTGTCACTGTGAACATGGAAAAGTTATTGTCTCCCCCCAGTAAATCATAAATCTAATTTCATGACATCCCACCAACATCACCACCGGGAGAAACTGTGCTGCTGTGTTCTCCTGCCTCCTGCATGATGTACACTTTGCCCATGGATTTCCCTCCTCACTTAGTTATTCTTCCTCTGTTTCCCAGGATCATGGTTGTGGCTAGTGAGCTGCACAGGAAGAGGACCCCCTTACACATACAGAGAAATAGATGATGTCAGTTCATAGCTGGCCCATTTCTTTGGGCAGAGGGTTTCTATTAAAGTAACAGGGTAGAAAAGAAGTAGGCCTGCTTTGTCTCACAAGTGCCAGATCTTATTTTGTAATAGAGATCTAAATATTCTTTGCATTTTGAAGGCAACTACTTGTCACTATCTGTATTATGTGAAACAGAAAAGCATTTAGATTGTATCTGACTGTAGAGATGGTACCCTACTGCTTGTTCATACCAGAATTCAATATGCTGTTAAACTTCTGAGGAACAGATATACTGTACCTACTTATAGCTCTGGGCCATCACAGAGAAATAGATTATGTATGAACATTTTCAGATTGTTTTGAAGAAGGCAACATTATATAGTTTCAAACATTTTATGCTCTCCCGATGCATTTTGCAGTTCTTGTATGGGAATGATTCTCTGTTTTATGTCTCTAAATTTCATCCAATTGTATTCTCAATTTAGGTTTGGAAACAGTCTGTATGCATTTCATATCCCATCTCTAGATCTGGTCAAGGTTTCCCCTTAAACCTAAAGAAAATAGTGGAAAGGAAAGACCTAGAATTAAATATCTGAGGAAGACTTAGACTTGGTCTGGCTATGTTTACATTTCTTCCAAATTTTGGCTCAGTTTGAAACATTATTGGCAGTCTCATTCAGAACTGTGGCTTTATCCATTTTTTTTTCTCTTTTGGCTAATATGATTTGTTAAAACATTCTCTGTTTATTTCTTCTTGCTTAACATTTTTCCACACAGCAAGCATAATGAATTTTTGTTTATGATCAGCAGTGCTGCCTGAGTTATGGCATTTGGAATCTGGGTTTGGTTTCTTTGCAAAGGTATTTTATTGGTCTTTTAGGGGATTTATGCAGCCCCTGGTATTCTGTCTCAGGCTGGCATTTTTCTGAAGTTGGTTCCTTACAAGGAATTATTCCTAAGGAAATCTAGGCAGTATCTGGTAATACACGATCACTGTAATTTATTAAAATTAGATTTGCTAGATTTCTTGATGTAAATGCTATCATATTTCCTATTAAACTATTTTTATGTATGAATTATGTACAATTTTTAAAATAATGTGAACCTTTTAACTTAAGGTTCTCCAAGCTCCTTAAAGTGCCACATGCACTGGTGTTTGTTGATGATGATCAACTGCAGAAAACCCGTATTAAGATATACATTCCCCAAAGAGCTAGAGATCGGATTTCTTTGTACAAAGAATACCAATATGGGCTATATTTTGAAATGAAAGTAGCTTAAGAATGACTCTGTCTCTTTGAGAGGTCTCACTGTCAACTCAAATTGCATGAAATAAACTTTTAAAGAAACCAAGCCACAACTTCCAGGTTAATGTGAAAATATGCCACCATGCCATTTAAACTGATTTGACTTCTTCGTGCTTTTAGTAAGGAAGAATAAGAATATTCCTTAATTCAGATTTTCATTCCTCTTTGAAATACATGCTGTTTTAAGCAAAAGAAGTTGAGAATATATCTTTTTTCATCAATTATTTTAGTATTCATCTTGAGATATGAAAAAAGAAAGACAAACAAGGAATCCCATACATTGAATTTCTTTTAGTTTATTTACTTTGATGGATACCCAAATGTTTGCTTTCTCATGAAATAAAGTCAAGATTTTTGAAGCTAGGCTGACATCACTTGTAATACCAGGTAATTCTCTAAAGATATTGTTAAATTGATGCTGGATTTCAGTTTCCTCATCTGCAAAATAAAATTCAGAGTGTACAGTTGAAAGATTTTTTTTTTTTTTTTTTTTTTTTTTAAAAGATGTGGTATTTTTTTTTAAATATTTATTTATTTTAAGGAAAGGGTCTACAGAGTGTTCAGGGTCTCACTACTAGATGAGATTCATAGTGATCCACCTGTATATAGCCTCCCAAGAGCTGGGATTACAGGTACCCACCACCATGCCTAGTCTCAATTGCTGTCTCACCACGCCTAGGGGTTGGGCCAGCATGGCAGGCCTGGGGATCAAACCCCCAGTCCCTGGGCTTGCAGGCACTTTAATCCACTGAGCTATTTGGCAGGCCCTAAATTTTTGAGCAGAGTTAGGGAAATAATAAATGCAAATGACTTGCATTATATCGGACTGATATTATGTGTTTAATAAGTGATAGTATTTCTTCTACTGGTATGCATGCATCATTGTGCATATCAGAAAACATATTTTAAAACAGAAGTATGGATATCTATGACATGTTTCTGAAAATATATACATTCTGCCCAAAGGCTGGGAAACAAGATACAGCTGTAAACACAAAATGACATTTTTTAAAGGAAATAAAATGCAAATGTATGGGCTAGAATTGATACTTTTATGAATTGTGGAACCAACCACTCAATCAGAAAACCTGAAGAGCATTTCAGCAGAGAAGCAAAAATGACTAAAATGATAAAGAGTAAGATTCATTATAAGTGGAATGAAAATAATGTTACTTTATTTTGATTCTAGAGTCATTGTTTAGTTCCTACATTACAGTTATTAAGAAGCTTGGATCCCACTGCCCAAATGTGAGCTGATTGCTTGTTTTGTTCTCTTAAATAAATTACTTCCATATTTGTTTTTTTCTATTGATCAATCAAACTGGTCCAATAATATCAGGTTAATTAATATTTATGGCTATATACATGGAGATATGTGAAGTATTTAAAACAGTGCTTAGAGGGGGCCTGGCCCTAGCTCAGGCCTTTAAGTGGCTGCTTCCACAAAGCTGTCAGCCTCAGGTTGCTGGAGTTCGAACCTCACACCTCTCCAGCTGGCCAAAAGTGCCCTGAAGGCATTCGAGGAACAAAAAAAATAAAAAATAAAAAAATAAAACAGTGCTTAGAGTAGTTAAGCAGTCAATACACTTAGTTAATATAATATATTATAATACAAAAGGCCAAAGATTTAAATGCTCATTGTCTTTATAGGGACAGAAATCAGAGTAGAGTTATGAACAATTTTCATGTAAATGATGCTGTTTCCATCCAATAGAAATCTAATTTTCTCTGCCTGTTTTAGTGGTGATAAAAACAAAACAAAAATAACATTAATAATCTATGTAATTTTATTTTTATCATCACTACATGCATCATTTTTATAACTAAGCAAACAAATTATCAAAATTCCATGCCTAAGTATTTGAGAATTTTTTCTTTGCCTTAAAAAATTCATTTGATGCCAACTGCTTTTGCTACATTGCGTGCTATAAATTTGATAGAATTTATAGCAGTCAATGTAGCAAAAAGAATGGATGAGAGCATTTTTTCCATACTTCCCAAAAATAAAGACTAAAAGTTGAAAATTTTCTTTGTAATTTATTTGGTAGAAAAATTCAATATCAGCAAAACAAAATTAGTTGTTCATAAAATGTGACCTGATAAAACAGGATAATTATAGTTGTTTTTGTCTACTTAGTACACAGGCTCACACGTACGTGTTAAACTATGCTATAGTTACCAAAATAATGGTCAAAACTAGTGATGTAAAATAACAGATACAATATCGTTTGACATAGACACTCAAGAAAGTAGGTTGGCAGAGCATCCTTTCCAAACTGCTTGCCATGCCATGGATAGAGGCAGCTCTGAAGGTTCACAACAAGACCCAGTTACGTGAATCCTACCAAACACAAGAAATGTAACACTTCTCTGGGTCTGTTGAGAGAGGAAACTGGTAATGTTTGGTCAGCGGTCTTAGGATTGCCACATTAGGTTTCACTGCATAAATACTGTGGCATAATGATAGAATTCAAACTCAGGGAGTGGTCTCATACAGTACATATCAAATGTACCATTATTAGAATAGTCCTCCAACCTTAGGAAAACTAACAACGTCTTGTAGCGATCCCTCTTTAGCACCCCTTAGGTGCTAAGGCTGTGTGCTAAATTTCAGAATAGTGAGGTCTTTCCTGCTGGGGAGACAGTGGTAGCTGGTCCCAGTAGAGTTCCTGATGAGGATAGGATAGGAGGAGAATAGTCTTTCTCCAAATACTCTTCTTGCTTTTGCTGTTTTAGTCCATGCTCTATCAAAACAGTGGCTTCACAAATTGGGGCCGGTGAGTTTAATAATCTGCAGCCCGCAAGTTGACTGTCGCTCTGAGATTGCCTCTGATAAACTCATTAAGTTGCCAGGCTGAGCTGCCTGAATCATTCTCTGGATGGTCAGTGTCCTTTTAATTTGGAGACAGATTTTTTTTTTTACATTTCTCTGGGAAATTTACTGAAAAAATTCTATCTACCATCTACAAGACTTTTTCATTTCAGCAATATAGAATGCAGGACTATGTTAAACTCTAGGTATCTGAGGAACATTATGACAGGGCTCATATGTTGGTGGAACTCATAGCCTAATGAGAGAAACACACACATAGCCACATGCTTCCAGCACAGTACACGACACATTGCACTGGGGATTTGGTGAGAGGGTGGCTCCCTACAAAGGAGAAAGAGAAGATGTAGGCCTGGGACAAGGGCAAGTGCTTCTGATCAGGATGGCATTGAGGCTGAGGTTTGCTGCCTAGCTAATAAAAACGGAGGGTACCATAAGAATTTTTGATATACTGTAATTAATGTTTTGGTTGTCTGGTTCTGTTTTGCTCATACATAGTATGTACAGATTCTTTATTGTACACGCCATATGTAGGGTACAGTCCATGCGATGGTGGCTGAATCATAGACAGAAGATAAGAAATAAGTCTGAAAATGTTTCATGCCCCATCAAGAGACATTTTCAGATGCTGCAGCCAAGCAGTTTTAATGTTATTTTGTGGGCAGAAAAGGGAATTAACTATGTTTTTAAAGAGGAGCATGAAATGGTCTGCGTTTTGAAAAGATCCTTTTGAACCAGGGGATGGGCTGTAGGAATGTCAAACTCATTAGAAACGGTGATTTATGAAAAGAGAAGTAAATAGCAGTGCTTTTACATTTATTCTTCTTAGTAATGTCTTTTCAATATAGAGCTGATATTCGATATTAAGCCTAGCTGGGATCCTGAATTTAAACTTCTTTGCACTTGTTGGAGCAAAAGGCTATGCATAAGTATTCCTCGTATTTAGGTTTAGGCTAGGCTGACTTCAGTTTTCCATATGTGTACTGTAATTCTTCATTTCTGTTTGATGTCAGACACATTTTGCCACCGTTATATTCTGCAGTTTAGCTCTTGAAATATGTGAGTCGAAGATGATGAATGAACCCCGTGCAAAAAGTGGTGTAAACACCTCCTCAAGAGCTGCAGCTGGACTTGTATCCGTGCTTGAAATGAAATCGCAGGAAAATCGCTGAAATGAGGAAAACATGAAAAAACCGAAGCAGTTTACATTTGTAAAGGAAACACTTCATTCACAAAAAGATGGGGATACTTAAGAAATATTGAAGTCAGAGTTTTTATATTTTGCACATTTTATGTACTGTACCATTTATAAAATTTATGGTCCAGTAGTATCATATGTTATTAACTTATTGAGAATATTCAGTGTATGAAGCACACAATGTTTTTAAAATACTTAAATGTTTCTCTATATAATATGGTCAGTGGCTAAGTATAAAAATCATTAGGGCTGGTGGTATAACTCAGTGGACTAAATGCTTGCTTAGGTAAGCACGGGGGCCAGGGTTCGATTCCTGCCTCCACACGCTGCACTGGACCTGCCCCTGGGTGTGCTGAGCCTGTGATGGAGTCCAGGCGTGGTGGCACAGGCCTGTAATTCCAGCACTAGCGAGGCAGAAATCAGGAGGATCAATACGAGTCTTGGCTGTGTAGTGAGACCCTGCACAAAAAAGAAAAGAAAATCATTGAATCATTGCAGTGGCAAAAATGAAGGATATATTGCATCTTTACCATAAAGACCTCAGTTGAAGGATTCATTGCATTTGACCAGTAAACAAAACTAACCAAGGTTACTGTGGCAGAACCTGCCTGTAGTCCTAGAGCTCTAGGTACTGAGGCAGAAGGACACAAGTGTGAGCCCAGCCTGGACTATACTTTGAGACTGTCTCAAAATAAAACAAAGCAGACATGGTAGTATTTCTCATTGCAAAGGTCCTAAAGTCTAACTTTATTACCATGAACAAAATTAGCCAGTGTTAAAATACTAATGTATGACTTTTAAACTGTCACTCTTTTCTTTTTCTTTTTTTAGTATGGAGTCTACAGGGTCTCACTACGTAGATCGGACTTGTAGTGGTCCTCCTGTATTCAGCCTCCAAGAGCTGGAATTATAGGCATGAGCCACCACACCCAGTCTCATTCTCTGTCTCAGTGTGCCCTGCAGGCGGGGCTGGCACAGCATGTGTAGGATGAACCCCAGTCACTGCTCTCACTTTAGTCAGCTGAGCTATCTGATTGGCCCGAACCTGTCACTTTTGTTGAGGCTATAGTTTATTTTATTTATGAATTCCAACTTCCATCTTACCTGATTCTATAGACCAACACAGAGTGGAGTAGTGCCTCAGATTGGAAGCTTGACTAAAGTAGATATGGACTGAAAGTCATGTTTAGTTTTTTATTACCAATGACATATATGTGAATTAAGGATGTAACATCTAGCCTGCAAAGTAGAGCAAGCAAAGAAAGTGATGCAAATCTCATGCTGAGAACTGGAGTAATTGAACAACAAATGAAACTTTATTTATTTATTTACTTATTTGTTTGTTTGCTTGTTTGTTTATTTATTGGTACTGGGAATTGAAATCAGGACCTTGAGTTTGCTAGGCAGTTGCTTATGCTATTAAGCTATATCCTTGGCCCAAAGGGAACTTTAATATCATGACAATTTCACTGTTGATGGCCTGTTACCTCTTCTCACAGACGTCTCTTCTGCCCTGCTTTATAAAGAATACAACCTTATTAAAGCACCTGCTTAAGCAGATGCAGCAGCCAGGGTTCGATCCCCAGCGTGCCATGCCAGCCCTGCCCCCAGGGCGTGATGAGACAGAGATTGAGACTGGGCGTGGTGGCATGCAACTGTAATCCCAGCTCCTGGGAGGCTAAACACTGGCGGATCACTGAGTCTCATCTACGTAGTGAGACCCTGTAGTTCCTATAGACCTTGTACTAAAATACAAGAAAAAAAAAAAAAAAAAGAATACAATCTTGCTTGACTAGAAGGGTGGAATAAAATATTCCAGAGAGAGGTAACATATTTCAATGAGAGTCAGTTTCTGCATCAATGAAATGGAGCAAGTTGTACTACAAGAAAAAATTGGGATATCAAAGGGGAATAACAATTTGGTGGAGGTGGTGCAGGTATTTCAGACATAGTCAGTCTGCAGTGAATGACAAAGTTTCATATTACATTGGCCTTATATTAATATCATTGGTGCATTAATATCGGATGCCTATGCTCAAAGATAATCGGCTCTTTTCTAGTTTCTATGCCAGACTCTTATTACCTGCTCTCTCATCCAGATACTACTAAGTCTACTAAGTTATAAAAAATGTTTGATTTGCACTTGAACCTGGCAAACATGTTTTCCCTCCCATTTAGGCTTATGACTTTGAGCTGTGTGTTGCTACTCTATTCTGATTCCTGCATTAATGCAAGCACTTATTCACTGAGCTTTGTCCCCAGCCCCATGCTCATCTCTTTTTGATTGCTGTTGTAGGTGTTATTCCCCTTGTTGTCTCTAAATGTTTTTCAAATTCCTGGGGTGCTTAACACACACTAAGTGATTGCATCTGGTGTCATAGTTTTAACTTCTAGTTACTTGCATATTTATTCTTGGAAAAAGAGTTTCCTATCTGCTATAGTTTATACTGCTGCTGTAACAGTCACAAACTTAGTGGCTTACAAATGACAATCTTTTTTCTGACAGTGCTGGAGATAAGAAATTCTGGTTCCTTTTGTAGATGAAAGCAGAGAATTCGTTTTGTTGTTTTCCCTGCTTCTACTTCCTAAGCCTACATTTCTTCTCCTATAGTCCCTTCTTCTGTCTTCAAAACTAGAAGTAACAAAAGAAACAGCAATAACAAATACAAAATTCCATCCTTTGTGATTTCTGCTTCCATCCTTATGATTTCTCTCTCTGTCTCTGACCCACCTACTGCCCTTTAATAAGGATCTTTATGATAACCCTCCCTCTACCCTCCATCTAATATAAGATAATCTCAAAAACTTTAAGCACATCTGCAAAGTCTCTTTTACTGTATAGGGTAACATATAAAAGCCCCATTTACCCTGTCACTTTCGGAGGTTGGAATTTGGGCCTCTTGGTGGGAGGGGCCTTTCTCAGCCTACCACAGTATTCAAGATTCTTATGATTATCATGAACAAGAAGTTTCACAGGCATTTCAAAATCAACTTGTCAAGAACTGAATTCACCATCTTACCCTGTATTGTAGGCCAAATCCTCTGTGAGTGTGTGTGTGAATTTGTGTGTACTTATGTGTGTGTGTCTGTGTGTGTGTGTGTGTGTGTGTGTGTGTTTCTTCCATGTCTTAGTTAATGGAAAAGCTTTTACTATTTACTCAGGCCAGAAATCTTGGAATCATCTATGACTTTTATTTTCTTTTTCTACATGAAATAAATTGTAACTTCCCATTTTTCACTGTTCATTAGAATCTTACTAACAATGGCTCAAGGGAACAATTGTTTTTTGTTTGATATTAGTCTTTCATTATCAAATGCATCCTACATGCTGCCATCTAAATAATCAATATACCAACCACTTTCTCACTATCTGGAAAAAAAATTGAGTGTATTTCTCAACCCGCTTTTTAGGTAGTCATGGCCATCTCATATACTCTGAGCCAATGAAAGTCATGTCAAGCCCCCGCAGGAC
>NW_004524580.1:13278132-13284059 GCF_000260255.1 Octodon degus
AGGAGGTGTTCAATATTCTATTCCAAAGTTGGCTGAGTACTCTCTACATATGTTCTATTATGTTACATTAAAATCAGCTTCAAAGCCAGGTCTCCATGACAGCAAACAAATCTTTGGCCAAAAAATAAGCCAGAGCATAAAACCTGCTGTCAACTTGGCTTTCCTACTAACCTACACAGGTGTGTCTCTGCTCAGGGAGAAGAATATTATGGGATATCACTGCCAATTTAACATAGAAGATGAAGTGAGGATTGGGTGTGTAAAGACATTCTAGAGAAATGAGTTTACTAGCTGTCCTTAAGGAGAATACATACACACACTGATTCTAGAACCATATGAAGTTTTGCCAGAGCCTGACACAATATCACTCGAATGTACTCTAAACACCTCCAGCAATACATAGTCTTTTAGGCTCCCTTTCTATGACAGTAATATTCTGCATTCATCAATTTAATTTACATACGGTGCCAGTGTTGCAAAGTCAAGGAAATTCTGGGGAGGAGCTTAGTGTAAGGAGTGATGGCAAGACTGGTATTCTGTGCTGCAAGGGCTATCCCAGGAGCACGGTCAGAGAGATGAGAGTGCAGTCTCTGGAAACAGGCTGAGTCATGTGTAGTATTTTCCTTGCTGTGTACTGCACATTTATATAGCTCTGTTTAATCATCCAGAAGTATTTATGAAGCGCCAAAGATGTTCAGCCTATATTAGGCAATCATGAAGGATCAGACAATGAAGAGAAAATATCCTTTTGTTATGAAGCTTACATTCTAATGGAGAAGACAGAGGACAGGAGACAATGACAAAAATGCATAGTGTTTTCCAGGAAAAAGAGGAAAGAATGGAATAGAAGCAACAAAGAATACCGAAGAAGAATGGCTACACAAGTAATTTTCAAATTTTGTCAAGGGTGTCAGAATTTATAAGAATGAAAGATGATCAAGAATGTACAAGTCTCTTTGGTCATTTCCAAGACTTTAGTTTTATCTTGAATGATTTAGAAAACAATGCAAATGCTTTGAGACAAGTTATTGCCTATTCTGACTTACAGTTTCACAGTGTTTATCCAGGTACTAAGGGGAGACTGAAGTTGAGAGAAGCAGAGATAGGAGAATATTTAACTAAATTGAAAGCAAAACAAAACAGCTAAAAAGTTTGTGATGGGGATTCAGCTAGGGGGTAGTAATTGTCATTACAATGGAAGTGAGGTTTCAGAATATGTTTTAGGAAATAGAGATGACAGACTTATGGGCAGATTTCTTATAGGAAATGAGAAAATACAGTGGAGGATAACTCCATGACATAGGGCCTGCTTAAGTAGTAGTGTGGAAACACCATTCAGCAATGTCAGGAAGTCTGTGGAGCAAATTTTGTTGGATTTACATAGAAGCTAGCTTGGTTTTCTGAGTTGAAAAAGCTCGTTGTATATCAACATCATGAGATACGTGAATGTGAAGCTCAGAGGAGAAAGTTGAAGTCAGAGATATAAATAATCAAATCAGTTCAGTATGATCAGCAGTGAGAACTAACTCAGCGATTCATCGCTAGCACTGAATGAGTTATATATGTAAAATTCTTAGGACACAGTCTGGTGCATAGCAATTTCTCAATGAGTATCAGATGTGGTTGTTTTATTTTAAACAAATTATGTTGTTGAATGAAGACTCAATTTCATTTGACACAAACACGCTTCTCACACATGTTCTTCCCCAGAGCATATTTTGTTGTACTAGTCTCACATAATAAAGAAAAATAATTGAGTAGCATTGGCATTGGAAGTGAGCACTGATTTGATTTGCTCTGACCTTTCCCCAATAGGATTTATCATCTCTTTGTTGTTCTTCTTATATTCTTTCATGTAGTGCTGTCACATATCTTTTATTTCACTTACCACCATAAGTTATAGTTCAGAGATCTAATTCAGATTTAGTACAGATCTCACTATGTAGATCAGACTCATAGTGATCCTCCCATTTTCAGCCTCCCAAGTGCTGGGATTACAGCTGCATGCCACGTCTTAATTCAAATCTTTGAGATGGAGTCAAAGTATCTATTTCTCTGACTTTCATCTATTGGTAGGAGTTCTTCACAGGGGTGCATGACAGGAATGACATAGTGTATCCCATTTTCTACATAACAAGCACTCACCTGCTGGAGAAAGCTTGTGAGTTGTCTCCCTGACCTTCATTCAGCCTTCTGTGCTACTGGTTAAACATGTGCAATTTCCTCACTCTTCATGGTATACGTTTTCTTCATCCACATTTACTTTTAACAGCCAATTAATCTACTAAAAAGACAAAAATACTTGTAAGGCTATAAATTTGTGATTTGAATTTAACCATATAAAATATTTTTTAAATTTGAGATAGCTAACAAAATCTATGTAGATTATTTTAATGAATATTAACCTCAGATGGATTCAGGCCTTATCTTGCTACAAATTAAAAATTCTCCTGTTATTCACTGGAAAGACTGCTGGTATCTCCATACAAAGACATTGCAAAATAGCTATGCTTTACTAAAGCACCACATTTTATTTTCTGTACTTCCAACATAGAAACTTTATCAGTTTTAGGTATGGATGTATTTATTTTTTTAAGTATGATGATGAATGTTAAAAATATTCTCCTAGAAAGAAGTATTATTTTCAGCAAACTCTAAGATTTTGCAGAAAGAAGGAAAACTGAGAACACTGCAGACTACTGGAAGAACTTTAACTAAATTCCAGACCACTGAGCCCTCTGCTGAGAAGTGCTTACCACTGATCCTTAATTTTAAGCCTTGGGATTTTAGCAAAAAAAAAAAAAAAAAAAAAAGTCATCCAATTCCATTGCCACAGAGTTGCAGAAAATGACCCAATCTATATTGAGAAAGAAATTGTGCAAGCAAATCAGAATGTTACAAAAAAAATTCTTTCTCTGTGTGTATCTCATGGGTATCTAAAATATCTTCAAAAGAAAATGCCATTAGGAAAATGATACCAGTTAATGATTTTCTCTGAACCAAAAGGAGTCTCAAGTCAGCATGAGAAACTCAAAGTACTTACTTTAAGCACTGATTTGATAAATTACTTTGAAAACTGTGGATAAGAGCTAACTGAATTCTTCTTTCAGCACAATGTAATCAACATGGGGCCAATCACATCATTTTTACTAATTTTAAATAGTAAGTTGTATCCTTGATGTGTAGTTTGTAGAGTTTAAATTGTCTTATCTTCTGAGTTTGGAAATCCAGAGAAATAAATGGGAAGATAATACAATAATGACACTTCTAGTGAAGATGAATAAAAGACAAAAATAAATATAAAAATGAGAAAACATGCTAGCAGCGCCATTGCTATAAACAGTTCATATTCACAACTCCAGTCTGAAAATAAAGGGAGAGAAGAGCTGCTCTAGGTCCCCGAGAAGGCATGTCCAAATAATGGATGTGGAATCAGTTACTTGGTCCATGTTTTTATGGAAAAATGCAGACCAAAGTCATTGAATAAAAACAATTAAAACTTTATCTTTTAAATATGTAGCTTTGTAGTACTCAGGATTGAACTCAGGACCTTGTGCTTGCCAGGTGGCCACTTATGCCACTGAGTTGTCTCCCCAGTTTTTTTCTTTTCTGTTTTTAAGTGATGATTTTAACTGAAACTAAAGTGAACCATCTTGTCATTACAACCAATACCACACAAGTACAAAAAATTAGAGAATATCTATTTGTACTGAAAAATGGAAAGATTTAGAAGGAATGACCAAATATTTGGATACATATTATTTAACGAAGAGGATGTTGAAAGCCTGAGGAGATCAATAGCAAGTAATTAGACTGAGTCGTGGGTAAAGAGTCTCCCTAGCAGAAAAGCCTAGATCTAAATGGCTTCACTGCTGAATTCTACCAACTTCTAGTAGTAATAGAAGTTTTAGGTGGAGAAATTAAGCAAGAAAAATAAATAAAAGCTATAGACATAAGGAAAGGAGGAAATAAAATGTTCTCTTTTTTGCAGATGAGAGGATCTTATACACAGAAAAACCTGAAGCCTTTACACAAAGACTATTAAAACTTAAAAAACAAATTCAACGAGGTAGAAGGATATAAAACCAACATACAAAACTAGTGGCTTGTCAGTACATCAGTAAAGGGCCAGAAAGATAGCTCAGCAGACTAAGTGCCTGCTTTGGCAAGCACAGGAACTGGGGTTTGATGCCGGGTCTCATGTGTGACACCAGCCCCATCCCTGGGACGCACTGAGCCCGGGACTGAGTCCGGGCATGGTGGCGCATGCCTGTAATACCAGTGCTGGGGAGGCTGAAAACAGGAGGATCACTATGAGTTTGAGTTGCACTGTAAGACCCTGTACCAAATACATCAATTTTTTAAAAAAATGCATCAGTAAAAAATGTGCTAACAATAGTGAAGGCAATCCCATTCATAATAACCATGCACACAGACTCCAGTATCAATCTTATGTAAGAAAGTGAAAGATCTCCACAATTAAAAATTTAAAAAAATTTGAAGAAAGTGATTGAAGAACACATTAGAAATTTATTTATTTATTTATTTACTTACTTATTTATTTATTTTGTATGTTAATAAGGGTCTACAGGGTCTCACTACATAGTGATGCTCCTGTGTTTAGCTTCCCAAAGAGCTGGGATTACAGGCACGCGCCACCATGTCTGGTCTCAATCGCCTTCTCAGCGGGCCCCAGGGGTGGGGTGGTTCGAACTCCGGCCTGCATCTCTGCCTAAACAGACTCTGTAATCTGCTGAGCTGTTGGCCAGCCCTTACTCAAGAAATTTAAAAGATCTCCTATCTTATGGTTTAGTACCTAGATGCTCCTCTAACGCTTCACGTGGTCCTAGGTGGGATCTTTGGAAGCTGATTGATTTATAAGGCCCTTGTAGCTGACTTGCTCTTAGGACACTGGTTTGGTTGGGTCGCTGTGGAGCTGGGTCACTGTGGCTGTGACCTGGATAATTACGTCTCTTTCCCTGGCTCCTTCTTGACCCTCTACTTCTTGTCCACCATTCTCTCTCTCTCTCTTTCTCTCTCTCTCTCTCTCTCTCTCTCTCTCTCTCTCTCTCTCTCTCTACTGGGGATTGAACTCAGGCCCTTGTACTTGCCAGGCAAGTGCTTATTCTACTGAGCTATCTCCCCGGCCTTTTCTCTTTTCTCTTAAATTATGGGTATCTGATATTTTGTCCCAGCAATGAGGAAAGTAACTAAGATTTCAGGGACTGGCAGAATTAATATTGACAAAATGTCCATAATACTCAGAGTGATTAATAGCTTCAATGAAACTCCCCCAAATACCAGTGACCTTCTTCACAGAGAGAGAAAAATACTAAGGTTTGTATACAATTACAAAGACCTTAAATAGCTGAAGTAACCTTCAGCAGCAAAAGTAAAACTAGTCACCAAACACCTGATTTGAAGACATAAGGCAGAGCTGTATGAAGCAAAATGAAGGACTGGTATGTAAGACAGCCACAGAGACCAGTGGAACACAACAGAGAAAACAGAAGCCAGTACACACATCCATAGCAAAATGATGTAGATAAAGATACTGAACAATTTATTTGTGAAAGGATGGACTCTAATCCATGCCTCTGGAGGAAATGGAAAGCACGCATACACAAGAGTAAAACTTAACCCCTTTCTCTCACCTCATGCAAAAATAAATGCAAAATGGGTCTAAGACATTAATATAGACCTAATATTTTGAAGCTACTAGAAGAAAACACGGCAGAAACACTTAAAAAATTTGGGACAGGCAATGATTTTCTGCCTATGTTCACAACAGCACAGAAAACAAAAATGACAGGAAGGATTATATCAAATTAAATATTCTTCACACAGAAGCAACAATCATCTGAGTGAAGGGACAATTTACAGAATGGGAGAAAATATTCATCATCTATTCCACTGGCAGACAGATA
>NW_004524580.1:13284169-13288278 GCF_000260255.1 Octodon degus
TAAATATATAAAAATAATGGAAGTCATTATCCAGTGGGGAAATGAATATGAAAATTATGAGATTCTACCTCACCTGAATGAGAATATCATAAAATAAATAAAAACTGAACAGAATTTAAAAATTCTGATAAGGATATGGAGAATGTGTACCGGGATGGCCACTGTAGAAAAGAGTAGGTTTCTGAAAGAACCAGAACAAAGCCATCATGGGACCCAATTATCTCCTCTATTTTCAGTTATATTGCCTTAATTTGGCAGTGGAAGTTGAAGTTGTATGAACATAGCCTAGCAGTATGTCCTAACTTCTGTTATAATTAATACTACTACTTGTCTACTAAAGAACAGTCTTCCAAGATTATACATATAAATCTAAATCACAATAATAACAGAACTGTCAGTACCAAGACCAAGAACTACAAAAGTAGAGAACAGAGCCCGGCATGGTGCCGCACATCTGTAATCCCAGCACTCTAGCAGGAGTGGATTACAAATTCAAGCCCAGCCTGGCCAATTTAGTTACTTGGTAAGAACTCATCTTAAAATCAAAATAAAAATTCTTTTAAAAAAAGGACTGGGAAGGGGCCAGGGAGATGGTTCAGTGAAATAAGCGCTTCCCTGGCAAGCGCAACGGCATGAGTTCAATGCCTGGTTCAGCCAAAATAAATAAATAAATAAATAAATAAATAAATAAAATTTTAAAAAGGACTTGGAATGCAGCTTAAAGGCCATGATTGAATTCCAGGTGCAAAAGAAAAGAAAACAAAATGAAACAAAAGACAACGTGAATCTGCAAACTGTTCTTCAGCTATTCTTGAAGGAGCCGTGGGGCAGAGTACACCTCTGAGGAAGAGGACAAGGCTCTGGCTCTCGGACATCTGTACCATAGAAACAGTAACAACCCAAACAGTCCACTGTGCAACAGCCTAAATTTTTGTCTAATCATTTTGAGTCAAAGTTTAATAAAGAAGTTGATGCAATTTTAAAAATTACAAATGTCAACTGTTCCATATTTGCAAATTTACACCTTCCTGAAAATCAACAACTTTGCAATAAAAATGACTTTAAGGTCTGGAGTAACTGCGACAATATTTTAAGAGGGGAGTTTAAAAATTTTAAAACAATTTGACTAGAAGGGAAATTG
Source organism: Octodon degus (assembly GCF_000260255.1). NCBI lineage: Eukaryota > Metazoa > Chordata > Mammalia > Rodentia > Octodontidae > Octodon > Octodon degus. Next base: position 13,285,311 of record NW_004524580.1, read on the forward strand.
TGAGAAATGAATAGGTTATTTGGAATAATTGTCTTTCTTACTAACGATTAGTTCACTGTGGTTAAGTACTTGAATTTAATGCCAAATTTATCAGATATTAAAACATTATCCCAAGTGACTATAAGCATATGATATGGTAACTTTTGTCCTGGATAACTTATACTATAGTGAAACAATTTTAAAATTTCACAGATTTAAATTTAATGTAACTTCTTTAAATGTTCCGTTCTGCTAAAATATTCCACCATCTGAGCCCTGGGCACACTCTGCCTTCTCTACCTAATGAAGTGCATTAGTCAGTAACTCAGAGACCTCTGACAAAACTCAGGGTGGGATTAGAGCCTGACAGGACGCAGCTGGAAGAAACACTTGACGATTAACACTTCAAGTAATCCTGAAAATTGCATGGCAGTTAGGAGGAAGTAACAGTTTGGCTCCCTTGAGAAAACCACGAAGCAAAGATACTTCAAGTAGAGTTTGGGGACACTACACTTTCTGAGTGAAAGCAAATTTATCAAGTTCTTTAACCATCAGTCAATAGGCAACAGTTTTCATGAATAGATTCAATCTGCAGGCCTCATTTCAGACAGCCACCACTTTAGTCCATTAATAGAAACCTCATTAAGCCAATGGATTATTTATAATTATTTAGTGAGTTTTTCAACAGCTCACATGTAAAAACATTTCAGCGAGGGTTCACAGAATAATAGTTGCAATCATAAATACAAAATGGACAATTTCTCTAAAATTATGGAAAGAAATCAATAATACAGATTTTTACATGTCGACTTGTATTTTTCTCACGTTACTTCATTTAAAATGTGTGGTTTTTCAGATAATAATTTCTCTCTGCTACAATTTTACTTAAAATCTCACTGTCCACCTAATGGGGAAATATTTTACAAGATAACTTGTAAAGATTATATATTTATCATATCATATTAAATAATATAGGTTTATCGTAACAATAAAATGATTACTATTTAAAATGAAGATATTTTATTTTTTTCCTGTATCCCAGAATATTAGGTGTTTATTTTTGTTATCTGTTACTATTCTTTTGCAGTAGTGACTAAACTCATTCCATAATGAAAGGCAAACATGAGAATTCCATTTCTTTGGAAAATTTATTATTATTATTATTATTTTTGTCTGAACCGGGGATTGAACTCAGGCCCTTGCGCTTGCCCGGCAAGCACTTATTCCACTGAGCCATCTCCCCAGCCTAAATTTATTATTTTTTAAATCTAACTTTGAAGTTTTACTATGCACAATCTAGGTTATCTGCCTTACGAATAGCAGGCATCCAACAAGTGTGTGTTGGATTAAATTGGAATGGTGTAACTTAAACAACCTACATAAATTAAATTGTTATTAGAAAATCGTAGGCATGTGATATTTTCATAGAAAAGTAGTTTTCCTAAGTTCTTCAACAAGTACCAATGATATCCGTCATTTGACAGCCACTCTGCTAATGACATCATTTTGTGTTCCTTAAATGTCATTAAAACCTTTTGACTCTCTGCTAAAATTATAAGGTAACCCCTAAATCTATTCATTACATCTATAATATAGATTAAGAAAACCTGAGTTGAAAAATAATCCAGAGTTATGCATATTAGTCCCCGTGTCTTTGTAGCCTTTTTCTATGTAGCGGCTGGGTGGCTTACTTTTCAAACAAGAAAGATATCATTTTTCTTTTCTTTTCTTTCTTTTTTTCTTTTTTTGGCAGAACTGGCGATTGAACTCAGGCCCTTGTGCTTGCCAGGCAAGTGCTTATTCTACTGAGCCATCTCCCCAGCTCAATGTTTCTAATTCTTCAACTAATAATAGTTTTTCTATCTTTGAATCTAGTGTCTAATTTATGTATCTTCTCTAACATTTATCCTCTCTCACTTTATCAAAGAACCTTGCTTTATTATGATCCTCCAGAATTTTTTACAGCAATTTAGGCTAAATGTCCACAACCTGTTTCCTTTTTTTAAATGTGGAGATGGCTAATATGACAAAAGGAGCCAGAAAAGCTGCTTGAAAATTACTGGCGGGTGAGCTCTTGATTCTCTTTTCAAATTCTGCACTTAACTGTGGGGTGTTCAACTGCATGGACATAGAGGGAATTTAGATCCTAGAAGTAGTGGAACAGAGAGGAATGGCCAGCTCGCAGCTGTGAACCCCAGTGGCAGGCTGCAGGGTCTCGTGCATCTCCTATGCATGTGATTTAGTTTACTGATTCAGCACATGTGCCTCTCAGGGAAGACTATTAGTTTGTTCGATGATCAAAATCAGTCATTATCTTTAATATTACTAAGTAGATTAAATCTTACTAAATTTAGCTTTCTAATTCTCCATTTTTTTAAAAAAATGTAGTTGGTACAAGGGCTCCCTAATCAGCTCAGACTCATAGTGATTCTCCTATTTTCAGCCTCCCTAGCGCTGGGATTACAGGTATGCGCCATGACACCTGGTCTTGGTGGCTGGCTCAGCACGTCCTGGGGTGGAGCTGGCGTGGCATTCAGTACTGGTGATCAAACCTGAGTCCCTGCGCTTGCCTGAGATGGCACTTAGTCTGTGGAGCTATCTCCATGGCCCCATATCCCCCTTGTTAAGTGAAATTATATTGGAAAATGTTAAAGAGATATCTCTTCCTTGTTTATTGATCCGTGTAGCTGTGAACAATAAATCATCCCCTGAAGCACTAAAGAATTCTGTAATCTTCAATTAATGGAGTCTTCAAATTAGAGACAATTATTACTCCTCAGTGTATTATAGCGTTTAATGAAATTCAAATAGAGCAGCGCATTAGATATGCTTGTAGAATAGTCAGTTTTTAAACAGGAGACTTTGGAATTGAGAGATTACAGAAACTCTACCATCTTAAATCTGTCAGCTTTTCATAACCTCATATACTACTGTTTTTCCTCAGGTACTTATCTTTGATCCTTAAGGCTTCTTTTTTTTTTTTTTTTTT
>NW_004524580.1:13288528-13290131 GCF_000260255.1 Octodon degus
TCAAAATTCCCTGTGGGTCGTCTAATTTTGACAGGAGGTGGTAAAAGGATGCTACTGTAGTTTAAGAAATGATAGGCAGTTTAATCAAAGGACTCACCAAAGAACAAGAAATAGCCCATAGAAATAGAAGACTACGGGCTGTGTACAATCCTTGGTAAAAACTACAATGCAAATGGGATCAGGGAAGACCGAAGAAAAATTGGAGAATTAGAGGTCTAGTGCAAGTAGTGTGGTTGAATTGAGAGAATCATTTTCCTACTTGCTGACCATGAAAAATAATAAATGTTAGATTACTGAATGTTCTCAAATATCTAAGAGATATGAAGTTAGTTAAAGACTTAGAATAATGAAAAGCAATTATCCAGTCACTACTGACTTCTTTGAAAGAAAATACAATGGATTTGTTAGGTGAAATCGTGTTTTAGAGTAATGAAAAATAAATTGAGCTGATAAAGATTTTGTTAACACTATAAACTCCTTTTCGAAGGAGTTTGGTCAGAGGGGGAATAATTCAATTAAAAATATTTTCCATCATATACTTTGAAGCGATTTCTGTGTATGCCAAAAGAGCTTTGCATGCCAACTGGTGAAAAATGATATATCACAGGCTGAATATTAAGAGTAAGAGCAAGATGAAAAAGGTAATAAAACTGATTTAAAATCTGCTTATTTTTCACAGTGAAGAAGAAGACCTTTTGCAAGCAAATACAAGCACTATCATATGGGAAGGAATGGAAATCAGCCTATCAAAGATTGATAAGGGAGGTCACAAAATGGAAATCATTACTAGCAGCATAACTGAAGCATTAGCACTACTGAATCCTGCCTATAGGTGGACACTCAATTTTTGCCAGGAGTATAGATTTCATGTTAAGTGCTCCTACCAAGTTTTTGATAAAATAAGAATAAAGAAAAGAGAACATTAATTGTTGAGAAATATGAAATGAGACATACATAAGAGAAAGAATGTAATCAATAATTCTGAAAGCTGTGCTGGTTCTTGTGCTATGTATCCTTCCTTCTTTCATTATTATATTCATGAAATATGTACTTATACAATGTACGATCACACATTCACCTTTGTGCATATTATTTTTGCCTTACAATGTAAATGTCATTGATTCATGTATTATTACATTTTCTTAGTTCTTGAAATGAAATTGAAATGAACTAATGCTGCATATACTTTTCTTCTTTCACTCAAGATAGATTAAAAGATGAGATTGAAGAAAGGATTGTGCATACACTGCTGTGTGCATATGTGTGAGAATAGGTTTGTGAGTTTTCAGCATAAGGAATATAGAAATATTTTATCAAAGCACGCGGGACAAAAGCAAGTGGAGAGAAGAATCTTGTACATAAAAATGAAAAAGCAGTTGATAGCCCAAGTTCTCAAACAAATAGGAGATGGTATGAGTTCAAAATCGTGAGTGAGAAGGAAAATATTGAAAGTGAGTGATAACAACTATACAGAGATGAGAGGAAAGTGCGACAGTTAAGAATCAGGTCCATCACATTGGTTAGTGTTTCTTTGTACTAGTTTTTAAAAATAATACTAGCAATGCAGTGTAATAATAAAGGTGTACGTGTTAGGCTTTTTTTT
>NW_004524580.1:13291103-13292375 GCF_000260255.1 Octodon degus
ACACACTCACTGGGCCTGGGCTAAGACTGGGTCTGGGGGTTCCCAGAATGCGGAAGAAATTCCTACTCAGCAGGCGGGGTGGGGGGGGGTGCTGCAGAGTGGTGGTGGGTCTCCCAAGGGGTTGGAAGAGTGTCTCACCCACGCTGCGCCTGGGCTGGGACCAGTAGTAGTTCCCGCTGCTGCAGGGTAGTGGGAAGCTCTCCCACACACTCACTGGGCCTGGGCTCAATGTTTTCAAACCACAATGGTAAATGCATCTCAGTGCATTTTCTTTTGCAAACATACTAGGTTTGTCTTTTTTATTATCTAGAATTGCTTGCAAGTACTTAGCACTTTTTCCCATGTGAAAGTAAAGGTGACATTTAAGTAAATACTAAATTTCATAGGCCAAAAATAAATTAATACAGTTTTAAAAGTAGAATTTAAATGATAGATTTACTGAAAGGTTATGAATAATTGTTAAGCAAATTTATTAAAATGGAAAATATTATTATATATTTAAATGAACATGTCAAGGTTTAGATGTTATAATGACTTCAAATTAACACTTGAATTAACATCAAGAGAACAATAATCAACTGTATAATAACTTGCACTTGCATACTGTTGAGATAAAAACATTACAATTATTTCCCCTTAATGTACCAAATTGGTGGTTGCAAAGTAACCAGTGAGGAATTGCTTGAAATGTCTAATACAGGTTTTAGAAAATTTTGTAAAGAGTCAGCTAATATTTCCAGGCTTTGGAGGTCATGGAGTCCCTGTTCCAGCTACTGGTCTGCTACATAATATGTCAGCAGCCCTAGGTAAGAATTAAATGAGAGCATGGGTGTTGCAATTAAACTTCATTGCATGATGCTGCAGCATGGCTTTGGCCAGAAGTCATACTCTTCTGACCCTGGTTTAATGCTTAGAGTCATGATTCTGACTTTTTCTTTGTATTTTAGGGAAGGGTCTACAGGCTGTTCAGGGTCTCACTGCATAGATTAGACTCGCAGTTATTCACCTGTTTACAGCCTCCCAAGAGCTGGGATTACAGAAGTGCACCACCACGCCCAGTATCGATCACTGTCTTAGCATGCTCTGGGAGCAGGGCCGGCATGGCAAGCCTCAGGATTGAACCCCAGGTCCCTGCGCCTGCTCGCAGGTGCTTTAATCCACTGAGTTATTTGGCCGGCCTCTGACATCCTTTCCAAGTTTGACATACTTTCTTTTCTTTTCTCTCTTTCTTTCTTTCTTTCTTTCTTTCTTTCTTTCTTTCTTTCTTTCTTT
>NW_004524580.1:13292475-13293445 GCF_000260255.1 Octodon degus
CCACACTCCTGCAGCCATGACGGCTTTAACTTTAAAAAACAGGCAGTTCTATGGTTTTGGGAAATGTGTAATTTATATGGTGTTGCTGGTTTTCCACTATAATGTAACACCTTTATATCTCATATGAAGTCATCAGAATCATATGTGCATTTATTTATTTTAAAAACTATCATGTGAGTAACATATTAAAACTCGACATGATTTTTCCATTGCTGCCAGGACTAAGGTCAAAAACACCTCTAACCTCAGCTGGAAAGATAACACCTTATTTCTTCCCTTTTAATGTAAGAGTTTCCATTCCTTTTACAACCCTGGTCACCTCAGAAAGATTTGTGATGACTATTTGTAAGGAAGTGTTTTAGCTTCTGGCCCAGACTCCTGGCTTTCATATAGATTTGGTTTCAGTATCTAGTTTGTCCTTTTGCTCTCCACGGGGTGCATCTAGCCACAATACAGTGTGAAACAGTGAAGTTTTTACCTTCACTTCCCACCCCATATATAAAGCTTGCAAATAGAAGTTTCATAGGAAAAGTAGAAGTTATACATAATACATCTGTCTAAATTTATAATGGACTTTGGAAAAGATGCTGCTGTAAACGGAACAGCTATAGCTTGCCTCCCAAACGAGCTGCTGATAACCTGCCTCATCTGTCTTGTGTCTGAGAAGTCAGCTCCTCTCAGAGATGGGGCAATCTTTCCAACTCAGAAGTCAACATGAGAAGAAACAGTGACAGTGTATGTGGGAGATGATTTATATACCTTTGAAGGCCTTTACCTTTCTCACACACTGGGGAAAAACTCCAGCAATCTTCGTGCCTTTTTCAAACGCAGTAAAGTTTAAGTATTTCTCATGGATTAGTGGATATTTACTCTACCTGCTCATGTATTGAGTTTTTAAAAAGAGATATAATGTGGGTAAATAAATTTCAAAGAGTATTCTGAGTCATTATCTTGTTTAGCTACTAGGTAA
>NW_004524580.1:13303449-13308584 GCF_000260255.1 Octodon degus
TCTTTCTTTCTTTCTTTCTTTCTATGTATTTGGTTGTTACAGGGTCTCACTACACCGCTCGGACTCATAGTGATCCTCCTGTTTTCAGCCTCCCCAGCTCCGGGATTACAGGCGAGCACCTCCATGACTGGATTTGGTCTCAAGCTCAGTGCGCCCATGGGCGGGGCCGGCGCGGCATGCAATTGACATACTTTTATATAAGAAGGTCCTACAGTTTAGGAAGACCGGGAACAAAGTCTCTTGCGGAGTGATTCAGCCACGGGCATCACTCTTTGTAGCAACATTAGGGTTATAATTCAAATTATCTTTTTAGGATGATTGATACAGGTTATATAGACATAGAGAACCGTTCTGTGATACTGGCCACTTTACCATTGATGTTGGTAGTAAAGTGTATTATTTGATGCTCTGTATTTGCTATTTGTTAATTTTCCCCAAAATAATAGTAATCTATCTCTCATGTGCAAAAACTTTCCCCTGGGGCTAGAAATGAGTGACTTTTGCTCATGTGAATAATAACCACAGTGGTAATGATAAAAAGAGGTGTGAGTCACTGAATACTGAGCCAAGCGCTGCCAATGCCCTCAAGGCCCCCGCGCACTTCCTAGGAGCCTTTTGGGACCCTACAGACCAGGAGTTTTGTCTTTGGGTTTCCCACTCCCCCACCCTCCGGTTTTCCTTAAATCACTGGCACACGCTGAGATTTCAGTGCCCTTTCCCTTCTACACTGATACCAAGTACCAAGCGGTCAGGAGGCACGGCGTGTTCATCTTTACATCCAGAATGTCCAGCCTAGTGCTGGCTCCTAATGGCTCCTGCGTTACAAATGCATAAAAATAAACAAACGATTAGATTAGGTCCCTTACAGGTCAGTGAACGGTCCTAAAGCTCTACAAACGGAAAGTAAATACTGCGTGCTGGTGTGTCTGAGGTTCAGCTGTACGGAGAGTTCATCGCTCAAACGTTTTGGCACAGATGATAAGCTTTAAAAATGGTTTTCTGGGACTACCTCCACGAGCTTCCTAAGAACCCCTTGTTCTGCTCTGTTCTATTCTGGGTTGTGCAGTCAAAGGGGGGAGAGAGAGAGAACAGTCTGAAAACAAACCGCGATTACAGATTGTTTTTCTCTTCTGATTCCTCCCTTGTTTTTGTTTATCACAGACCAGAACTGAGATGCTTTTAGAGATGTGTGCAGATAGGCTACCAGGAATGAAATTTCAATTCAGATTTGGCACGGAGTAAGCTGTGCTCCCAAATGTCTTTTACAATGTGCTGACTGTAATTCTTGGACCATAAACCACTGGTAATCACAAGAAATTAGGCCTGGTTAGAAACATATTACTGTATCGCCAAATCCTTCTGTGGAATTCAACTACTACATATTTTTAATGTTAAAGAAAAGTAGATCTTCTGCACTGGAGCCAATTTTGACTTTGGTTTCCAGTTATCTGAGAGTTAACTTTTAGCCAATAATTTGTTTTATATGATTTGTGTTGCAAGTAGATATATTTGCAGTATGCTTGGTAAATGAGCATCTTTTCTATTAAAAAGGATAAAAGCACAGTGATAATAATAATTATAATTTTCTTTTCTGTATTTTAGGGAAGGGTCTACAGGGTGTTCAGAGTCTCACTACTAGATCAGACTCGTGTTTCTCCTGTTTCTAGCCTCCCAAGTCCTTGGATTACAGGCGTGCACCACCACGTCCAGTCTCAATTGCCCTCTCAGCATTCCCTGGGAGTGGGGCTGGCACAGCCGGCCAGGGGATCGAACCCCGACCCCTGAGCCTTTCTGCAAGGGCTTTAATCCACTGAGCTATTTGGCCTGCCCTAATAATTGTTAACTAGAGGCTCCTAGGGAAAAATACTGGTCTCTTTGGAGTGGAGAAGAAAGGAAGTAGATAGGAATTGTGATATCTTAGCTCACTGGATTTTAGAAAGAGAATAAAAAATATACATGGTGGGTTGAGAAGATAATTAATAAGAATAAGAAAAAAACCAAACAAAAGTCCTGAAGACCCCAAAGAAACATTTGGAAGAGTCTAGAACATTGGTGAAGGACTTATGGAACATGTCTTATCGTGTTTTTCTTTTAATACAAAAAACTGCTAATGTGAATTTCTTTTTTAAAACTAAAACCTCAGTGTTCAGGTTTAATTGCACTGTGGGCACTCTGTGATATATATGTTGGTTTTGGGTTATAGTCAGGGCACTCATCTCCAAAGGACTCCCCATCCCTAACCTTGGGCGTCCTATTAATCCTTCTAGGGTTGGTTCCTGAAGTTTGGCACCCAGTGCTTGAAATCTGCTTCGGTTTTCTCAGTTATGTTCAACCAATCACATATATGTAGCTACTTCATGCTGACATATTTTCATCTCACATTATCTGATTTTTCCTCATTCTTTTTCTCTTGAAAGATAAAGTAGTAAAAACATGTTGATGAGAAGGGACATCTTAGATTATCTACTCTCAGGGCAATCAAGTAAGATAAACATACAATATTGGATCTGCATTTCCCTATAATTTGCAATTTTCAACACTGGCTTATTAGAGCATATTGGGAATACTTATACCTTAGGAAACATCTCACTATAATTTTTGAGGAAAAAAAGTTACAAAACTTTCCTAGAAAAGAGTTCCTGGGAAAGAGAGACTCCATAACTCATTTGATCAATATTTCTTTATTCACCTATCTTGATAGAGTCTAGTTAAAGTAAGTTTTAAAAAAGTCATAATGCATAGAGCCTTTATGTAGTTTGTTTTAAAAATCTACAATTTTAACATGCTGGCAAAATGGGTTCTTTGAGAAATTCTAATTTCCAGATTCAGTTTAAATTCTTGTTTGTTATCAACCTGAACACTGACCTTTGATAAGTTTTACCTATTTGGCTGTCTTGATAATTGATCTTAATAAATAATATCTTATTTTATATTTCCATCCCAAGTCATTGCTGACACATATTTTTACTAACTGATAAATCTAATCCTCTGAAGTGATTTGTGTCAATGTGCTCTAAATTGATTGCAAATCTAAGAGACATTAGTGAGCAACTGTAAGTGCATTTTTCAACAAAAAAAGTTCCATTTTGTTTAACTAGACAAAATTCTTCAATTTCTAAAGATAAATTGGTAGTATACTTATTCATAATTGTATGACCCTAATAGAAAGTTTTATTGAAAAAAATTATCTTATCTTGTATCCAAGGAAGGAAAAATATTAGAATTTTAGTTGTGGTTATTACATTAAGTTGGCCTCAGTATAAACTTTACTTATACTAATTATTATAATTACTGCATATTTTTACTTTTCAGAAACCTTAATCAAAATATACACAAAGATAAATTGATAAGACACATGCATGCTGTTCCTCTTGATGAATTATAGTAATGAATGTAAGTGATGTGACTTTTTCAATAATCTAAAGTTTTAAGTTTTGTATTCATTCCTATGGTTGTTTTTCTTTGAGTGGAATAATTGGAAATAGTGAATCACAATTTCTCTGTATTTTAGCAACTTTTACTTTTTCAAGAGCATTTCATTGCATTCTGGGGTTACTGATTATGAACAACTCCATGGCAAATGCACCGACATAGTCACATTTTTTTTAAATTTTACATTATTTTTTATTTGAAATACATTTAAATTGCTCTAAAGATTTAATTACATAATTAATTTCTTTGAGTTAGATTATTACATGATTGTTCATTATCTTTTTTTTCCATAAATTTATTGAGAAACAAATAGCAATGAGACAGCTTCAAACCAAACTGGTAGGACAGTTTCAATAATTAACACATTGCATACCTTCTTCCTAGTGGTTAATTGCTGAACAAGATGCGGACATGATATCCTACTTACAAACACCATTAGAACAAATCCCTCTACTCATTAAGAGACTGTAACTGTATATTGATCCTAGCCATTTGAATACACAAATCATAGTTACATTTTGAAAGAAGGTGCATTGCTGCCTCTTAGGAATCTCATAATATATGATAGCAGGTAAGCACCATGGCAAAATAGCAAGAAATTATTGGTAATTTGTAATATTTTCATATATATTATGGAAATAAACTTTCTACTTGAAATATAATAATTCTATTTAGCCAAGAGATAATAATTTCATGTGTTGTATGTAAGAATTGTAGTACCATAACTGCATCAGTAATAATATGCAGTCATGTACAAAATCAATGCATCAATTCATTTATTAGATTATAAATGAACAATTAATGTACTTGCCCCATTTGAGTACAAAGAAATTTCTGGCGCAAGTTCAAATTATTTAGATTGCGAAGTTTGTAAGATCAAATGAAGAAATAAAACACTGAACTTGGAATCAAGGAAGCATGTGTCTGATTTATATTTTAATACTAGTTGGAATATGAACTTTTCAGACCAGGCTAGTTCTTATGACCTTGTTTTCCATTACTTTCTGTCTCTGTCTAACATGCAGTGCTTCCTTATGGCTGAAGTGCTAACTAATGTGAATAATTTCAGTCTTTTCAGTGGACAGCTAACTGACTCACTTATATCCATCCTGATCTTTTGTTTTGTTTTTCATACAGTCTTTTTTTTTTTTTTTTTTTTTTGGTGGAACCGGGGATTGAACTCAGACCATTGCGCTTGCCAGGGAAGCACTTACTCCACTGAGCCTTCTTCCTGGCCCCATCATCATCTCTTCTGATCACAGGCCTGCTATCTATAATTTCACCTTGATGCCTGGCTACATGACATACTTTGGTTCAGGACATGTACAAAGTATCGCAGTGGCAAAAGGGGCATTGGGGATGAATATACACTTCTCAGAGGAAGAAATACAAATGACAAGCAAATATATGAAAGAAACATTCCACAGCACTAGTCATGTGAGAAATGCAAATTAAAACAACACTGAGATTCCACCTCACCTGAGAAAGAATAGCTGTCATAAAGAAATCAACAAATAACAAATGCTGGAGAGACCATGGGGAAAAGGGAGCACTGCACCAGTGTTGGGAGTGCAGAATGGTACAACGTCTGTGGAAATCAGTGTGGGGATTCCTAAAAGAGCTAGGATTGTAGGTCTCATTCCATACAGCTATTCTCTTTCTGTATATTTTTTCCAGAAATATTGAAAACATTCTGCCACAGT
>NW_004524580.1:13308684-13310307 GCF_000260255.1 Octodon degus
TTAGAGAACATAAGAAGTGTTTTGGGGATCTTGAGACAAAAGTTTACTTAGAATCTGTTTTCTTTTTTAGTAAAAGAGCAAGTAGACAAATCAATAGATCTTCAAGTTTATAAAGATGCCGTGGGCCATTGTGATAGTTTAGCTTACTGTGGCAATTAAAGAAAGGTAAAATTCTATGATACTGCTTTAGACTTTAAAGGAAATCAATAAAAAGCAATCTTATTTGAGCTGTGATTTTCAAAATTATAACTGACTGGTTTAGGTTCATTGTATAAGCAATTCAGTGACAAGCAGAATAGGATCACCACCATAGCTTTAACAGAACAAGTTGTTAAAAAGAAAGATGGGTTTTGGCGACATTTTCTGTATATATAAGCATACGTAGTATTAACAAAAGATCTTCAATGCAGTCCTTTGTGTGTCATGCTATTGTATGGGACAATAGAGTAGTGCTGTGTGTCTGCCTAGTGTTGGCCTGTAGAGAATTGGCTGTTATAATAACATGTACCATGGACCGATCACTCACTAGAGATCAGATGGCCTCCAAAGCCCTTGATATACATCTCTCATTTTATCATACAACACTCTCTGACAGGTGCATACTGCTCTTTTCTGTTTTAAAGATTTGGAAGGCAAAGTTTTGAGCAGTTGAAAATGCTCAGGATCAGCATGAATGTTTGTAATTGGATTTGAATCCAGAGTATCACTACAAAGTGCATTGATTTTTGTTAATTTGTTCTTTTTGTATAGATTTACCTTCCATGAAGTCTTGTCCCAGCTTTGAGGACCTGGCTAGAGGATGGTGAGTTACTCTTTTTGAATAGCTGCAGAGCAGAAATTCACACTCTCGTTATCTTCCATTACAGGACCTCACTCTCTAGACCTCTATGTACCTTCTCTTTTCTTCACTGGGCCAAGCATGACACAACCAAGGATAGATCTCTTGCTCTTGGCCACCAGAAATTACATCAGTTAATTAATCCAGAAGGATCTCAGGAAACGTAGCCAATATCACCATGCTTGACACACATTAATTGCCCTTCGAGTTCCAAAACACTGTTACCCCTGTTCCAGGAGCAAGCCCATGCAGCCCTGCCTGATCTTTTGTAAGTTACAAAGCCTTCTGCCTTCCATTGAGTGTCATGGCCTTGTGTCCTACCATTACAATAGCCTTCAATCTTATCAAACAGTATCTACTCATTCTACCTCTACTCTTCCACCCTGAGAATATATAGTGAAGGCAGTTCAATAGTCTCTCAGCTTCAGTCAGTAAGTAACTACTACAGAAATGAGAAAAGGACTATCAATTGTAGGTCAGTGCATTTTTCCCCCATAATTTTATTCAGAAACAAATAGCAATGAGACAGTTTCAATTCAAATTGGTAGGACAATTTCAATAATTCACACATTGCATACATTCTTCCTAGTGGTTAATTGCTGTACAAGATGTGGAAATGATATCCTATTTACAAACACCATTAGAACAAATCACTCTATTCATTAAGAGAATGTAACTACATATGTATCCTAACCGCTTTGAAAACACAGATACAAAATGGACATTCATCTCTATATGTTTTTTTTTTTGTTAAGTTCCGTTATTTGAATATTATAGGTGTGTAA
>NW_004524580.1:13310818-13311839 GCF_000260255.1 Octodon degus
TTCTCATATGTCCTGAGTCTCAATTGACCTTAGAAGGCTAGGGCCAAAATGTTGGCTTTCCTTGCGGCCCTCCTTTTTCTCTAATTTTGGTCTGCGAACTTAGGTTGTTAACCCTCAAGAAGACAAGCTTATTGTTATTACCATACAGCTTAGGCTGTTAAGCTTAACCTCACTATCTGTCTGCATATCAAACATTTTAAGCATAATATGGAACAGGTATTTTCCATCAAGTATTGATATGCTGATCTTTACGTCCCTACAGAATATGATAAAAAATTAAAAATTAGAATATATTTAAAAATGGGCATAAAGAATTATATACTTATGTTAACACATAAGTCCAAAAATCTCACTATATACAACGTCGAAGCAGGACAGTCCCACAATATTCCTTTTCCTGTCTTTTGCTTTCATTCACCACCCGCTTCTTTTTGAACAACCATCTACCTGAGAGACATCATAGCGGCAACTGGCATGTCATGACAAGCAGCCCATATTCAGAATACCAGAATGACAGGCACTCCAAGCATGAAACTACTATTCCAAAATACCATCTGCAGTGCAGTAGCTTAGTTCACAGATATCAGTATATATAGTTAGTCAGGGTGAGAATCTTTCCAATTAACTTCTAGATTAAAAAATCTTCTGAAGATTCTCAAGATCATTGCCTTGACCATCTTCTACATATAACTGTATGGTTATATGTAGACTTATTCTTATGTAGACTTGACTTATTCATGTTTTCTAGCTCTTCTCCTTTCCCTCTCTTGATTAGTTAGTCCATGAGATCCTGCTTTCCTTTTACTTGTATTATACCTTCCTATTTGTATTTCCGATTTTCAGTTCTAATACTAGGGAAACTATACGATATTTAAACATGTGTGTCTGGTTTATTTCACTTATGAGTATATGTTCAAGTGGCATCCACTTCAATATACTTTGAGTTTATCATTCTTAATAGATGAATAATACTCCATTATGTAAAAATACCACATCTTTTTCAACCATTCCTCAGGTGATG
>NW_004524580.1:13312629-13331980 GCF_000260255.1 Octodon degus
TCTATGCAAAAACAGATTTTTATATTTTACAGAAGTTTTGGGTTCACAGCCAAATTAATTAATTAAATAATTATTTATTTTTGGGGTTGAGAGCCAACCCAGGACATCACACTTACCAAACAGGCTGTCTGTCACTGAGCTATATCCCCAGACCATTCACAGCAATATTTAGAGAGACAGAGAGACTCTTCTCATATACCTCTTTTATTTTCCACCACAAATAGGACTTTATTAATCACTATTGAAAATCTGGATCTTAAATGGACTGTTGCGCTGGTGGTTCATATCCATCAGCTTGTTCAACTTTAGCTCCAGTCTCAACTCCAGTAGCCTTTCCAGAGCTGCTACCTTCACCATGAGGCTCCATGAGTTTTCCCAACTCAAACTTGGGCTTCTGCAGCATTTTTACTTTTCTGACAAGGACATCATGAAGAGGGTAGATAGACTGGCAAGATTTTTCCATGTCTTTCCCAGTGCTCTCTGGAATTAGCTTGTTTACCACTTCCATCAAGTCATTTGTCTGCACCTCTCTGGTCATCATTTCCATCTTCTTCTGGATCTGGCAAACCTGTTGGTGCTGAGCATAAGAGATCTTCCATATCTGATTGTTGTGCTTTTGAGTAAAGCCAACACAGAACATTTGAAGCAAATAACCATTGGTAGTCTTGACATCAACATGAGCTCCGATCATGGTCTGCGTTTTTTGACCATGGAACACATCTTGTCATGGGGAAGGTCTGTGCCATGGAAGGTAGTCAGGCAGTTTCTGCCCTGAACATCTTCAGCAACTAGCTTGAATTTTCTAAAGACAACTTCACTATTCTGCAGATCAGCAAGGCTCACTTCAAACACACGACCTGTGAGCCCATCAGATGCAATTTTAGTTCCTTGAGTTCTGGTGACCAGTGTTTTTCCAATATTTCTTACATTGAACATAGCTGGCATCTTCACATCATCCCAATCTTTTTTAGAAAATGGATCAACCACTTTCTTCTTGGCTCCCTTTTTGCTGCCTTTCATAAGGGTCTTGTTCTTGCCTACCGCCACGGTGCTGCTCAGAGAGCCAAAAGGCCACCTTTTCTTTTCTTTTTTTTTTTTTTAACCTCTTTGTCACCAATTAGTTTGCCATCTGTTAGGAATTCACTTATTTGTTCCAACTTTTATAATTATGACTCAACCAAATAAAAATGTTTCTTTTTTTTCCTGAATTGTACTCATTAAGACTTCTTAAATATGATATTGACATCTCTTTTCACTTCTTATTGCACTGAACCTAGGCTTGGTATTCACGTTCTCCAGCTCCGCTTCTCCTTGGTCATTCCTGGTCTCTTCCTTCTGTGAATATACTGATTCAGAAGTTTGTTTGATCATCTTCCTCTGCCTACCTTCATTATTGGCCTACTTCCTGGTCATTTTGCAGGACTTCTTCTGACATGTAACTTTATCATTTCAAAATAATAACCCTCCAAATAGCTATCTAATTTTGTATTTTTATCCCTGGCTCAGATTCCTACTCCTAATAGTAGCCTATTGTTAGATTTCCTACCCGACCCTTAAATTCGACATGAATAGAAATAAATTTTAATATCTATCCACCCAAAAAAAATTTCTTCTCTTGTGATACTTAGTTTTAGTAGTGGTATGGCATTTTTGTTCTTAGTTTCTGTCAGTATAAGAAAATAAAAGAACTAATCAACTGATAAAGAGGAAAGATTTATTTTGACCCACAATTTTGAAGGTTCTAGTCCATGTTCACTTGGCCCCATTGTTCGGACCTGTGGCCAGGCAGTACATCATGAGTCATGAATGGAGCACACTCAGCAGAGCAAACTCACTCACAACGTTAGCCAGTGTACAGAGCATGGTGGAGAAAAGTGCCAGTGTCCAGGGTCTCCTTTGTGGAAACAGCAACAGTGACCTTAGGGGCCTTTCACTCAGCCATCCCCTCCTAACACTTCCATTATCTGCTGATAGTGTTACCATGGGACTGAGCCTTAACACATAGGCCTCTGGGGAACTTTCTGTATCTAAAATACAGTACCAAAGATGGGATCATCTAAGAAAGAAATACGGATGTCATACTATTCTTTATGTTCCATGGCTTCTGAGTTATGACAATAGACTCTGGAGTCCACCTTTGAGTGTGCATTTCATCTCTAGAGGTCTTTCGTTTACCACTGGTCTCACTATGGTGAGGACAGTTGACTGCTCATTGTTCAGCTGTAAAAAGAGGTTAAAAGAATGAACACTTCAGAGTCATTCTGGAATTTTAATACACAAACGTATGAAGTTATATGTATCTCCTTGGCAAAGAATCAGCATTCATTTAAATATTAGCTATTATCACTGTCAACATTTTCATCAATAGCACCTTCCACTGGTGTTTCCTGAGTCACCCCTGTTGTCTCCTAGGACAGTAGGACCTTGAGCTTGAATTTCTGAACTGCAGACTCTTCTTTTGCTTTTGATCATTTGCTTTCCTTACACTTCCCTTGACCACCTGAGTGACACATCAGGCTTGGGAAAAGCTCTATCTTATAATCTTCTTATATCTTCTACATGTTCCTCTACCACATAATAAAGAGGGACAAGGAGCAGCATCTTATACACCCTTGTACTTCTAGTGACTGGCATAAAGCTAACCCAAATAGATTTTTTAAAAAAATAATGAATGAATGGTAGTTTCACACTCCTGTGAAAGACTTAAAATTTCATTGTCAACAAATTATACTTACTAACTTGAACACTGAACAGGCCAGATGGTAAATAAATGATCATGTTAGTCTGTATTCATCTCAATATTTGATTAACCTTTATGAACAGAGAGCAGTGAACTCTTCATGTTTTATAAAATAATTTCTGTTAAGTCTGAAGTGCCTGATTCATTTATAAGCATATTGTACAGACCAGTGCAGGAAATTTCTAGGTTTAATCTTATTATTTTGTTCTAAATATACTGCCTTTGATGAATCCTTTTTCATTGCATGAGGCCAATTAGAAGTGACTTTTTAATGTTTTCTTAGAGAATCAAGAATCTATGATAAGCTGTCTCTAGTACTGCTGGGGAATCAAAGAATTTTAGTGACTGTGGAGCTCAGCATTAAGAGATAAATATTTGACATCGCTTTCTCCAGAATATTCCATACAGCAGGGTGTCTCAGTAGATCAGGTATGTGTTAGAACCTCCGATCTGCAGTTGGCTGTTTAGATGATATACAATTGATTGTTGATCTTTTGAGAACACACACACACACAAAAAAGGTAAATCTTTTGGACCTATAACATTCTGAAGCCTAGGATTCAAGACTAATAGTTTATTCTGAGGCTGTTTTCGGGGCATGCTCTGGTCTGGCAGTGTCAAAAATTCATTAAATTCAAGCAATATAAGAATAAATTCAAAATTATTTTGGAAAAAAAACATTGGCTTATTCACCAATAATTTACATCAAATGTAAAAGCATCATAAAATTATGCTCAGAGCAAAAACCAAGAACATTGACTGAATGAAAGGTTTTATTAGGCTTGAAAATTGATTAAAGCTTTCTGAAAACAGGTTTACATATTTTCTTTTATGGTGTCTTGTTTGAGATTGAAAAGTCAATTTTTCATGAATGTAGTTGTTAAGAACATTTACTTCTAAGTGAATAAAGGTTAATGAATGACCATCTTAACTATAAGTATTAATTTGAGTTTATAAAATTACTCACCGTATATATTTCTCAAAGGGGATAATTGCCACATCTTCAGAAATCATTTAGATTTTTGAAATTCAATTTTCTTATTAGAATTCTAAATTTGTTCCTGTTTATGCTTTTGTTCTTTGCTAAATTATATGTTTCTTAGTTAGAAACTATTTCTGGTGTGTCTTTGTAATGTCTTCCTGCATTTTTTTTCAATATTTTGAGTATTCAAAAATAATTAAAACTTCCAGTCATATTTCTAAATTTATCATTCATATGGCTTTGATCTTTAAAGCAACTGTTTTAGTACAATTATGAATCTTTTATATAAATCAAAATTTAGAGGGTCAAGGAGTTTAAATAACTCCTTGTCAATTTTTCCTGTGTAGAAAATGCAGAATAAGAATTTTAGCCCATGACAATTTTCACAATGTCAGACTGCATTTCATATCGGCTGTACTACAGGAAGGAATTCAAACAGAAATCCAAAAAAAATGTTACTTTTTCGAATAAGTGATAAAAGATTCCATGATGTCATGCTTTCCATTATCCTTACTCTAGGTAGACTTACTGCCTCAGTTGACAAGCAAGAGGGGAGCTTCTCCCCCTTGCTTGTCTGGGCTTAGTCTAAAAGACCAAATATCCCAATTACTGTTGAATACTTGTGAAATAGGTTTGGTTGGATGGACAAAACCACCTAAGAATCCTAGTCACATACATAATGAAAAAGCAGTAGGAATACTCAATGAAATATGCCTTCAGGTAGCCTGCCATTTTTCCATTCTTCATGGTTTGGTCAGGATCATAGTAAGAAGCTGGGATGTAATGACAGAACCCAGCTCCCAGATCACCCAAAATGAACTCAGTGAAAACATACACACAGGGGTAAGCTAGGGGAAAGCATCAGCCTTAGCTTCCTTTCAGAGCCCCAGTTGCTATATGAACAATGGCCTCCAAATCAAACCTTTCCACTTCAATAGATTCATGTAACATAGTAAGGTCTGGACATCTATAATCAAGGTGCTTACAGTGATTGGCCCAAGGTTGTGCCTCTACCAGAACCAAAGACACAGTGATTCACTTTACGCTTCTTTATTTAAACAATGGAAAGGTAAATTGTGTTAGTATTTTATTAGGACGATTGTGTTGGTGTATTTTTAATGGCTATAGTGAAATAATGTAGGCAGACTAACTTCATGAAGAAGTTTATCTAGCTCAGAGTTGTAGAAACTTCAGACAGGCTGACCAGGGTCCCACTTCCCTTCTCTACATCATTTCGTGATGGGTAGCAAGGGCAGGCACACGTGTGGGAGAAAGGGATCACATGCCAAACAGGAAGCCAGAGAGAGACTGGATTCCACAGTCCTTCTGAGGACATGGTGACAGGTAAATGGAAGGGTCTCCTGCCATGGCCATCCTCCTAGACATCCCACTACCCCTGATATCCACTCTGATGACCAAATCTCTGATACTTGAACTTTTGGGAGTCATATTTAACACCATGTCCACATAGCAACAACACAAACAAAAGTTTCTGGGGGCCACTGTGTCAACAATTTTGAGAAAATAATCTACCTTGGGAAAAGCTGATGGGTGAGAGAGAAGGAAAGATGAATAGAGAAGGTAAGGGGGACAAAAGGAAGAGAAGGAGAGAGAGCTGAGGATTTTTGTGCTGCTTGACCACCTAATTCTAGGTAATCACTGTGTGCTTCTGGAGTTTTCTACTCAATGGTGCTTTGGTTATTAGTTAAGATAATTTGGTTTCATAATGTAGCAGCTTTGGGGGACATTATTTTTGGGACATGTCAGACCCACGACTGCATAATTTCAGTTTTTATCTTTACAAACAACTGTAAACTGTAACTAAATAAAATATTGCAAAATTCTCAGAGAATAACTGCCTAAATATACAATATTATGTGTAGGGCTTGGGAAATCTTAAAGCTCTATAGTTTATACACAAGTATTGGTTAATATTAATTTGCATACTATTAATATTAATTATAACTATTGATTAATATTTGATGATTATTTGATTTTTATTACTCTCACATTTATGAATGATGCAAATATGATAGTCTTTCCAAGTGAATTATTAATTACAAGCAATTTTTTTCAGAATACCAGCAATATTTTTTAATAGAATTTGTTAAAATATATGTGTTAGAATAAATGTCTAAGATTAATAGGGAGACTTTTTAGATTGAACAGTGTCTTAACCACTTTCCTACTGGTATAAATTACTGGACACCTACAAATGAAAGCAAGAGATGTTTGTTTTGCCTCACACTTTCACCCCAGGGTTGGCCAGCTCCAGGGCAGGAAGTGGGCAGCAATGGGGTACACTGGAAGAAAAAGCACTTGTGCCATGCCAGCGGAAAAACAGATAAATGGGAGGAAACAGCGACAGGTTCCACCGCTGGTCAGGCCCCACCTCCTAACAGCAAGTCAGCTGTGAGCTCATCAGTAGATTAATCCGCTACTGGCTGCAAGTCCCCATGGCAATCTCGTGAGTTTTTTGCAACACACTTTAGGTGTAAACCACGACAAATAGGAAATGAAAATATACTATCCTCAACATCAGACCTTAGGGTGAGGCTATAGCCAATGAAGTGGATGGGAATCGTCAAAAGAAAAAAAAAAAGAAAAGGACCAATGAATTCTCAACAGAAAGCTCGGAAACTGTCGTTTTAGCTGAAATGGAATTGTGCTCTCCCAAGTTCCCATAATTCCACCTGGGATGGATTTTCTGGCATCTTCATTCTGTAACAGGTATAGAGTTGATGAAAATTCCCTCCTGTAAATTATTTTGGTCATTTCAACAAAGAAAATGGACCATATCTGCTCTTTTCTCTACTTACATATTTGAAGAATGAGACCACCTGTGGAAAGGTTGGCATAGTGCCTGATTTCTAGAAGTAAAAACAGGTTGTCAGGGGGAAAAAAACATACACAATGTAGAAAGTATGTGAATTCGTCTGCTAAGGCATTTTACAATGGTCAGCTGTTGCTGTTGGACCAGGATTATTAAGTTCTGCTGAGGACACATTGAAGGAATACCACAATATTTATGCTACAGTTTATGCAAATAACCGCAAGATTTATCATTTCATGCTTTTTGCCAAGTTGCAAATTTTAGCAACGTGATATTTTAACATACAGAATTGAATTTCTTAAAATTGTTCCTTAGGATAATAGATTTTTTTGTGAAAGAAAAGAGAAAAAAGGAAAGGAAAGAAGGAAATTTGGGTTTTTGGTAAACACTGTCAACGATCAGCTAATTCTTGGCTATTAGTAACTCTCTGAAAATGATGATTTGTTTAAGCCTTTCTTTTTCTTTCAGAATAACCTACAAACATATTTGCCTCCTGATTCTTAAATTCCTTAAATTTTGTAGTAAAAAGTCTTATGAAATTTGCTTTTCATTGTCTTAAATTTTAGATTCTCTAAATACCTTGTTTATGCTTTTAAGAATCAGAACAAAGTAAAACTTACATATTTCTGTCACTGTTCTTCCATGGTCAGCCACTTCTCTCAGTTTCCATGTGTATGCTTCCAGTACTACTTTCTTCAAACACGTGAAGTAAAATATATGAATAAACTCATTAAAATATGTAAGTGCGTATAACTTATCCTGTTATGGGCTGGGGAGATAGCTTAGTGTTTTAAGTGCCTGCGTGGCAAGTGCAAGGACCTGGGTTCAATCCCTGGTACTGCATGCTATGCTGGTTACAGAACTTCAGGAGCACCCAGCTAGGAACCAAAACAAGATATGGTGATGCACACCTGTAGTCCCAGTGCTGGTGAGGCTGACAGGAGGATCACTATGAGTCTGAGCTGTGTAGAGAGACCCTGTACCAAATAAATAAGTGAATAACAAAAGTTCAAAAAATAAAGAAAAACTTATCCTGTATTACACATAAAATATTTCCTTTTACATTAATATGTACAAGACTTACTTTCTATTCTTTTTTCTAGCTGCAAACTATTCCATTGAATAGATTTGTTATATGTATCTTGTATAATTAGCCTCATAGATTTGCAGTTAAAAACTGTTTTAATATTTTTATTGAAGTAGATGTTACAATGGACAAAATTGCCACTTTTGGGGTGTGTTAGCATATCCATAGGGAAAATTCCAAGGACTTGTAATGAAAGTGACTACATCTGTTACTTTATTAGATATAACCAAGTTGTCCTTCACAAGTAATCACAGTTTGTATCTCATAGCCTGTTTCCCTTTTTCAAATTAAAAAAAAATAGAGTGCAAATTAGAAGTGAAACATAAAAAATTAAAAGTGATACAGAATTTCACTTAACAAAGTAATATGAATTTCACATTATTTGTTGTCATACATAGTGTCATCTTCCAACCAGTTATTCATATTACAAGATATGTGTATGTAAAATTGGAACAAGAAAAAATAAGAAAGAAATGTATAAGAAATTAAGAATTGAAAAGTACAATCAAAAAAAGGGGAAGAAACAAATTAAAGCATTAACTACTCCTTTCCATAGACCAGCAGAAATGTACAGTACAGTTGTCCAAATCATTGTTTATATACATAGATAAATTTCTTTCTCCCCCTCCCTCTCCTGACCTTCTCCTCAACTCAGTAACTCTTTTTTGGAATATGTTCATTCCCTTTTCCCAGTATCTATTGTATCCTGCAGATTCCATTTTTCTATTTCATGTTCTCACACTGAGGAGACTATACAATGTTTGCACATGCGGGTCTGATTTATTTCACTTCAGAGTATGTTCTCTAGTTACATCCATTTTGCTGACAAAAGACTCAGAAATATATCCTGTTCTATAGTTGAATAAATACTCCATTGTGTAAAAATATCACATCTTCCTTATCCATTCTTCAGGTGATTGGCATTTGGGTTGTTTCTGGGATTTAGTTATGACAAATTGTGCTACTAGAAACATGGGTGTACATATATCATTGTGGTATGAGGTTTTCAGTTCTGGAAAAATTTTCAGGAGGGAAACAGCTGGTTTGAATGGGACCTCCAATCTTAGCTTTTTGAGGAATCTCCACACTGATTTTCATAGTGATTTTACCTGTCTGCATTCCCACCAACAGTGCAGGAAGATCTTTTTTCTCCACAGCCTCTCCAGAATTTGCTGTTGGCTGACTTCTTGAGGGTAGCCATTTTTTTCTGGGGTCAGATGGAATGTTGGTGTTGTTTTAATTTGCATTTCTTGAGTGACCAGTGATGTTGAACATTTTTTCATGTATTTACTTGTTATTTGTATTTTTTTCCTCTGAGAAGTGTGAGATTATCTCAGATGTTCATTTTTGGAGTGGGTCTTTGAATTAGGGGCTCTGATTTTTTTAAAAAAATCTTTATATGTTCTAGACAGAAGGACTTTTTTGGAGGGACAGTCAGTTATAATTTTTTTTCCCAGTTTGTGCATTGTCTTTTTACTCTGTTGGAGATTTTCTTTGAAGTGGAGAAACTTTTCAAAAAAGTGTGATCTCAGTTGTTGATTCTTTGCTGTATTTCCTGTGAAGTCTGGTTTTGTTCATGAACTCTCTACCTACCCGTGTGTCTTTAAAATTTCTACCTACATTTCCCTCCAGAAGATTTTGAGTTTTTGTTTTAATATTTAAATATTTGATCAACTTTCATTGCATCTTTGTGCATGGTGATAGGCATGGATCTAGTTTTAGCCTTTGGCATGTGGAAAGCCAGTTTTTCCTGCACTATTTATTAAAAAGGCTATCTTTCTTCCAGTGATCCTGTTTGGGCCCTTTATCAAAGGTAAGGTGGCTAACTGTGTTTGCTGTTGTGGCTGCATCTTTTAATCTATTCCATTGATCTTCAGTTCTGCCTATAGGCCAGTACCATGCTAATTTTATCACAGTGGCTTTACAGTATAATTTCAGGTCAGCCATTTTGATACCCCCAGCCTTTCCTTTGTTTGCTAGACTTGCTTTTGATGTTCTGGGTCTTTGTGGTTCAAAATGATTTTTTTTTTTTTTTTTTTTCAGAACCAGTGATTGAACTCAGGCCCTTGCACTTGCCAGGCAAGTGCTTACTCTATTGAGCTATCTACTTGGCCCCTCAAAATGAATTTAAGGAAAGTTTTCTCTAGCTCTGAGAGGTATCCTAATAGCATTTTAATCAAGATTGCATTGAATTTGTATATGAATTTTGGGAGTGTGACCATTTTCACAATGTTAGTTCTTCCTATCCAGGAACGCACACTATTTTTCCATTTTCTCAAATCCCCTTCAATCTCTTTTCTCAGAATACCATAATTTTCACTGTATACATCTTTTATGTCCTTTGTGAGATTGATTCCTAAGTTTTTTCTTTCTTTCTTTTTTTTTTGGATACAATTGTGTAAGGCGTGGTTTCCCTAATTTCTCTCTCAGTGTGTTCACTCTTTGTGTACAAAAGTGCTGCTGAGTTTTGGGTGTTAACTTTGTATTCCACTACTTTGCTGAATTTGGTGATCAAATGTACCAGACTCTTGGCAGGATTTTTGGGCTCCTCAATGTAGAATATCATGTCATCTGCAAATAATGATAATTTCACGTCTTCTTTTCTAATCCTTATTCCTTTTGTTTCTCTGTCTTGTCTAATTGCTCTGGCTAATGTTTCCAGAACTATCTTGCCCACAGCTGGTTTCAAGTTACACTTGAACGTGTTTTCAAAATTTTACTTTTGCTATTGTTACAGTAAAAAATAATAATTTGTTATATTTTCTCATGCTGTAATTAAGATTGACCATTGTGTAATGTCTTAGGACCAGTGGACTTCTAGAGGTGGAGTGAATATGAACTCACATCTTTGCCATTTTATCTCAGGTACCTTGTCACTATGAGGAAAAGGTGACTAACATAGTATCTTCAGATTTAAAACCATTTGTCTTTATATTTTATACTTGGAAGAAAGATTTAAAACTGTGATAATTGATATAAACTATTTTTTTCGAAGTTAGATGTCAGCTTTACTATCTTTCTTATATATGTGTCCCAACCTGTTTCTTTTTATTTTTATATTTTGGCCTGGATTCTTTAATCTGCCAGTACACTGAATTTGCAAAAGGGTATATCATGATTTTTATATAAACATATAATGTTTATATATAATATTTACTTATATGTAATGTATTCAATATTTGAAATGATGTAGTTCTCCTTAATTTTTTTTTTTTTGGTATTTTAAGGAAGGGTCTACAGCGTGTTCAGGGTCTCACTACTAGATCAGACTCCTTGTGATCCTCCTGTTTACAGCCTCCCAAGAGCTGGGATTACAGGCACGGGCCACCACGCCCAGTCTCAGTTACCATCTCAGTGCATCCTGGGGGATGGCTGGCACTGCAGGCACGGGGAGCAAACCCCTGCCCCTGCTCCTGTTTGCAGGAGCTTTAATCTGCTGAGCTATTTGGCTGGCCCTATGTAGTTCTGCTTAATAATGCCTTGTTAAATTAAATATTTGTCATTTTTTGTCATTATTTAGTTTTCTTCTTTTCAAATATTTCCAATT
Source organism: Octodon degus (assembly GCF_000260255.1). Taxonomy (NCBI): domain Eukaryota; kingdom Metazoa; phylum Chordata; class Mammalia; order Rodentia; family Octodontidae; genus Octodon; species Octodon degus. The sequence continues at coordinate 13,323,819 of NW_004524580.1, forward strand.
ATATGTGCAATGATTTACTTTCTCTCTTGTGTATCAATCATTTAGCATTTTGTAACTATTCACCATTTCCTTTATATAATTCAATTGTTTCTCCTGAAATTATTTCATTATTTCACTTGTATTTCCTTCATGAGTTTTCCAGTTTCCTCTTGACTTGCTCCTGTTGTATGCTTGCCACACACTGTAGCTTGCACAACTAACTATTCTCAAGGTTCTTGTAATTGTGGTCTTCCACTGTATTAGACATTGTGAAAGTAAGGTATTCTCTTGCTGGTGATGATAATGCTGTAAAGTCACCTTATAAATTTTAAATATTTTTGCGGCCCTTTATTCTAGTGAGTTTTTTCTTACTTATGATACTTTTATGATTCTTTTTTTCAGTAAGTTTGTGTACAATCACAGCTAAACCTTAGAAGTGGCCTATATGCCCATCAACAAAAGAAGAGATAAAGAAAATGTGTCACAAAGAATGAACTTGTAGAAATCCATTTTTAGGAAAATTGATGTGTTGTGACACCATGATACTAACTTATATAAATCAGATACACAGGATTAAACATCACAGGGTTTCTCTTCCATGAGGAAAACTGAATTAAATAAATTAAATGAATAAATGAAAGACAAAAATAGAAGATAGCAGGGAACAAGGAGATAGATCTTATGCAAAAGTGAAGAGGACCAAGGTATGGGAAGAAGGTAGAAAGAAGAGAGGAGAATAGGAAAAAAGAAGAAAACATGTTAAGTGCATGTACCAACTTCCTATGAGGAATTTAATCATCATCATCTGGTATTGTGAACATGTGCTGATAAAAATTTTAAGGATTTCTTAATAATATTTGTATATAAGAGCGATGAGTCTTTCTGACTAAGGTATTAGAGGATGATCCCAGTGTATGTGGGAGGAGGGCGTGGAAGGATGCTAAGTAAACATAGCTCTTTGCCCCTGCAGGTATGTAGGATTTTGCAACATTTAAATTCTCTGGTCAACAAAAGATCTCTGGTCTTTGTATAACTGTACTGACCTCATTGTTCTGCTGTGAGTCAGTGCTTTTCACATATCGATCATCCGTGTGTGCAAACACTCTTAGTTTTTCTCTGACCTGATTTGACTGTTACATTAAAGTTAGAAAATGAGTGGAGCATACCCTGAAACATAAAGGCAAATAAATACTGAAGTAATGTATGAGTAGCCAAAACTCTGCCTTGATAATTCTGTTCAATTCCTTAGCACTGGCCTCATTGTCCGGGACAGAAAGCAGACACCCACTTAGGCCTGCTCCAAGGGGAAACTCGTTTGGTGCTTGTTAATCATCTGAGTGAATGGAGACCTGCAGATGCTGGAGGAGGAATGGGTAAAATCACCTCAACAATATCCATCCTCACAAAGACTCAGTGATTGCAGGCAACACAAGATTCTTCCGTTGAGGCTCTTTTTAAAAATCGTGTGTTGCATTTTATGTATGACAGCCCAATGGAAAGTATTGGTACAGTCACTATGAAACTAACGATACAACTTTTGACATATATATATATATATGCTATAATTAATCGTTCGAGTGTGGCTACTCAGTTAGGAACATGTGTATACATTTATTACATAAAAAAGACCTTATTATTTGATGCTAAAGTGGCTCAGATCAACAAAATTAAAATAAAATTAATTAGAAACATCTAAATTTTGAAAGTACATGCAAAAATTATAAAGTCAGTCTGTATCTGATTTTAAAAAGTTACTTTTAATCTTTATTAAAAATACATATTTCTAAATTTTAAAACATACCTTGATTTATTCTAGTTCATTTATGCAACAATTTGGGGTACCTATGTATGTGAGAAAAGATTTACTGATAAACTTCAATAATCCATTCAGCTACATTCATTGAAGCCTATTTTAGGAAATACCTTTCTGTGAAAACTTTAGAAAAATCTAGATAATTTATTACATTGAACTTGAAAGCTATAAAGGAGAGAGTCATAATTTACATCTACTGTTTTTCAGTAACTTGCTTAAGAAATAACTGTTGCATTTTTAAAAATTTAGAAAGAAAAGCTTTACAGAAACTTTTAAAGACTCTCAAATTTTTTTCATGTGTTAAAAATTGAAATATTCATAAGTGTTAATCCAAACATTATTTATTTTTGCCCTTTAGGAATTCAAGCTAAAATCATCTTAGTAAAAACCAGCTTCCTCTCCAAAAATGTACAGTTCCTCATTTTTCTTTTCATGGGAAAAGAAATGTGAAAATATCATTTTTCCTTTAAGACTACAGTGCTTGTGTTTCCAAGCCAGAGCAAACTCAAGCCATCTGGGGGCTTGCTATTCCTCGCCTTTCAGTTTATCCACTGAGTGGAGACGATGGTCCACGGCTCTTACTGTTTGGCACTTTGGTGCAGCTCAATAACTTGGAATGACTGCCATCCACTTGTCCATGTGATTTTTATCTGTCTTTATTAAATTTGTTCACTATACGTCTCCCTTTACCCAATAATCACTGTAAGTTCCTAACAATGCATCATTCTTTTTTTAAAATTCATTTTAATTCCAAGTGTGATACCAGTCACTCCCTATAGGTTAAGAGTTACCTCTGAATTCAGTTGAAAACAATGACCTATAAGACTTTAGCCTCAAAGTCTAAGGAAGAACATTTTCAAACATTCTCTCTGTTGTCAAATTCATATTACATATAAACAAAAGCACTATACCTTCTTACAAGTATCTTTTGGGTTCTCCTGTGATGCTCACTTTGTACTCCATGCTTAATCTGTTTCTAGATACCTAAAAGACAACGTCCAGTGAAAAGCAGTCTTCTTCATGGAGGTCCACTTAGCAAAGAGAGAATAAAACAACAGCCAAATGATGAAACTCAAATGTTAAGTGCCACTAAGGAATAAGTTGAGCACTGAGACAGGAAGTACCAAGAGGACCAACGATTAAAAATTTATGAATGGATTAGAAAGGATAGTGTTTATACACAAGCTCTATTCTGTCGTACAGAAGGATAAACTTGAGTCATTTGTAGAAAAATAGATGCACATTAGAGCACAATATTGGTCTCAAATACAGCGGGCACAGAAGCTTTTTTTTTGTTATTTATTTAGGGACAGGGTCTCACTGTGTAGATCAGACTCATAGTGATCCTCCTGTTTATATCCTCCCAAGAGCTTGGATTACAGGCAGGTGCCACCATGCCCAGTCTCAATTGCTGTCTCAGCATATCCCAGGGGTGGGGCCTGAGGATGGAACTTCGGGCCCCTGAGTCTGCCTAAGCAGGTACTTTAATCTGCTGAGTTATTTGGCCAGCCCCAGACATACAAGCATAAGAATGACACGGTTGCTATTGTATGAGAAGCCCAAAATATGAATAAAGAAAAAAAATATGGGACCGATAACTGGGAATATGGAGGCAGAGCTTTGGCAAAAGGGAAGAGAATCAAGACCTGGAGACAGACTAAGGGGATGAAAAGAAAGAAGGTGTACACGTGCCAACTCCCCCAAGGAGTGGGATCATGGACTGCAAATAGGCACAAAGAAAAATACACATTGAAAAGTCATTTATTTTTATTTTTAAAAATATTTATTTATTTATTTGTTTATTTGATAAAGTGTCTTTCTATGCACCTCGGACTCATAGTGATCCTCCTGTCTCAACTTCCACAGAAGTGGGATCACAGGCCTCTACCACCACGCCTGGACTTGGGTCTGCACGGCATGCCCTGAGTTCCAGGGCCGGCATGGCATGCTACACTAGGGATCCAACCCGGGTGCTTGTGCTGGCCAGGCAGGCGCTTAGACCACTGAGCTATTGCTCAGCTCAATCACTTGTTTTTATTAGTGCATATTTGTATTACAGAATACTGAGACTTATTTGGGGAAATTGTATATGCTTAACACATATCTTTTATTTTATTTACTTTATTTTTTTTTCAAAATTTTATTGATAAACAGATAGCAATGAGATAGTTTCAAATCAAATCAGAAGTACAGATTCAACAAATAACACACTGCATATATTCTTCTTAGTGGTTAATTGCTGTACAAGATGAAGACTTGAGATCCTATTTACAAACACCATTAGAACAAATCATTCTATTCATTAAGAGAATGCAACTATATATCTATCCTAACCACTTTGAATACACAGATACAAAATGGACATTCATCGGTATACCCCATTTTTTTAAGTTCCGTTATTGAATATTATAGGTGTGTAAACTCAGCAAAATAGTCTAAAAGAGTCCAGTAGCCCCTAATAGCATTGGGTCTTCTTTAACACATATCTTGAGCATTTCCATCCCTTAGGCAGCTTTTGATTAGGTAACAAGGGAACTCTTTGAATAGAAAAATGTAAAATGAGAATGAAAGAATGGGTGACCAGCCATTCAACAGCTTGATGGATGAAAGGCACTTTCCCAATCCATAAATGAGCATTTAAATTTTTAAATTTAATTCAATTTATTATTTTTTTGTGGCACCAGGGATCAAACTCAGGACCTTGCACTTACCAGGCAGGAACTTATGCTGCTGAGCTATGTACCTGGCCCCTAAGTGAGCACTTGAAATGAATAGATGCTTCTCAGAAGATGAAGTACAAGTGACAAACATATGAAAAAAAAATTAAGCATCACTGATCATTCAAAAGATACAAATTAAAACAATGCTGAAATGGCATTGCGAAGAAATCAACCAATGAAAAATGCTGGAAAGTTTGTGTGGAGAAAGGAACCCTCTACACCTTTGGAGAGTAAACTGGTGTCAGCACTGAGGGTATCAGTGTGGATTCCTCAAATAACTGAAATCAGAGGTCCCAATTGACACACCGGTTCCCCTTCTTAGTATCTTTGCAAAAGAATTAAAAGCATCATGCCACAATGACACATGAACAGAATTTGTTGTAGTTAAATCTTGGAAACAAGCCAAACACCCATCAATTGATAAAAGGATAAAAAGCGTGCATTTTTTTATTGTACAATGAAGTACTAATAGGCTATAAATGAGGATAAACCTGGGACATAGCTAAATGGATGATCCTTGAGATTGTAGTCGTAAATGAAATAAAGTGGAATTGGGACAGGGAGATGGATCAGTAGAATAAGTGCTTGCCTGGCAAGCGGAAGGGCCTGAGTTCAATTCCCGGTTCTGCCAAAAAGAAAATAAAAGAAAAGAAAAGAAAGAATAAAAAAAAAAAGAAATAAAGTGGAATTATGTGGGAATGGTGTATTGCTTCTCTGGTATGAGAAACTGAAAGTGTAAATAAGAATCAAAATAGATAATAGAGACTGAAAAAAATTAAAACTAAGACAGTCATTGTGACTTCTGTGGAGTACCTTATTATAATACAAGGTAATTTTCTCACTGCTTCTCTACTTTTTTGTTTTTAAAGTACTGTTCCTGGTACAATAAGTACTGTGAAAAGGAAAGAACAACTGGGATAAGGAAAGCAGAAAGAAAGGAAGAAAAAGGGAAAAAATACACATATGCACAAGATTGCTAAGGTGATTGTGCTACTAATTTTACTGGTTTATTGAAAAGAACAGTTAATGCTTCATTACTTTTTACATTTTTTGAACCAGTTTGATATGTTTATCTCTGGTAACCTGAACAAATACTTTGAATATAATAATATGCAATTATCAATCATTATTGATTTCTTATCATCTTGTCTTGAAATTCTGTAGTTTTCAATTTTTTTTTATTTTACTCCCTTTAACATTTGAAAATAAATATTTGTAAGAAAAAACAGTGCTGCTCCTTCACTTTTTCCTCACAATTAAGATATAAAGAGTCTACGATCCTTTTATAAGGAGTGGGGGCAGACTCATTTTCACTTTAATTTCCTTTTCGTACTCTTCTCTCGGCAACTTTTGCACATCTATTATACCCCCATCCTTGGCTCCCTAGATCCCTAAATTTGTTAACATTTCCCAGTCTTCTGCCTTGCCCTTCCTTTTGCACTTTTTCTTTGTCAGGGTGGCTTCGTTGGAGCTGACAGCCACCAAGAGGATGAATTGAGCTGCATGGTACAGGGACTATAACAGCATGAGCTATTTGGAAATTTATTTTTCAAACGTTCATGTCATAAATACATTTTGTGAAGTTGTATTTTTTCCAGACAGAATCTGGGATGGAGGTCTTACCTGCGTAGAGACAGGCTACAGAAAGCTCTCACAGGTGAGACCCCTGGGAGCTGCGGGGCGAAGGATGCTGGGTAGGCTCTCCCAGAGGTAGGCTCTGGGAGAGCTGCAGCTCACAGGATGCTTGGCTCTACACTCCCTTCAAAGTGATCTTTGCTCATGTAGGAAAGTGGCTTTTAAATATTCATATTGTGCAGGCTTTCATGGTGGGTGGGAAAAATGAACTGGTGCGTAGCTTTCTATAGGTGAGGACGGTTGCCTGAGAAGGGACTACTTCTTTCACTTCTGTTCAGTATCTGTTACTTTATATTTTTGTATATATATTAAGGATGCTACTTTAATGAAGTGAAATAAATCAGACACATAAACTTAAATATTGCACGGATTCTGTCCTGTGAGAAACCTAAATTCAGTTAATTTAAAGACAAAAGTGAAAAAAGGTCAACTAGAGTAAGCAGAGGGATAATCCTTTTACTAACAGGACAAGACTAGAAATGGAGGGAGAAAGGAAGGACACGATTGGAAGGTTAAAAAGATTTAGATATCTTAATACATGTACCAACTGGCCATGATGAATAACATCATTATATACTGCAAACATGTATTTATGAAAAAATTTCCCTAAGTATCTAAGAGCTCGAAGGCATATCATATTTAATTTTTTTCTCAATATATCTTTCTTGTACAATGTTGCAGTGGATGGTGAGGAAGAGTCAAGGTGCAGAAAGCTGAGGTCAGGTAGAGCCCCCTCCTGAGGGGAAGAAGGACTGTCTGACAGCTGCGGGGCCTTTATGTACACAATCAGCAGAAAGCTGGTGCTCATAGGGAATTTAAAAGGAGGGTAAGATCTGGAACAAGAAGAATATCTAATTTTCAGCAAAGCATCATACCCTAGTGGCTACCCATGGTTCAAGAAGGGAAGAATCCATATTATTTCAAGGGAAGGCCAAGTCACTTTGTGTGTCAGCTCGCTGAGCTGTGTACACTCCCCGTGGGACACTGCCAAACTCATGAGAAGCAGTGACCTGGTCCTAGATACCTGAGGTGCAAACAGCTTCGCCCTCAACACATAGTGATTATAATCAGCTTAGGAAACTGGTACATTTACATGCTACATCTTGATTATTTGTACCCTGCCTGCCCCTTACCCTGTACTCTCTCTCTGCACCCCTAGGTCCTCTCCCCTCTCTCCTTGTTTCTTAACATGCTTGCTTTTTTTTCATTTTAAATTATTTATATTTTGGATCTTTCAGAGAAATTATGAAATGCTGATGTTTTCAGGATTGGCTTATCTAATTCAGCACTAATTATCTTACTTGTAAGTCAAATTTATCTTCCTTATGCCTGAGCACTACTCTAATGTAGATATTTACCACATTTTATCCATTCATTTCTTATAGGCTTATTATAGGCCAGTTCTATGGGTTAGCTAGTCTGGGTCATGCTGCTGTAAACGCAGGTATGCATGTGTGCGCGTGTTGTGATGTGATGCCTTTCGCTCCTCTGGGAAGATGCCAGGAGGAGTCAAGCTGACTCTAGTGACATTTCTATTTTTGAGGAATCTCCATACTGACTTCCATGGTGATCTAGCAGTTTACATTTCCACCAACAGTACAGAAGAGTTTCTTTTCCCCTCAGAGCTTTGCCAGTATTTGTTGCTTCTAAGTGCTTGACAAGGGTCATCCGTACTGGAGCAAGGCAGAATCTCAGTGCTCCAATTTGCAATTCTCTACTGGCCAAAGATGGCGAGCTCTTTTCTCATTGGCCTTTCTTGTACACATTTTTCCATATAATATAAACATTAATCATATCTGTACTTCATGATGTCAATATATTTGTTTTAAAAATGAAAAAAATCATAGATCTCTCTCATTATACAGATTAACCAATTCTAAACAAAACCTTAGTTCAATAGTTATTAGCACTTAACAGTTTACCCCAGTATCACTGAGGCAGTGCATTTGTTTGTGTACTGACTATCCAGGAAGTTGCTGAGCCAGGTGTCATTTCAACCAATTGATCCTTGTATT
>NW_004524580.1:13332095-13338563 GCF_000260255.1 Octodon degus
CTAAGTAGGTGCTTTAGACCACCGAGCCATCTCTCCAGCCCTTGATCCTTGTATTGAGCAAATTTGTTAATGCTGTTTTTATATTGATTTTTATATTATCTTATAAAAATTTGCACTTTTGATCATCTTGTATTTAATTAATTGGACTGAAAAGTGGTTTAACATATATAAAAATATTTTTAGTTTACAGTTCTTTTAGGTAGTGGTAGTTAATAATTATAATACTAACTACTAGAAGGGTACAAATCTTGTTTGCACATTAGGGATTAAAATCCTTGTACCCTTCTCCAGAAATGATGTTGGCCAGCTATTATTTGTGGACCGGCTGCCTGTTTTATATCAGATATCAGCCATGTCCATCTATTTCTTTCTTGTCCATGTCTGAATTAATACTGCAGTGGCAGAATATAATAATTTTGTTTCCAATCATAAAATATTTACTCTATGGCCCTTTTAGAAAAAAAAATTTGCAGACACTTACATGAGAAACATGACAAAAAAGTAATAGGAAAACAAACATTAAAGAAAACTTTTGGCAAATGTAAAGTCCTGAGTTCAATCTCTGGTACCAAAAAAACAACCAACCAACCAAACAAACAAAAAAACAAAAAAATGAAGAAAAAAACTTTATTTGCAACAACAAATGATGCACCAGATTTGGCCCACTGACATTTTGCTGAATGCTGGCGTAGACTTTAGAAAGTGATAGGAAAAAACAGTTAATATTGCAGATCAAAGTTAAACACGATTTAATTCTGTAACCCCCAAGTTGTGGCTATCAGAAAAGGCAAAAGAAACACTTTTTCAGGATTCAAAAACTATTATCTGATTCAACAGAGAAGTTACTCATGATGGGAAAATATAAACAGCATTTTGATTGTTTCACTTTGATCTTACTCATTACTGTAAGCAAACATCAATCAATATTCATGTTGGTATTGTATTGATATATCTGATATAAAACAGCTATAGCTACTTGCATAGCTACAGTGGCTTTGGATGTTAGAGGGCATCAAAAACTGCTGAAAGCAATAGTCATTGGCTATACAGAAATTACACTTGACTGATATCAAGTATGAAAAGGGCCTTTAAAGACTTCTCCAAATACAGCTTCTCTACAAGCAATAGAACACCCATCTCTCACAAAACAAAATAGCAAAGAGCAATATAAATAAAAGAATGTCGTAGGGAAAAATATATATGTATATACAAAATAGATATGATAGATATACAGCTCTACTTTCTCTTAGTTCAATGAGAAGAAAGGCTCGTACTAATAGTGTTTAGACAAGATATCATGTCTACATCTTGTCCTCTGAATAACTACTATGTGAAGACAACAATATGTAATGTATTAATTATTGTAACTGTCCTACTAACCTGTTTTGAAACTGTTTCAATTGTTATTTTATCTTTTTTCTCATTAAATGAATAAAAAATTTTTAAAGAGATTACAAAAAATAGAATAATAGAATTTTTATTTATAACATTATACACTACATACCTTTACAGGAGTGAAATTTTCATATATTTATGTGCATTTACATACACACACATAATTTTGGGCAGCTAGTTGTGAAATATTAGTAGCAGGTCACTGCGTATTTCTCTATTTCTAGGTTTTTCCCTTCATGTACATCCATTCCAATCCAAGTGACTATGAATTCCTTTGTGAATATCCCTCTCATTGTCCTAACTTCTTCTGCCCATGTTGCTCCTCCTAAAACCAATTTTAGCTTTCATTACTTTATATACTTTCCAACACTCATCTCCTACTCCTTTGTTGAGATTTCCATTACCTTTCAAACTACACAAATCTGTTTCTCCTCTAATACACTTAACAATCTTTTTCTGCTGTTTACCAAGTTTCATCGGAGTTCTTTGTGCATTTATGCAGTGCTTGACTAAAAGATCCTTAAAAACATAGGTACTATGGCCCCCATTTTTCACTTTATGGAGACCAGTCATACAACTTATGCACAATGTTTAATATGTTCCATTGAACAGAATTGCAGAAATAATGTGCAAATAAAATCAGTGAGGTAGTTTTGTTAACATTATCTCTGCCAATAAATTCCCTTTAGCACTATTCAGTTTCTCTTAAAAACACCTCCTTTACTTTCAGCCCTCTCTGCAAATTACTTATTTAAGCTCACCTCCTTCTCCTCATTTGAATTTTATTTATTCTTATTTATTTATTTATTCATTTGCCTTTTTTGAGAAAGGATCTTGCTATGCAGTTCAGGCTGGCCTTGAGTTCACATTGTAGCACAGGCTGGTCTTGAACTGGCAACAATCCTCCGGGCTCAGCCTCCCAAGTGCTGGGAGTAGAGGCATGTGCCAGCAAACCCAGTCTTGTCTATTCTTGTTTTTGTTTTTGTTTTTAATTTGATGGAACCGGGGATTGAACTCAGGCCCCTGCGCTTGCCAGGGAAGCGCTTATTCCACTGAGCCATCTCCCTGGCCCCCCTTGTCTATTCTTTAAAAACAAATTGTTTCTCATTTCAGACAGAAGTTGTCCTAGATAATAACAGCTAAAGAGTATGTACTTAGCTCATTTCATTTATCTAATATTGCTTTTCAAATTTTTAATGCCACATTATTACCTCTTGTTACACTCAGTCCAAACTGCTAGTAAGAAATACCTTAGATTATGTGACTTACAAATAGCAGAAATTTATTTCTCACATTCTAGAAGTCCAAGCCCAGGGAACTGCCAGGGCCTGGGTGAACTGCAGACCACTGTCCTTGTGTTGTCATCTCACTTGTTAGAAGGAGGCTAGAGAGCTGTCCTGGGTCTCTTACAGTCCAAATCAATCAGGACATCACCCTCATGACCTAATCAGCTCTCAGGGGCCATCCTGTACCTCCTAGTATCATCATCACAGAGAAGGTACATGACTTTTCAAAGGACACTGGCATTTCAGTCTATCACATCAAATACATATGATTTTATCCATGATTTTTGCTTCTAACTCCTCAAGGAAGGCCACAGCAACTAGATTTCTCTCTTATGAACACTCTCCGTTCATAAGCATTCTAATCATCTCCACTTTCACCTGACCATAACAAAGTGGTCTGATCCATGTTTCCACATCAATAGTGCTTTAGAACCCCTCATTCCAGGGCAGCCTTGCTCCAGACCTTTAGGAAAGGAACACTACAGAATCTAAACAGAAAACCCTGCTTGTGCTCCCACTCTTCCTATTAACAGTCTTGCCGGTGCATTGAAGACTTCCTGAATCTCCATAAGGAAAGGTTTAGGGGAATGTCCAGAAAGCTAAACATGTGGTGGTCGTGGAAGATGCCACACCTGCGGAAAGCGTGAAAGGCTCAATGCCCTTTCCTTCATAACTTGTCTTGTGTATCTCATTATTGATATCTAGAAAAAAATTAATGATGTGTTCTCTGAATTCTGTGAGCCACTCAAGTAAACGAACTGAACCGACGGATGGAGTTGGAGCACCAATTTAGAGCTCTTTGGGCAGCAGCAGAGTTAACCTGGATCTTGTGACTCGCAACTAAAGTTGGGGAATAGGCTTAGAACTGAACTCTTCACCAGTGGTATCAGACACTATCTCTAGGTAGACAGAGACAGAATTGAGATGAAGGATGCAAAGCTGAAAGAAAGGTGCCTCGTGAAAGAAAGGCACTCTTCTTCCCAAAGCATAGAATAATTCCCAAAGTACTCACAGAAAAACTTGCATTCAGATGCTCAACGTAATGCTTCTTAAATGAAAGGGATTCTCCAGTGTCTGTATTCCGTACAGTACTAAGTGGTGCTGAACACATTGTTGTCACTCAGTAAATAGTTGCTGATTGACTGATATGTCAGTGAAATGTAACAATTAAAAGAAGTTGAAAATTAGACTTAGAGCTTATTGAACTGTAATAAAACTATCTTCAGTGTCTGAGTATTTTAATGCTTTCAACTGCTGCTTCATCTTTCCATCACAGCTAAATTTTCATGCAACATCATGAGGCTGTTGCCTGCTCATATTTATAAGATCTTTAAAAATGCTCCCCGTAGCAATGCCAGGACCTAGAAAATCTGCAGTCATTTATGATTAATGATGCTCTGTGTTTTGTGAGGCATTATTAAAAACAGAAGCCTATGACTTCACTGTTTCTGACAATAACTTTGAACACAGGGTCAGTCCTTCAATTTTAACATTTCTTTGTAAGATTAAAAGAAAGTAAAAACAATCGCATTGGGCGCTCCACCCAGATGTGACAAAATGGGAGACACAAGTTTTCAATCTGTTTCTTCCAATGAAACGTCACCTCATTTCATAGAATATTGATGATGAGCAAATGTTACTGAAGGGCAAATCTAGTCATCAGGAAAACATAGAGTTCAGGACTCCATCAGCATCACATAGTCAATTCATAGAAGATGTTAACCAAAAGACCCAGGAATAGCTTAAGAGCTGACTCATAACAAATGCACTTTAATATTTGCATTTCCTTCCAGATGAATAATGAGAGAGAAAATTACCAAGCTCACAAAAGTCAAAGTATTCAAGATCCATAAAAATATAAACAAGTCCTGAAAGAAAAAAAGTAGCATTACAATGTAAAGACTTTTTTTTACTCAATTATTTCATAATAGTAAAATTTTAAAAAATTAAATAGAAGACTACGCTTCTAAATGGAAATTTCGGATTAGAGGACACACATAGTTTCCTATTATTATTATATGAGGAAATAGATAGTGTTAAGTAAATACTTAAGTGGTGCTTTATTGAAATTGCTGACATTTCTTAAAGGAATGTGTGATGTTACCAACAAATAATTTGAACTTGTCAACTCTGCTTGATGTGACAATTTTATGATCCACAGCAAAAATATGTTTTCTTATCAGAATTAACACAGCCATAAAAACACACCATTGTACTGAATTCCACCGCTGACTACTACCATCTTAAAAACATTATCTTAATTGTCAGCTGATTCAGTGAGAATATTCCAAGTAGCTGCATAATTGGGCAACTCTTTCTGTTTCACAAGTACCTCACTGAGCTGCTAAGCCGCAGCCTGACCTTCAATTTGTATGAAAAATTAAGTGGAAGGCCAGCAGTTGAGCTGTGGTTTCTCTCAGTTTAATATGATTACCCTAGAGTCTGGCAAGGAGAAAAAAACAAGAAAAAAACCCAGCCGCTTGATAGTAATTGTCACTCCTCAGCCCTTCAGGGAAGTAGCACTGTGGAGGATTCCGTTGGAGCCGGCTTCCAGTGCATCCTTCTTTTTGAAAACGTGATGATGTGCGGATAGACAGCCCTAAAGGGAGAAATGATCTGAAAAATGTTTCCCTCGCTTTCTTCTGAAAAGTTAACTTCCGTTTTTGTTTTTTTTAAGGGTTCCTTTGTATGACTTGAAAGCAGTAAAATGATGTGTCAGCCATACCATGAATCAGTCTTGGGCTACACGAGCAAAGGTCCTGCCATTGTTCTGCTTTCAGTTGGTACGGTAACCCCAATTGAAGATAATCAAACAAGAGATATCTGAGAACAAGTGCCCATTCATAACTTCACAGTTTTAAAAACTTCTATTCAGCCGAACAAGATTTGTGAATTAAAGGGTGTTAGACACATGTGCTGAAGTAAAACTCTTTTCAGTTTATGTCACAAAGGAAGTGAATTATAGGTTTTGTAATAAGACACCATTCCCTTTAATAAGAATGATGGTGTTACTTTCTACCAATGAAAACTTGTCCTCAAGTACAACTTTTTGAGGTTGGTGTTGTTCCCTCTATATGACTTCTTGCTTTCATACCTTCAGTATTCACCCAGTTATTTTCAAAATATTGTACTTTGTAAATGGTTCCAAATGTTTAGAGTGTGCTTTTCTGAAGCCATTGCTTAAATTCCAAGAACTGGAAGATACAAATAATGGGCTCATAAAGAGTGTTGTTAGTATTTCTCCTTTATATTTTGTGGGTCAAACAAACTAGAAGCAAATGAATAGAAATATGAAATACTTTGATGTGGCTTGAAAAATCCTCCTAGGCACATGAAATGAATCAGTGTCATGGGAATCCCTCCCCCATCGATGAAAGAATTAGGTTTTAGAGAAAAGGCCTGTATGCCTACCACTATTCTTTTCTTCCACTTCTTTCAGCACCAAATACTTATCGGGTGCCAACCACATTTGAATTGTGTTTTAATGTGATGGGAAGCCATTCAAACATGTAAAGAAGTAAAGTAGTATGATTTACACTTTTTAAGATGATCCTTTGCATTGGTATGTAATCATTAGATTGTTGGGGTTTTTTTCATTTGAAAGTTTCAATTTTTATTGTTTTTTTCTCATAATTTTATTGAGAAACAAATAGCAATGAGACAGTTTCAAACCAAATTGGTAGGACAGTTTCAATAATTAACACATTGCATACATTCTGCTTAGTGGTTAATTGCTGTACAAGATGCAGACATGATATCCTATATACAAACACTATTAGAACAAATC
>NW_004524580.1:13338663-13357848 GCF_000260255.1 Octodon degus
CTCTATTCATTAAGAGAATGTAACTATGTATCTATCCTAACCACTTTGAATACACAGATACAAAATGGACATTCATCTGTATCCCCTTTTTTGGTTAAGTTCCATTATTTGAATGTAATCATTAGATTGTGATGGAGCAAAGTTAATAAAGGATTCTGGTTATACTGCTGATGCTTTAGGGTACATGTGAGACAACACCACAGGGAGGAGGGGGATGGTGTGATGCAATTCTGACAACTTCTCTGGCCTTCATATCTCAATTGTGATTCTACATTTGTCATTGAATCCTATGCTCTCTGAAATGCTACCTTTTCCCTTCCTTCCATATCTACCAGCCTTATCTTTTTCATGAAATCTGCCTTAATTGTGACAACATAAAATTTTGTTTCTCAAACTATGTTTTCAATAATAAGTTTTAATTTAGAATAATACATTACCTATACTAGCAATCGAATTCAAAGCAAATAAAGCAAAAGCTATTATTCTCATTTTAAAACAATTTAAGCTGAAAGAAGTCAGTAATTCAGGCAGTTATTGTATCATGGAGCCTCAGTTTGAACCGTAGACTTTCTAACAGAAGCAATATCTGCCTGTCTTTCTTTATTAACTGTATTTCAGCTTTTATAACTATTTGCCAATTAATGAAGACAATGATCAGACATAAGCATCAAAGAGAAGAAATTATCCATTTGTGTCTCTAAGCATAGGAAAGCATATATAAATAAAATAAAAGTGACTGATTTTAACCATTCTTAACATTTTCACTCTTAGAAAATGTGTGATATAATATGGATATGAAATGCAGAAACTTATCTCAAAGAATCAGGAAGGAACGTCATGCACTATGGTGGTTGATACCTTAAAGTTGTATTCTTACCTATTCAATAACTGCTACCTGCTGAATGTCACCTAGTTATGTGTGACTGCTAATCAGGGTTGTCAGCTTGACTTCAGGTGTGTTTGTAGCAGGTATTTCCAGAGATGACCAGGATGTTGGCTGGAAAACTAAGGAAGGAAGGCCTGCTACATCATGGGGGAGGGGTGCAGTCAGTGTACTAGCAGCCCAGATGCAGGGAAGGGAAGGATGAAGTGGGTTGCTGTCCCATGCTCCATTCTGCTTGAGTGACTGAGTCTTTGCTGCTGCCATTGCCTGTGGATGTCAGACTCTAGTTTCTTGGATCTGTGTACCAATCTCACACGAGATGTTGACATCTTTTCAAGAAACCAATGATAATCTAGAGATTATGTCTTTTGTAGATATAATCTACCAATTATATCTAGTTTGTGAATGTAGTGTAGTGACATAAAGCTGCCTTGGTCATTTTTATCCACTTACTCTAGCGTAAATGATACCACCAGGATCATACAATTCACCTAAGCAAGTGACTCAGACGACCCACTAGTCCTGTTCTCCAAATGGTGCTTGATCCACCTCTCCATTCTTCTGTGGTCACATAAGACAACAGGCATCTAAGGAGAAAATGTTGCATGTACATCATCTATGAACAACGACTTGTACAAACTGCCTTAAGTAAGAATTTCTAAAAAAACATTGTAGATCTTATGATATTATACCAGGAAGCTCCTTTGGGCCAGGGAGTCAGCTGCAGCACCTCAGTTTCCCTCCTAACTGATTGAATTCTGCTTACTTAGTCCATTAAAGTAAATAAAATTGCTTCTGAATCAGTGGCTTGAGATTGATTTTTCTCAGGAGGTCCAGGAAAGAATTTTTATTAGACAGCCTACTTATAAAACTGAGCTGCCACTAAGGTATTAACTTTGACTTTGTTTAACACACGAAGAAAAAATTAACTCATATGAAGTCCAATTTCCAGATAGATTTGAGCTTTATTTATTATTTGTATTTTAGGACAGGGCCTACAAGGTCTATAGGGTCTTACTATGTAGATTGGACTCATAGTGATCCTCCTGTTTACAGCTTCCCAAATGCTGGCATTATAGCCGCACAGCACCTGGCCCAGTCTCAATAGCTGCCTCAGCATGCCCTGGGGGCCTGGCCAGCACAGCAGGCCCAGGGATCAAACCCCTGGCCCCTGCGCATGTTTCAGGGCTTTAATCCATTGAGCTATTTGGCTGGCTCCTTTATTACTATTTAAAACACACTTTGATTTAAATTTTTTCTCCTAAGATTTTAGAAGAAAAATGAAATAATTGTTGCAAAGTTTACATTAGTAACTTGAAATAATATATTTCAGAAGAAACACATGTATACTCCTACATGAAAATGGAACATTAAATTAGTTATCTGAATGGTTGTGTAACATTCAGTCTCACTGGAGAATACTGTCACGCTAAGAAATAGTAATATAACTGACTTTAAACTTTTATGTTAGCAAGTCCAGCAAGATAGCTCAGGGGACTAAGTGCCTGCTTAGGCAGGTGCAGGGATTGGGGTTCGATTCTTGGTACCACATGCCATGCCGGCCATGTCCCCGGGCGCACTTAGCTAGTCATTGAGTCTGGGTGTGGCGGCACACACCTGTAATCCCAGGACCAGGGAGGCTGAAAATAGGAGGATCTCTATGAGTTTGAGTTGTGTAGTGCAACCCTTGACAAAATGATGATGATGATGATGATGATGATGATGGTAATAATAATAATAATAATAATGATTATGCTTAGATTGTTGGGCACCTTGAACAAATAGTCCTGAATTAAAATTTGCATAAACATCTCTTTAAAGCAGCCTTGTTCCAAGTGTAGATCACAGCTCTCTTATTGGAGAAGTATAGTGACCCTTACTAGGAGCTGATTTTGTCCCAAGAAGACTTTTATTAAAGTCTGGAATCTTTCTGTCTGTCACAATTGGGGAAGGAGCTCTATGAGCACCTAGTGAGAGACCGGGGCTGCTGTACTGCACGGGGTGGCCTGCTGCAACAGGGAGCCGTCTTGTCTCAAAGGTGAGCATCGCTGCCTCTGCAAAACCCTCAAGCAGGAAGGTGATCAACAGCCCTAAGACCAGAAACTGCATTAAAGACAATAGGATGAGAATGTAACATTATGTCACCAGGGACTGGGGCTATCTGCCACCCCTGCGGCTTGCCTGTGTAGAAACTAGGTGAGTATTTATTTAATGCATACATCAATAAGCAAGTTAAATACAAGTAAATGTTCTCTGCAAATTTGCTGAAGTTTTTTTTTTTTTATTGTGAAACAATAGAAGGTATTTTTCTATACTAAGGTTTCTTTTTCTATACTAAGAGCAAGGTAGTAGTCATTACAGTAGAACAACATATCTGTTTAATATATGAGAAGCATTTTTAAGATTATGCTTATACCATACTTTAGAATGCATATAAGTGAGGACATTAAATATATTTAAGCTCCTTCTTGTGTAAGGGACACATTAAGATGGATTTGGTGGTACATACATTTAGCTATTTATTATATTGTAAACTTACTGTTCATGCTTATGGAACAATAAAATTTCTGGAAAAGGCCTGTTTTACAATTTTTAGACATAAATGATAGAATTTTTATATACCCTAGGCAGCAATATTAGTTATAAATTTATACCATACACCACTTTAACTTAAACTGTTTTTTAGGGGACTGATTCAAATCAAACCATATGCTGTGGCTTTCTCCTTATGGAACTCTCAAGTATATGTGAGAATAATTATTCCTACTTAGTGGAGTTACAGAAGAGAATGTAGCACTGGATGGTGAGACATGGATAATCTAATGAAAACCCCCTGTAAACTCTCTACAGGCTTACGCTAAGAGTTGTGCTGTTTTGTGGGTTTTCTCCTACTAAGAGACTAGATAGCTGTTGAAATCTTTAAAGGAATAACTGGATGCTAAGGATTAAAAATCTTTCCTTCTCAGGGGATTTTGTAGTAAGAGTATAACAAAGAGTCGTGGACCTTTGGGAAATTAATTTCCTTATGATGGTTGTGAGGAAAAGGGAGTGGTGAGAGGTACTTGATTGTGTTTCTCAAAAATATATCACATAGATTTTTCTTTATCCAGAAATTAAGATGCACAATTAGACCCTACTATAGGCAGGGCTTTACAAGGGAATTGATTTATTTTATTTATTTATTTTTTTTGTGGAACCAGGGATTGAACTCAGGCCCTTGTGCCTGCCCAGGCAAATACTTATTCTACTGAGCTATCTCCCTAATCCCTATAGGAACTGATTTAATGCACAACATACAATTAATAGGATGATTTTTAAATATTCATACAGAAAAATCAGAAGCAGAAGAGTGCATGAGATCTGTCCACGTGCTGGAGAAGCAAAGAGTCCAGCTGAGGGCCCGGATCCAGACTTGGAGTCCACAGTCATGTGCCCTGATTTCCATCAGAAACCCATGGAAGGAGTCTGTTACAGAAGACTACCAATCTGCACTGGAAAGCCCAGAGGCCCGAGCTAAAGGCCAGAGTCTGCAATGGGAGCCAGGTGGCACCCAGGTGATGGTGCGGAGCAGAGCTCCTTGGGAGATGGCAGCCCAACGCAGCAGCCTCTGCTCCTCTGAGGGTGGGGAGGGGCGGGAGGTGAACTGCTGACTCAGCTGGCCCCCAGAAGTGCACAGCAGCAGAGGCCTCTAGGATTCTGGAGTAGGGCAGGCCTAGGGAAAATCAGCTTGAAATCCTCCCCTCTGTTCTCCCTTTATTCTCTTCTGACAATAGTCATCAGGTGGGTCATCTATTCCTAGAGCCACGCTGACTGTTCAACTGGGTGATTGCACTCAAATTGACCATTAACTGATCCACCACGGACCCTCATTATTCTTTGCCTTTAAACTTCATTACTGGCCTCTTGAGTGCTTTTCTGCACATCACCTCTTTCCATCTATCCATTCTTTAGAGTTTGATCATCTTCAAAATAACAGACCTAAAAATGTTGTTCCCCTAAAGACACTCAGCTCCCTTCTTAAGAGGGAAGAACAATTTTTATAAAATTTGCTCTCTACCTATTTGTTAACTCTGTCTCCACTCCTCATGCCCGCTCCACGTGCACCTAACTTTCTTTCTAAGACTATCACGATCATCTACGCTTCCATGGCTGTCATTTTTCTAGACAGATAACATCAAGGAACCTTGCAATTCTAGGTGTTGAAATATCATCCTTCATCTTTCTTGGACTTCCCAAAATGCATTTCTAGGTACGTACTTACTACCACATTCTAATAAAATTATGATCTGAATATTTATTTTCTCATAGAATGTGACATCACGAAAGGGACATGTATTACAAGTCGCTGTATCCCTCCTGATAATGCCTGATATTGGTGCTTTAAATGAAAGGGTGGAACACTTTACTCTCATTAGAATGTCTACAATGAAAAAGATTAACCAAGCCAAGGAAAATGATTTAAGTAAGTGAACTGAAGCTTCCAGTTGCTGGTGATAAAGGTAAACAGCAGTACACTTTGGAGAATGGCAGCTATACAGCGGTGAAGCACACACTCACCTATGTGTTGTCTAGCCCACTAATAGGCAGTCATCCAAGTGAAATTAAAGTGCAGGTACATATAAAGTTTTATACATGGATGATTTTAGATATTGTATTTTAATAGCCTTAAGAGGAAAACAGCCCAAATCCCTATCAACAGGGGCCTTGGTAAATAAACTGCCTAGCTACACATGTAGTGCAATTTAGTTAATATACAAAGAGGTGAAATTTTGTGAACAGCAGTGATGTTAAACAGCTGAATGAAACAAGCCTATGGAAAGAAAATTTGGTACAGAGTTAGGAGGAATTATTTCTAAGTCTCTACCACAGAGTACAGTGACTTATATTCAAAAAAAAAAATCCATTGTATATTTCCAAGTACCTTGGAAAGGAGAATCTGAAGTTTCCAAAAATTACCTTTGACAAACGTTTTAGGGGATGGAAGTGCAAATGACTATGACGACCGTTACACACTGTATATGTGAATCAAATGATTGTACTTACTCCCATAAACACATATGCTGTCATTAAATATCTTGAATAAAAGTAAGTGCTTAGTATATAAATAAATTTCCATGAAACTCTACAAAGCACAGAATCTTCTAGAACTAGGAAATAGAATAGTTGTTGCTGGGGAGGGTGTAGAGAAGTGGAGAGGTTAGGGCAGGGCCTGAAGGGAAGGATTAAATAGGGACCTCAGGAAACTTCTGGTGAGACAACTATATAGCTTGTCTTGACTTTGGTGATGGTTTTAAGGCTATAGACGTATGTCAAAATTTATCAAGTTGCACATTGTAAATATGTACAATGTAAGTGACAGTATTCCACAATATTTAAACTTCAGCAAATCTTTTATGAAAAGGAAAAGAAGATAGAGAAATCATGCTCAAAAGATATTTTCAAGCAATTTTATAAGGCAGACACTACTGGCTTCATTGATGTTTAGCAGGGTATTCACTGAATAATTTGATGAAACATATTTTTCTTTTTCAGGAACTGACATTTATTTATTTGAAATACAAAATCACTTCATCTCATTTAGAAAGTTTCCTTTACGTTCTTTGTTAATCAAATGTATGATATGTAATATTTTAATCTACTTTTCTATGCTACTGTGAAAAAACTGAATTAAGCATAATTCTACCAATTTTACCCCAAAGAAAGAATTTAACTTCGTTGGGCATTAGTATGCCATTTTGTAGAAGACCATTGAAGTAGAATGACCCTTATGCCAGGTCGGCCCCACCCCCAGGGCACGCTGAGACAGCAACTGAGCCTGGGTGTGGTGGTGCTCACCCTTAATCTCAGAGCTTGGGAGACTGAAAACAGGAGGATCACTACAAGTCCAATCTGTGCAGTGATACCTTGTACACCCTGTACTAAAATATACATAAAAAGAAAAACAATATAAAGTACAGTGAACACATTTCTATAAGTATTGAGAGAAAAATTTTAACACAATATTGAGGAAAGGTATTAGTGCTGACAGATACTACTGTGCTTATGGCCTCTCAAGTAGTTTAAAATCCAGAAGAGAAATGAGGTCACATACCAGTATTTGTAAAGATAGCACAAGCATAGTGGAAAAAGAGAAACTGCGTGTTCTGAGAGAACAGTGAGATCCCTTCTGATGGAGTCTATTGTGAAGAACATTTCATTGGATACTGCCTCTACAAGATGGGTATGACTCTGATGAGGCAGAGTTGTAATTTTTTGGACAACATGCAGTCCTAAATATTATTGAACTGGACTGAGATGGGAAGAAAGTTCATCTAAGCAGAGAGAACTCAATGGCAGTACAGAAAGTAGATTTTGTAAAGGAAAATTGCTGATGTTGCCTTAAAACTGAAGAAGAATGTGGGCTAAGCTTGGAAAAGTTTTGGTGCAAACCACTGAGTGTTTTGCATACTGTGGTTCAGAAGCTTAGAGGTTTGGACTCATGTTTTAGAAAGTGAGCTAACAAAACACTGCACTTGAGCAAAGCCACAGGATAAACATGAGAATCACTTTTCTGAAGTCATTTCTGCTCCACCTGGAAGGACACTGGTGCCCATCAACGAACTACACACAGCTGAAGCACCTGGATTATGGAGGAAGTGGTTCATCCCAGTTCCAGACATGTGGAATTTGAGGTGGTAGGACAACAATTGGATGCAAAAAGCCAGTGGGGAATTGATACTAAAAATATGAGTCATGGTATGATACTATGAATAAAAGGCAATGCAATACTTATTAATTAAATATTTATAATATGAAAAGTATCATGAAAAGCCACAAGTTTATATACCTGTTAACTCATTTGGGTTCTCCCAACATCTCAATGAATCAATATTCCATCTCCTTTAACGGGCTTTATCTCTCTCTGACCTGCCATCATTCCATAGCCCACCATGGCAGGACATGGAAGAGTTTGACAAAAGGCTGAACTAAATGGCCCGAGACCAGGTATGTGAGTTTCAATATCATGAAAGCATAGGACCTAATGGTGGTATACTGAACAGAAGATAGCTCACTGAGTTTAGTGTTGACAGAGTAGACAGGAAACACTCTCTGAGAGAACCTTTGCTTGCCAAATTGCCAGGGATCAGTGGACCCCAATGTTTTTGGCCCTAAGAACAGATACCATTAGAGATAATTCTTCCCTGCTGGAGGAGGGTGGTTTCAAAATGGCTAAATCCATTATGTTCAATGCACACTCTATTCCTATTTTTATTACGCTGTGATGTATAATGAAATAATTGTGCAACTCACCATAATGCAGAATCAATGGGAATGCTGAACTTGTTTTCCCAGAAATACGTTATTAATTTGTTTGCCACTATGATACCTGCCAGAAGGTGCAGCTTGTCATTTGTTACTGACTCAACGGTTTATTTTTGTGTTTGATTTATCTTCTTAGTTTATCAGTACAGGTATGTCATACATACTATTTACATTGCTTGTGAGAAGTTGGTCCATTAATACAGCTTAATTCTTTTTGGATCCTCCTTCATTTCCTTTCATCTACCTTTTGTCCATCCCTTGATGTACTTTAATTTCAGTGATGAGATTTTGATACTAGGTTTGATATGAATCCAACTGATTTATTATGGTCTTGTGCAATCAAACCTCTCAGATAATGTTAGCCTGAATTTGCAGCTGCTCCCCATGATCAGCATCACTACCTCTACTCCACTGCAGAGCATCTGGCATTAGCTTGTCCCAAAGAGCTTTCAACCGAGATTTTATATGCCCACTTCAGAGCCAGCAGGGATTATATTTTTGTGGGAACCTACTGCTGCTACTTATTTGGGAGGAGGCAAAACAGTGGGAGGATTTGGGAATGGTCAGGAGAAAATTAGAATATGCCAAATAAAGACCTAGTCAAAAGAGGGCAAGTGAAACACGTTGACATTTCTTATAAGTAGTACAAATGACCAATAAACATATGACAAAATGTTCAAGATCTCTAGGCATTAGGAAAATGTAAAGTAAAACAACAAGAAAGTATACAAGAAATAATGTCAATCATCAAGATGCCAAATAATAACAAATGCCACGAAGGCTATAAAGCAAAAGGAACCCTTGCACCATTGTTGGTGGGAATGTAACATTGTTGGTGAGAATGTACACTAGACATTGGTAGGAAGGTAAAATAGAATAACCACTATGGGAATGAGTATGATGGTATCTCAAATGGCCCACCTATTTTCCTTCTAGATATCTTCTCCCAAGAGCTACAGGTATCAGATTACCATGATGTATACTAGTGTTTATAAAAGCACAATTCAGAATAGCTAATTTCTAGAAACACTTCATATGTTCACCAATGGACAAATAGAAAAAACAAAATATGCTCTGTATATAGTGGAGTGGTAGCCAGAGGGACAGTGAAGTAGCATAAATGCCAGCTTGGATGGTGCAAGGTCCTGAATTTGATCCCTGGCATGAAAAAAAGTATAAAAACTGGAATAGTAGCCAGTTATAAAAATAGATAGATTTGAGATCTTTGTATGAAGACAGATACATCTGAAAAAAATGTTTGCTGAATAAATTATATACACAAGTTTAGAAACTACATAGTTTCTCTCATGAGTCATGAAAAGTACACATTAAGAACAGAGTGAAAGACTGATAGAAGCATACAGTATATATATATATATATATATATATATATATATATGTATATATATAAATGGGAATGGAAAAAGGTCCAAGAGGCTGAGGGGGGAGGAAGGGGGCATAAAATGATCTAAGATGTGGCATGTACATCTACCAAATGTCCATAATGAATGTAAGCATTATGTGCCATAAACATGAACTTCAATAATAATGATGATGATGATATTAATAATAATAATGGAATGGGAATGGTGTCAAGAAGTGGGGGACGGGTGTCTAGAAGTGGGGGAAGGGGGTGTAGAGGTGAGAAAATAGATGGGAAGTGGGTTGGTAGCATAAATGGAATAAAAAGTATATATATACTCTGTGATGAATGTAAATACCATGTACTTCAAACATGAACTAAAAAGAAACAAACAGAACAGATGATGCTTCATTGATCTGGCATCTCCCTCCAACAGACTAGAACCTACTAGACATCTTGGACTTGAGATGGTCAGAAACAGAGGTCTGGTTTCAGTTTCGTTCCTCGCATAGTGTTCAACAATCTTTCATCCATTTGATTTCTGAGGCAATAAATGAATGGATGAATAAATATATAAGTAGTTGCACTGTAGTTATTTTTGTTTTACATCCAATCCATAAGAAAATCTAGCCATCTAAATTTTCAGAATATATTAAATTCATCACGTGTCCTACTTTCACTGTTATTATCCTGGTATAAGCCTACATGATGTCCAAGCTAGATGAAGATAACTACTTCATAAATGTCCCATTTCACTGTTAACCCTTCAATCATGACCCAACAACAGGCAGAGTTATTCTTTTAAAGTATGTGGTAGATCACAGTCCCCCTTTTCAAATGCTCCTCAGACTACAAATGCTGAACTTTTTGCCAAAATTATAGTGACTTCCCTAACTCTCCCTAACTTTTGTTCCCCTTCATTATAGGGAGTGTGCAGTTGTCCCCCTAAAGCCTCATGCTGTCATAGAGTGCCTTCTGGAGTTTTTGATTTATTATTTTCTTTATGTATTTAGTACAGGGTCTACAGAGTCTCACAACACAGATTGGACTTGTAGTGATCCTTCCTGTTTTTCAGCCTTCCAAGCACTGGGATTTCAGGTGTGCACCACCACACCCAATCTCACTCAAAATCTCAGTGCACCATGGGCAGGGCCGGCACAGCAGGCTGGGGATCAAGATGCTGGCCTGGCCCATGCATCTTCCCAAGCAGGCCCTTTACTTTGCTGAGATATCTGGCCAGCCCTTGTGGTTGCTTCTTGATCCAATGCTAGGATTACA
Source organism: Octodon degus (assembly GCF_000260255.1). Lineage (NCBI taxonomy): Eukaryota > Metazoa > Chordata > Mammalia > Rodentia > Octodontidae > Octodon > Octodon degus. The sequence continues at coordinate 13,349,490 of NW_004524580.1, forward strand.
TGTGTGAGTGCTACAACCTTCCCTGGGTGGGTAATTTGCATTACAGTGTAAGTAGGGGAGAGAGACTAGCTGGTTGCCTGAGCTGCTGCCATTCTCTTGCTCTTTGCCATGAAAGTTTGCTTTCTGCTATGTGTTACTTTATCTTGGAGCCAGCTGGCTATACACTGAAATGTCCACTACCTTTCCTTCCTTCATTTTGGGTATTGGGTATTTTGTCCCAGCAACAAGAAAAGAGTAACTGAGACAGAATTTGGCAGAAGAGAAGTGGGGTTGTTGCTATAACTAAACATGACCATGTGAATTACAAGGTTTTGGGAATGGCTTATGGGAAGAAATCGAAGGTACAGAGATGTCACCTACAAGAGAAGTGCTAGAACAGCTTTTGTATGGGAGATTCTGCTCAGAGCTCAGAAGACCAGAAGGCTGATAGAAATCCTGACTGTAAAGACTAGGCTGGAGACGTTTCTTCTGGGAAGAAGGACTGCATTATTTGTTGGACTCTGAATGATTTGTGTCAGGGCTTGGCAGAAAGTTTGTCTGTATTTTGCTCATGTCCAGAGACTGCTTGAGAATGAAATTACGTGTGGAAGATTGATTAACCTGGCAAAAGAAATTTCAAAGCAGTTGGATATTGAGGCAGTGGCATGGCTATTGTTGGGGGCTTTTCAGGACTTATGTTGGGAATCAAGAGTAAAGACCCCAGCAGGATGATTTAAAATGTGAGTTTGACCAGAAAGGAAGCTCTAATAAAGCTGTGGAATGCCAAGATAGAGCTGATAGGATCTCCATTGCCAGGAAGAAACCAGCAAATGAAAAGGATGGACTGAGGGCATCACAGGAGGCAGAAGGTCGCCACCCTTTGCAGCCTCAGAATTGCAAGGGTGAGGGACTTTGCCTTCAGGGGAAAGCCACAGAAATTCATGTTCCAAAATGGTGGTGGCAGCCACACCAGGTTCTAATGTGGTGCAAGCATGGAAAATTTTTTTCTCAAGATCAGAGTCAGAGTGCTCAGCGATCCAGGTACTCTACCCCTATAGACAAGATAGAAGGAAGCCTGGCTACTGCTCCAGCTGGCAGCAGACCTTGGCATTATCCAGGTGGCACTAGTTTTATGCATTTGCAGAATGTAGGAGTTCTGATGTTAAGAATGTTTCCACCTAGATTTCAGAAGAAGTACTGGCAGTCCAGACAGTGGGACCCAAGGAGGGCAGAGTATAAGCTGCAAGAAGCCTATTCAATGGAAACCCCAGAAGTCTGGAAAAACCATGAATGTGGATGTTCTAAGAAAAGCTGCAAGAAGGGAGCAAAACAGACTTGAGAGAGAAGCCATGGGAGCTACAACCAGCAGCAGAACCATAGAGGTGGTGCCACATGTGCACATAATTTGTCACAGATTGCTTTGGATGTTCCACAAGGAGCTACAGGACTTAATGTTTGCCCTGCTAGATTTTGGACTTGTGTTGGTCCCTTGTTGTTTGTACCTTTTGGAATGGTAAAGTTTATCTTGTGCCACTGAATGTTGGAAGTGTTTAACTTTTCATTTGTACAGGCACTCATAGAAAAGATTTTACTTTTGATCTTGGAGGAGACTTGGAACTTGGACTTTTCAGCAATGCTGGAATCGTTAGGACTTTGGCAACTCTTAGAGATGGACTAAAATATCTTTTGCATAAAGGGATGTGCATGAGTCTTTGGGGGTCCAGAGCCTGAATTTATTGTTTGTGTCTAGTTAGCCCCCAAAACCTCATGCAGTCATGGGGCATCTTCTGGAGTTTACAATTGATTCTTGATCCAAGGTTGGGATTATAGGTGTGAGTTCTACACCCTGACACTGCAGTGGATAATTTGTATTAAAATTTAAGGAGGGGAGGGAGGTTAGTCAGCTGCCTGAGCTGCTGCCACTCTTTTGCTCTGTGTTGCTGCCATGAAATGTTGTCTGCCATGGGTCACTTTGTCTTGGAGCCAGCTGATTTTGGACCAAAATGTCCACTAACTGTGAGCTAAATAAACCTTTCCTTTCTTCAATTTGGGTGTTGCATATTTTGTCCCTTCAATGAAAGAATAGTAACGGAGACACCCTTGTTCCATCCAGAACTATTTCTTGCTTTTCTTCTCCCTCACTGAGCAGGCCTCTGGCCCAGGACCTTCACACTTGCTTTTTCTTCTACCTGGAATTTTCTTCCATCTGACATTTTCACAGTTCAGTACTTCTCTTTCTCTAGGTTTCTGCCCAAATGCCAACTCCTTGCAGGGTCTTTCCTCACTATTCTGTATAAAATAATTAGCTTTTCAATCCCATAACAAGCATACAGTAAATGCTCAAAAATATGGAATGAATATTCACTGTTTTTCATAGGATATTGGATATTTTACAAGTGAATATCCTGAGATGCAAATAAATGTCCTAAGATTTCATATCTACTACCTTCAAAAATAAGAATTTAACTCAACATGTTCCAACATCAACACTGTAGTTATTACATGGGAACCCCAATTCTGATTTGTGAATCTTCAAAGAGAGATATTTAAAACTATATAGGAGGAAATGGAATTATATTGGCTGGACCATGAAAATAGTTGAGGGATACTACAGTAAGGACTTTAATCCTTTCAAGTCATGGATTTCTTTGAAAATCAAATGAACTTTTCACTATGCTCTAATGGAAAGGGGCAGAACGTGGTGCAAGAATGGGGCATTGTAAATAATTTGTGCAGATAATTCTTTTGCAATTTTGATAGTAAATTTAAAAGGCTGGAGAATCAATGAGCCTTTCAGTTTAAAAACTTATGACTGTTATTATTGTTTACATATAAATTATTCAAATATCATGATCATTTAGTGTCAAAAGGAACAAAGATGCCCAAACAGTGAATATTTTGTACACAAAACATCTGGGGCTCTGCTGTTCTCCAGTGACGTATCCATTGTATTAGTGACTTTTTCTATGTTGGATTTTTTTTTTCCTCCAAATGCCTTCAGGGAAGGTTTGGCTGGTTTGAGTTGTGGGTATCGAACCACAGCAACCTGAGCCTGACTGCTTTGTTGAAGCAGCCACTTAAAGAACTGAGCTAAGGGGCAGGCCTCCCAACTTTTTCTTTGTTGGGACAAAGTACCTAATACCCACAACTTGAAAGAAAAGAGGTTTATTTTGACTCATGGCTACATTATCTGGTCTCTTGCTTCTGAGGTAGAAATGGCTTGGTGGAAGAGCTTGGGTGTAAGAGAGCTGCAAAAGTTGTCATGCTCTCAGTGACCTCCTCTACTAGGTAGCTAGTCTTTACTTCCCTTCTGCAAGAGAGGCACAGTGCCCCATGCTCAAGGTGTCTTCTGAAGTTCCACCACCAAACACATACACCACTGGGGAAGATTCCAGATCAACGCCATAACATCCATCTTCAATCTACTGGTAAGTAGTAAAGCAAAGACTTGATTTTAAGTGTCACAAGTCAAGGATCTCATTCCTTCTGTCCTCTTGGGTTGCCTGATCAGAAGTGGGTTGCTCTCCCAATCCTCTGAGTTGTTTTCATGTTATTTTGGCATTCAAGATATTGGTGTTTTTTCAGCATCAAAACAAATACTGAAAAAAAATAACAAAAAATACTTTGCTCTGGATTTTTTAAAAAGGAGAATACAAAAATAGCAAAAAAAATCAGGTGCAATACAGAATTTCACTAAACAAAATAATAGGTATTATTTATGTTGCTTAAATATGCAAAATCTTTTATAATTAACCATGGATTTGAGAAATTTAAGAGTTGCTTATAACTGATAAAAATATCAGAGGTTAAAGGACAGTTTAAAAATATAGACAAGGCTCAAAAATCTAACGCAAGACTTCATTCCATTATTCAAGTTCCTTTAATCTGCAATTTGGTTTTCATTGTGGAGACAGCTGAAATGGTGCAAGATTGTGACATTGTGGTCAGTTGCACAATTATAAGGAATGTTGTATGTTCCAGATCTTGTAGGCAGAGTAAGAAAATGTCAATTTATTTTCATTTACTTGGGGAATCTTACAAAATATTAAAAAATCTTCAAATCTAATGTGAATACCAAGTAGTGGTTGAATGACATTCTTGACCCAATTTGTGTATCGATTTATCTGGCCTGCCCATCTATTCATTCATTTACTGACTTATGAAAGAATCTGGCTATTAACATGGAAATCCTCCTATGGTATTTTACGGACCCTCTAAGTGACTGACAGGACTACCCAGAGTGCAAATGTACTCTCTGCTCCAGCTTATCAGCCACCCAGTGAAATTTAACACGGATGGTGTCAGCTTTAAACCTAGAGCGTTACTGTATAAACAGAAGAAGCCAGTAGGAAAATCTTGTTTTGGAGTTTTCCACTCATTTAAATTTAGAAAAGGTCATTTCAGTGTGGTCCTGCTTCCAATTAATGAACTCCAGAAACGGATTAGGTTTACCTCATATAGTCTTTCCAAAATAGACTAACCTTGAATCACACAAACTCCAAGAAAAGGTAAATACTCTATTTTGACTCAAATTAACTTAGACAGGGAGACAATCCCATGTTGTTTATTTTATTATAGTCTGAGCTTAGAGTTCCTACAGTTAAACTTAATAAAAAAGAAACCCATTTTATTAAAAGTTTTTTAAAAAGAGCTTTTTCTTTGAATATGTGCTACTTTAAATTCTTTTCACTTACCCAAAGTTTGCCATTTCTATACATTCAACAAAATGACAGCAATAACTGCCTGCTGGTGTCACCGCGAAAAGGTCTATGATAATTGAAAGATTACAGAGGGGCTAAATTCTGCTAAAGAGTGGTTACAAAAACTTAAAATGTTAAGTATTTTAACTATGTCATGAGATTATAAATGGACTAGGTGTGTAGATCAGGGCACGTTAAAGACACGCATCACTCTGGAATGACCTTTTGGGGAGGTTCAGTGAAAATCAAGACATGTGATCACAGTCTAGATTTTTTTCTGCATGAATGTAGTCAGCCACTGTCTCTCAAATTTACCCCATACTTACATGAACAAAGAAGATTCCACTAGAGGAATCGAGGATGACAAAACATTTTTTTTGTCATAGTCTACCCTTGACAATTTCTATGGACCTCTACCTCAGTCTGATCTAGTGTTTGATGTAAAAAATGTTCTGCGCAGACACTCCAGAACAGATACATTTTTGTACTTTCTAAAGATAAATTAAATTCATAGATTCCATAAAGTAAGAGTATACTGAGTCTTTTGGATGTCTAATTATTAAAAATCAATTAACTATTTTTCACACACAAAGAAAGCAATATAAAATTAATTGGGTTAGGTCAAATTTCTAGTATATTGTTAAAAGCACTGGTTTTTTTTCCTGTTCCTTTTTCCAAATAAGTTATTGAGCCTGAAGATATCAGCAAAATAGCAAATGGAATGCTTTTGTATTAAGAAAATTAAGTTTCATGTTCTATTCTGGGATCTCCCAGTAGCTTATTCAAGCATAGCAAAACTCCACAGTGCCAGCACCTGTAATCAACAGGAAAAGTCTTTTAAAACTAACAAATCATTCTTCCCACTGGAAGCATAAACAAAACCCTAATTGGAGGTTTTGCTCACTATTCTCTCCTGCTGTGAGCACTAGTTAGTGTCTGGTGTTTAAGCAGTAGCATCAGCTGTAATTTATAATTGGCAAAAGATAAGAGACAATTGTGATTCAGTCAGTGCTCTTAGGCATACTTAGATCAATCCTACTCTATTAAATCATTTCTTAAATATCAGCTAATATCACTCATTTTGAATATGTATCTTCACTACAAACAAACAATTATTAACCCGTAGAGTGTTCGTGAAAGTCCAAACTGAATTTTAAGTATGTTTATGTATTCAAACCCTTTTAGTTTCACAACATATACTGGATATAGATACTAACATTATTCCAAATTTAAAAATTAGAAAAATGAGAGCAATTAGTAGTAACTTATCTTAAGCACAACCACTTCTAAGCAGAGAAAGTGAGATTTGAGTACACATAGTCTGAGATCAGAATTTTTGCTTGGTATTTATTTCCAAAAAGAAACATGCAGATAAATAAAAACAATAGGCTAGTACAGTTTTGAAAATTAGGTCTAACATAATCTGTGGACAGAATCTTCCCAGGTTTTATATAATCTCATGGATTCTGAGATCCACAGTTTGTGCGCTAGTGTATGAGTATATCTTTGATCAATATAACTGAAAGAGATCAATGAAATTTCATTGAACAGCAGTAACAAAGCAGGGCTAAGTACATAAAGTATCTTCATTGCAGCTCAGAACACACATTTTCTCACATTATTCCAGAATATAACTGTCTTCTGTGCATATTTCTTACTGTGACTATCAATATTCTTTAGACTAGAATTTCTTGTTCTCTAATGTAGGCATTGCTAAATTGAAAAACATAATTAATACCCTGAAAATAAGAAGAAACGTGTAGTAAAGGTAAACTAAAGATTAGGAGTGAGAAGGCTGCCGGTAGAAGTGAGAACACAGAACATATGCCACAGACTCCTGCTCACAGGCTGGAAGAAGTGCCCGCCTGTGATAGCTTTCATGTAACTATTTCATATAATTAACAATAACCAGGTAAGTATACTTTTTTGGGTTATTGTGACAGAATAAAGACATGGAGAAGCCAAGAGAAATGGCAGAGACCCATAAACCCAGAATTCTGGAAGGCTGAGGCAGCAACATGCAAAGGTCTAATACAGCCTGGATAATTTAGTGAGAACCTCTTTCAAAAGAAAGAAATACAGAGGCCGGGAGATGGCTCAGTGGAATAAGCATTTCCCTGGCAAGCACAAGGGCGTGAGTTCAATCCCTGCTTAAAAAAAAGAAGAAAGAAAAGAAAAGAAAGAAAGAAATACAAAAGGGACTGGGGATAGACCTCAGTGTGAAGGCCTTGAGTTCAATCTCCAGTACCAAAAAAAAAAAAAAGACAAAGAAAAAGAAAAAGATAAACACAGATAATACAGATAAATTCAAACTAAAATACAATATTATTCGATCAACACTTCAATTTTGTGTCCAACATTTTTACAGTTTTATGACATTATATATAAATTATACATAATATATAAATTATTCTAATGACATATAAGCTTGCTAAATAATCTTATCACCCAATCTTATCGCCCAAATCAATATTTTTTATATTGCTTCATGTTTCAATGTGTTCTGATATGATTTGCTTTAAAAATATCACAATAAGATCGGAGAATTTAACCATGCAAAGATTTTGAATGGAAGAAAGTATACTTTCAAGTAGTGGAAGGAGTATAATAAATACAAAAATGTTTTATCTCATAAACATAAAATTTTTGGTATACTTTATATTTTCAGACAATTAAGTATAGATATACTTGGTAATACTGTAAAGGCTTGGTAATTATGATATTCCCAGTCAGAGATTTATAGGTTACAGTTATACTTTCACTGCAAGACAACTATTCAAGGACTACTCATACTAGATTTCTTACCAATCTAGTATGGATGGGTAAAAAATTAATTTATATCATGTAAAATGTAGATTTATATTTTGACCACACTAATAAATGCTTAGAGAGAAGTACAATAAAATGATAAATGTTCAGTAGAAGCTGATGTTAATCCAAACACATTTCTCAGCTGATAATCCAATGTGGCTACTGTTGGCTTGGGTGAAGGAGGTCATCTGTTCTTTTGAGTCACTTGAGGGCCCAGGTGGACAGGTGCCCTGCCAGCTAGGACAGTGCTTACAGAGCCATCCTGAGTGTCTGAGTCCAACTGGGGAGATGCTGCTCAAAAGCATTCTAGAAAACACATCCTGGTGTGTCTTGTTCACAAAACAATGTCACTTTAACCCATATTCCACAACCAAAAGGCTATTCTATGGCCTCATCTAAGTCGCATTTCTATAGTCTTGGAAAGTTACTTAATTCTTTGATAATTCAGTTTTTTCATTTGTGAAAAATTTAAGAATAGTAATTAGCTTGCGTGACAATTAGGAAGACTGAATAGTACAAAGCACTTAGCACAGTGTCTGACTCATATTGAAGGCTTCATTAATTAAAACATTCTTTTAGTAGCTACTATTGTTTTTGATACTAGAAAAGACATCTCAAGAGGTGCTTTAGAAAAATACCAATATTACCTAAAATATAACTAAAACACTATCTAAATACTGGGAAAGTACCTCAGAATGAAAAATATAATTGGTTTTAAATAACCTCTCTAACACTAAGTACACTGAAAAAAATTCTAAATAAAAAATGCTGTTTTTTTTTTTTTTTTTTCTCAGAATGCCCTCATGGCTGCTTTGGCTGGCTGGAGAGTTGTGGGGATCGAACTACAGCAACCTGAGGCTGACAGCTTT
>NW_004524580.1:13359101-13360887 GCF_000260255.1 Octodon degus
CAACCTTGAAGCAGGACAGTCCCACAATATTCCTTTTCCTGTCTCTTGCTTTCCTTCACCACCGCCTTCTTCTTGAACATCCATCTACCCTAGGTCTTCAAAGTTTTTGCTTTTTTCTACACAAGGTGATAAGAAAGGCTACTGACAATAGATGTTCAGTAAAGTGGCCTGAGACATGAAGTGTGGAGACTGATATCTTCACCCCAGCGTCATTCTTTTATAGGTAAGGCAGGTCGGCCTGTGAGAGCTTTCCAGTCCAATTGCATTGCCTGTGAATGAGCTGAAAAATCATAACTGTTTGTCTTTGCCAGAAGGCAAATGCTATGCTTGCCTTTTGGATATTTCTTTCACTTTATTCTTTCTCATGCTATAGATACCTACAATCCTATAGAGTCTTACTTTCACATACATTCAAAAGTTAAGAACAAAATATATATTTTAAAGAAATAAGTACTATAGTATTTTTCTAAACAAAAGAAGTTTGTAGGGCTGGGGATATAGTTCAGTGGGTAAGCACCCGCTTGGTAGGTGCAAGGTCGTAAGATCTGTGATATCGTCCATTAAATATAATGGTACAAAAATGATTGTAATCAATATATTTCTGTATAATACATTAAGATTTACTTAGAAGTGATTATAACTTTTATAAAATTATATCTTTATGAAATAAATATATCCTAAACTCTCAAAAAAAATGCTGTGGTTAAGATGCTGATTGCATATTACAAAAAACGATATAATAGATTTAATATGATGTCAATAAAAGTATCAACAGAATTATTCACAGAACCAGAAAAAGACAAACCAAACATTTATAAGGAACCAGAAGAGACCTAGGAGAGCAAAAGTCATCCTGGACCCAAAAGCAAATCAGGAGACATCACTATCTTGGACTTCAAACTTGAGCAGAAGGGAATGGTAACTGTCAGCATGGTACTGGGGCACCTGCATACCCGCATACCTGCACACACACACACACACACACACACACACACACACACACACGACATGCAGATTAGTATACAGAACAGAGAGCGCAGAAACAACCCTGGACACATTCAGCCACTTGATCCTTGACAAAGAGACTGAAAACACACAGCAGAGACAGGTATGTAACAAATATTGCTGAGAAACCGGTTATCCACATGCAGAAGAATGAATTTAGACTCAAATTTCTTACTCCATACTAAAATAAAATGAAGACACCTGTGAACTAAGCAACTGCACTGAAGATGGCAATTTGTAATAGTAGGTTCATGCTTTGAGTGCCGTCATTCTTGTCTTCTGAATACAGGCTGCTTGTCATGACATGCCAGTTGCTGCCGTGCTGTCTCTCAGGCAGATGATTGTTTAAAAAGGAAGAGGGTGGCAAATGAAGGCAGGAGACAGAAAAAGGAGTGTTGTGTGACTGTCCTGTGACAATGTTGTGTATGGTTAGATTTCTGGACTTATGTGTAAACATATATAATCCTTTATTCCTATTTTTTAAACATATTTTAACTTTTTTATCATATTCTGTAGGGACTTAAAGTTTAACATATCAATACTTGGTGGAAAATACCTGTTCCATGTTATGTCCAAGATGTTTGATATTCAGACAGATAGTGAGGTTAAGCTCAACAGTCTAGGTTGTATGGTAATAAGAATAAGCTTCTCTTCTGGAGGGTTAACAACTTAAGTTTGCAGACCAAAAATTAGAGAAAAAGGAGGGCTGCAAGGAAAGCCAACATTTTGGCCCTAGCCTTCCAAGGTCAATTAAGACTCAGGACATATGAGAACTTGTACT
>NW_004524580.1:13361107-13375631 GCF_000260255.1 Octodon degus
CTTATCAGATCCAAAAGCTACAATTCTTGTTACATATGTCTTGCTTTATCTTGGTCTTAACCATCCAGCAGAAAAATATAAAAATGAAATGCAAGAAATAAAGCCATGTTGTTATTATGCTGAGCTGTAGGGGACTCAGGTCAACAACTTCTGACATTGTCAGTCAAGTGGAAGACCCAATACTATTATGGAATACTGGACTCTTTTGGAATATTTTGCTGAGTTCACGTACCTATAATATTTAAATGATGGAACTAAACAAAAAAAAGGGGGATATAGATGAATGACCATTTTGTATCTGTGTATTCAAAATGGTTAGGATAGATATATAGCTACATTCTCTTAATTCAAGGAATAGAGGGAGGTGTTATAATAGTGTTTGTAAATAGGATATCATGTCTGCATCTTGTACAACAAATAACCACTAGGAAGGCATTATGCAATGTGTTAATTATTGGAAATCTCCTACCAATTTGATTTGAAACTGTCTCATAGCTGTTTATTTCTCAATATAATTATGGAAAATAATAAATAAAATAAAATGAAATGAAGGTAAAGACCTAGCTAACAAAGTAGAAAAATTAACCTGTCGGTTGAAAAATTGATAAAACTCTTGAAAACATAGTCTTTAAACATGGACTTTCTGGAAAGAAACCAATTGTGCAAAATTAACACCAAAATACAACAAACGTGATGTTATTACATTTAAAAGCTTCTCCACAACAAGTGAAACAACCAACAAATCAAAGACACAACCTGCAGAATGGGAGTAAAAATTCTCCAGCTGCATCTGATAAAGACTTATACCTAAAATACACAACAAACTCAAATATGTAGATCTCCCCCCAATAAAAGACCTCAGCAAAAACAAGCAAACAAACAAACAAACAAACAAAAAAAAAACCCAAGACAATTGAAATAGACTTCTCAAAAGAATTAAAAATGACCAATACATACATGCAAAAATGTTCCACATCTTTGGCCACTAGAGAAATGTAAATCAGAGCACCACTGAAATTCCATTTATCCTCACAAAATAATCAAAAATTAACCAATGCTGGACAGGCTGTGGGACAAAAGGAACATTCTACAGCCTGTCCAGCATTGGTTATTTTCCCTTCCTTCAGTGAGAATGCAAACCAGTAAAACCACTTCTGAAATCAGTATGGAGATTCCTCAAAAAGTTGAAAATAGACATCTTACTTGACTCGGATATACCTTTTTTGGGCTTCATTAAAGAGTTAAAGATACCACATTATACTTATACATTCATACTCATGTTTACAGCAGCAAAATTCACAAGAGCTAAAGGGTGTGGACAGCTCATATGTCCCTCAGTGTATGAATAGATAAAGAAAATGTGCTGTATACACACAATGGAACATGATATGGCCATATAAAAATAAATTAAAGTCATTTGCAGGAAAATAGAGACACATTGAGACCATAATGCTAAGGGAAATAAATTCATCAATGGAAGGTTAAATGTCAGGTAATTTTTCTTATTTTGAAAAACCCAAAGTAAAATTAAGTTAATATGAAAAAGATAATAGGTGACAGGAAATGGGAAGGTAGGTGTTCAGGAAGTGGGAAGAGGATTTGGGGATGCAGGAGAATGAAGGGAGGGGCAGGAGGTAAGACGAAGTATGATGTGCTCTCTATCTACGCCAGTTCCCCACAATGATGATCATATTCACTCTGTGTGACACACGTACTCATAATAAAAAAGAAATCTAGAAAATGACTCATTATTAAAAGGCAATCTGCATGCTTTAAAATTGAATAATTAGACTTAATTCATGAGATTAGCTTAATACGATTAAATGGGGATAGAGGAAACAAATGCTTGACTAGTAAGGGAGGGTCAAAAACACAGACAGCCTTGACCAATATCCAGAAAAGGTCGAGTTTTCATATATACATGATAGAGAGCATAGTTATGTGTTGAGTCCTGAGATTAATAAAAAGCACTCAGGATGTAGTTTGGCGAGTCAACTGCAAATGCTCTAGAGGGTGTGAGGGAAATCCAGGTAAGAGGGTGTAAAGGAAGCTTAAGTAAGAAATACTAGTGGGATTCACAAGGTGTTTGGAATTAGAGTGAACAGAAATGGATGACTCTAAGAATATTTCATGTAGCAATGGTAGAACTTAGTAATGGATTGGACCCGTGGGTGAGTGAGATACATCTTAAGGTTGAGCACACCTCTAGCTCTGGTACTATGTAGTGGGAGTGTTGGTAGTGACCATTATTGTGCAAGAGGACTCCTCGGAGAGAATTTGAGATGAGGTCGACAAGTGTAGTTTCCATAACATTGGAGGAAGCAAGTGAGGATGATATACAGATTCTTGGACCTGTAGTTCAATAACTCAAAAGATCCATTCATGGTACAAATGTACATGTATGACCACACAGATGTTATAATTAAAGTTTAGTCAGACTTTCTCAGACTCCATAGTATTTTGGGTCAAATATTTCTCTCCTGTACAGGATTGTCCTAGACATCACAGGATATGTAGAGTATTCCTAATTTCTACCCACCAGATGCCAGCTGAAGCTCTGTAGTTATGGTCACCAGAAATGTCTTTAGGTTTTGCCAGTTGTGCTATTGAGTGCAAAATCTACCCCTCCTGAGAAATACTGCTTAAGTGTTAGTCACTAAATGAGAACATAGTGTAATAAGAAAACTGTATAAACATGCCGAGACCAGAAACCATAAATTTAATTAGGTTCCAACATATATGGCTAAAGGAATTTTCTTTAATTGGAATAATTCTCATGGATTTAAGAGTGGCTAATAAGAACAAGAACACAACACTTTTGCACGTGCTATTGCGAAACTAGAAGTGTCCTGAATAGATGGAGAAATGAACCCAGGAGAATGAGGAGATTTCAGAGTGCTTGAATGTAGGATTTGCTGGAAATAACACAGGTTAAAAGGTATGAAATATTTGTAAATTCTGATTTGGAAGTGTTATATCTTCTCTATAACATTAATGAATCCTGCACATACATGAAGCTTTAATTGAGAGATGATGTTCTTTTTGATTTCATTTTCAAAAACAGAAGCTGGCTGTTCTGTACCTTCAGTGTCTGTAGTATTTACACTGCACGAATTAAACCACAATCTTCCTTTTTGTTTAGTTTTATCCATCCCACTATGGTTTTTTGTCAATATGCTTTACTAGCTTTACGAACAGTCTTAATATCATTTATATTGGATAGAATGTTAAAACTTTTACTGAATTAATAGAAGTGAAATTCTTCAGACTGAAACCATCATTTTTAGTTATGTGGTATAAGCAGTATTTTTCTAATATATAATCTTGTCACCTAAGTCACATAAATTTAGCTTATTTATATTAGAAATATGACTTGTATTATTGATCTGATTATTAAGTTGCTAGGAATCATTTTATCTTGTTAGTGGGCAACAAACAGAGCTAATGGAATCTGAAATAAATTGTGTAACATTTTCTTCTTCCACTAAAGTTTTCGTTTTCTTTAACAAATATGGAATTGAAGAGTGTCTTCTACAGTGTGAGCATTTACATTTCACTTGAGTGTTTCTATTCTAAATGTTTGAGATATTACAACTCAGTTTCTGTGCTGTATAATTTTCATTTGCAGTACTTAGTGCGGTAAGTTATAATTTTCATACAATTATCAAATCCTTTGAAAATAAGTTAAAAAATGAAATAGAAATCTCTGTTAAAATAATTTAGAGACCTTTTCTTCCCCCTTAATGACCAAAAATTTCTAAAATCCTGGTTTTTAAAAACCATGCCATTCTGAATTTCCCTGGCGGAGAGCACGGTCGTGCTGTGTTACATGTGGTTGATGTTAGTCACATCCTTGATGTAATGTAACACACACTGGCTAAGGTAATCCAATGTGACATGTGACAGCACCATGAGCTCAGTCTGGGATATTTGAAAATATGCCATCTTTCAAAAGACTAGAGCTAGATAGCATGGTAAGGCATGACTGTAAACTCTACTGCTTTCATTTTGAACACAACACATGAAAAGCTCTGTGATAATTAAGGGGCCATTTCCCCTGTGGTAGATTCAAACAAATGGAAACAAAGGTAGAAATTCTACTCATTTGAGAGTTTATACTGGAAGCTACTGATGTTAAATCATTAAGAAAAGCAACCGCTAGAAGTGTGTGATTGTCATGTTATTACAATTAGAAGAACGAGCAGAAATTTTTCAAATATGGCAAATGTGAACTAGTGAGAGCCAGGGATACACAAAGAGGTGTGAAGTAGACATTTGGTGACCAGTTATATGTCATTTTGTTAAGAGTGCACAGGTTGAATCAAGTAATTTTATTAGCATTAAAAAAGGCTAGAAACATGAGCACTGAGGAGAAAATATAAGTTTGCTACATATGTTGTTGAGTTTCTCTGTAAAAAGTCTTTCTGTCCTCAACCTAATTTATTGTGCAGGCTGTGGAGAATTTGAAAACCATGTTTTCTTCTAGGATTACTTCAAGATCAGCTCCTTTGGTTTTAAATTTGTTTCACATTTGTTTGAGTACAAAATACTTGTGCTAATAATTCGTGATGAACAGTGATAGCTACAGAAATGGAAATAACGTGGACACTAAATTTGATAGAGGATGGAAGAGGAAATTGAACATAATATGTAAATCTTACAGCGAAAAGGTAAAACTCAAATTTAAAAGATTGGCAATGTTGTTCTTTTTGTGCAGTTTACAACTGGAAGTCATTACATGTTTTTGCCTTGCTTTAGTATATCTTTGAAATGTCCTAAATTCATTAAAAACATTATTATCTGTCCATTGAAGTAAAATCATTAAATTATTCCTGTACTGATCTATGAATAACCTGATTTGAGTAAGTATGGAAAAAAATTCATTCTTTCAAATTAAGGCTGTGTACTCTGTGCATATAAACATACAAATACATTTTTGTCAAATTTATGATATATACAAATGATGAAGCTGACTAAACTGAAATGAGTTAGGTTACAAGAAGATAATGCTATTTTATCTCAGGTATGAGAACAAAAATTCCTAATTCTTCAGTATTACTCTTACTGTGTTCAGAAATATCTTTCTGATGTTTTATTTTTACTTGAAACTATGAAGTATATATTGTGTATCATGAAGATAGGTTGTGTAACCCTGTCTCGCAAACAAGAAAAGTGAGGCTCAGGGTTTTTCTTTTTTCTTCTCTCTCTCTCTTTTCTTTCTTTCTTTCTTTCTTTCTTTCTTTCTTTCTTTCTTTCTTTCTCTCTTTCTTTCTTTTTTTTTTTGTATTTTTAGTGAAGGGTCCACAGGGTGTTCAGGTCTCACTACTAAATCAGCCTCATAGTGATCTGCCTGTTTACAGCCTCCCGAGGCTGGGGTTACAGATGCGTACCACCATGCCCAGTCTCAATTGCCATCTCAGTACACCCCAGGGCAGGACCGGCACAGCAGGCTCAGAGATCGAACCCCTGGCCCCTGTGCCTGCTTTCAGGCTCTTTAATCCCCTGAGCTTTGTGGTTGGCCCTTTAAGGTTTTTCTACAATTGAGAGGATGGACTTTTATTTAGGCTTTGAACTTGAAACACACTGTATTTCTTTCTATGGTGTTCATTAAATAGAGATTTTTTGCAACAATATATAAAGATGACAAATTTTAAATAGAATTTTGCATTAAATGGGAGATATATCTATGTCATTCTGGATTTAAATTTTTATAATGTTAAAATAGCACATATGGGCTGGAGAGATGGCTCAGTGGTCTGGAGCACCTACTTAGAACAAGCTTAGCAAAAGCATCAGGGACCGCGGTTCAATCCCCCAGCACCACATGCCAGCCAGCCCTGCCCCCTGGTGGGCTGAGCTGGCCTCTCTCTCTCTCTCTCTCTCTCTCTCTCTCTCTCTCTCTCTCAAATAAATAAAATTAAAAAAAAATAGCACATAGAAGGGCCCCTCAGATAGCTCAGAGGATTAAAGTGCCTGTTTGGCAGATCCAGGGAGCCTAGCCTGCTGCGCCAGCCACACCCTCAGGGTACTCAGTGACAAGGATTGAGACTGGGTGTGGCACGCACCTGTAATCCCAGAGCTTGGGAGGCTGAAAACAGGAGGATCACTATGAGTCTGATCTGCATAATGAGACCCCGTAGACCCTGTACTAAAATACATTATTAAAAAAGCCTGTTAAAAATAGCACATAGAATTACTTCTTATACCTAGTTAATAAGTAGGCCAAACAAAGTTAGTGGCTAAAACCTTAGCAATATTTTACATTTAGCACTATAGAATATATTAGAATATAAACTTGACAATGCCCAATGATCCAAAATCTGATTTTTTTTAATTTAATGAAAATAAAAATTGTCAAAGTGATAAAATAATCTACAAAGCTTATTAGAAAAATAAAAGAAGCTTCTCTCTTTGGAGGAAACTAAAGATATGAAGACATAAACTGATACATTTAAGTTGAAACAAATTATTTTATTCACTAGTTTATTAATGTTATTTAAACATTTTCCTTAATTAGGTGTTCACAGTTTTGCTGGGCATTCTAGAAGATGTCCTACTAAAAGGAGGGGTGGGATACTAGGAAAAAATATTTATTAATCATTCTTCAGAGCCAGTTACAACTACTTATTTTTGTGGAGTATTAATTCTCCCAGAAAGCTATGACATACGCTAAGAATTGAAGCTTACAGAAGTTACCTGACTTACTCCAGTCCTGGAGCTAGCAATTTGCAGAGGAGAGATTTTTAAACCAGGCATGGAATTGAGAATTTAAAATTCTGAAGTTCTTGAACAACATGTGTGTTTATTTTAGAAGAAATATAAGCAGATGCCAAATAAATAAATAACAGAAAAGTAGAAAAGTAAATAAAAGAGAATGAGAGTTTTTCAACCTAGTGTTTTAGTGTTTGCAAGACCTACCTATGAAGAGCTGTAGGATTGAGTTGAGTAAAAAGTACTTCTGTGGCTGTGCAGTGAATTGAGAACTAAAGACTCTCCCAGACAAGCAGTTCACATGCATCTTTATCTCTTCAACACCTTAAAGCGAAACATGCTATTTGGATTCAGACAACTCTAAATTCATTCCTTTTCTGTCTATTTAACTAAATATACTAGTGTCCACAATTTCGTTTGTCCTCTCATGCACCCCTCTGTAATATAACTACCAATGCTACTTACATTTTTTGTAGTAAGACCATTGGCAAAAATCTATGCAGTTCACAGAGGCAAAATTTCATGTTTTGCTTGGCTCTCGGATCCTCTGCAGAACAGCCCCAGCTCTGCTCCCTACAGCCAACTCTTCTGGATGATGTTGATCCCAAGGCAAGGAAAGATGCGGGAACACAGGATGGCTTGGAAAGGTCTAGTGAAAAGGCCCATGTGTCACTCTCACAGACCTTTCAGTAGATCACAGGAAGTCGCCTACCCACGCCTCATGTGAACAGGACAGGGATGTATCAAAGTCTCTTGAAAAAAGCAGAGAACAAAGTGGGGACAGCCCTGTCGTCTACCACAGCACCGATGGGATTGCCGTGATGATTGGTGATGAAATGGAAAAGCAACCCCCCTAGAAGAGTTGCAGGCACACAGCAAATGGTCTAGAAATTTATTTCACTCATGTCCAGTGTGGGATCCAGAGCCACGGTGAAGAAAGATAAAGCTTGTGAGCTATCGGGGCTGCTTATAAAAATATTCCACTGTCCATTTTTTCTATAACTTTATTATAATAACTGATTAGTCAAATGAGTGAATTTGTTATAATAACTGATTAGTCCAATGAGTGAATTGCTGTATTTCCCATTAAAGTTTGTGAAGTGCAATAAAATTGAAAAATCCATATATGTTAGAATGAATTCAGTTTTATTGAACTTTCAGTAAAGAATGGATAAATTGAGATCTGACTTTTAGAAGAATACTTGTAATTTTCTTAGGCATTCTTCATGTCTTAAAAATTTATTTTATAGCAACTACAGTACATAATAGTAAATTATGTATGACTATAGTTTTATAAATATATACGCCAAAACAATGAAATGATCCCTATTAATAAAATAGTGAAGTGAAGCTTCCCTGGGAAGGTGCCACTGGCACACTAGTTGCAAATAATTTGGTGAGGCTTCGATTTCAGTATGAAATCTCTAAGGGATTTGGGGGCAGGAGGAAAATTCCCTACTGCATGTTTCTGAAAAGGTCTCTTTTCTATGTCATGTGGTCAACTTCCACAAGAAGATTATTTTTTAAAATGAGTAATGAATTTGGTCCTGTAGACCTTTTGGATGAATCCTTGAGAAAAAAGCCAACAAGACTTGCCTGCTTCCCTGAGATCAAGGACACCACTGTATTCTTGGTATGGAAGGGTTCTGCCTCTGTCTCGCCATCCGCTGAGCCATGGCTGGCTGTGACACCACTGGCAACCCAGGCAGCCTTTCCAGGGTGGCTGCATTTCAACCCCGAGGCAGTGCTTAGCTGGTGAGGTACGCTGAGTCCCCTTTAAATAAAAGTTATAACAGCACAAAAATAGCTCTTCCCTTCCGCTGACAAGGCAGTCTGCGGCACCCCCAGTGCGAAATCACACTGCAGCGTGAAGTGGCCTTTATGGATGCATGGGAAAAATTAATCACCTAAGACTGAAGTTGTGATCGGTTGTGATGATTTGTTACCATTTTTAAGATACATTTGCATAGAGAAAAAAATTAATTTTATAAGAAAACTGATTTAAATGCTTCCACAGGAACAAATTTTTGAGAATTTTATTGGGAGAGAAATTTCTAAGAATGTTTTGCCATTCTCCATTATAAATATTTTAAGTGATAGAAACCTGCTCTTAGATGATCTTGTGTCACCTGGGAGAGTCACATGTGTTCTCTAAATACAACGCATACCCAGAAAATTTACGTAAAGTGGACAAGAATGGATAGATGCTAGTTATTTATCATTAAGGAATCCCGCAGTATATAAACCTTGCTTTGATATTACTTAAATGAGGAAAACTTTCAAATCTTTGTGTTGAATATATTTTCTTTTCTAAAACAATGTGTTCAATATATTGCACAATTCAACAATTTAAAATCATTAGCAAAAAAATGAATACATTTTGACTTAAAATGCTATCCGAGAGAACAAAGTTAACATAGATAAATAAGGCTCTCCTTAAAGGCGTGTGTCCTCTTAACTTGGGTTCAATATACAGGAGAGTGGGAAGTTCACTTGCTCCCCAATAAATAAATAATAAATAAATAAATCCCAGCAAACACTGCTGCTTACAATCTTGAGATTCAGAACATTCCATAGCTTCCCTTGGAATTGTAAATTCAACCAAAAAAAAAAAAAAAAAAAAAAGATGTGAAATTAAACGTGTACTTTATGCTCCAACTCATAAAATGAAGGCTATAAGCCCTTGAATAATTACAGCTAATTGGTGACTGCACATGGATCATGTTCACCGGAAAGCTGGCTGGCTTTGCTTCAGCTCACAGTCACTGTTTAAAATCAGAGGTTACAAAAAGGGGTTGCACGTTGTGTTCATTGAGTCAGGAGTATTTTGATGCTCTGAAGTGAAAATCAACAGCTTGCAATGAAAACTGAAGCAAGGGAATCCTCGGGCATGGCTGCTTGCCCGCCTAAACCAATGTTTACAGTTTGCCCGGCAGCATCCTTTCCTTTCATCTCTCCTATAAGTGCTATTTTCAGGGTATTTTTGAATTAATATACAATGTTGTGTGGGAGGTATACAAATGAAGTACTCAGTTATGTTTTGAAAATTTCATTGAAAACTGCATGAATTTCTTCTATTTTCCCCAAGTTTTCCATGTCAGTATCTAATGTCTCTGCTTCAGTTTGGATATCCCTAGCCTTACATATTCTTTGGCCTGCAGAGGATTCTTAGGTTTATATAATTTATAAGAAGTCCACTGCGTGGGGGATGGGGGTGTAGCTCAGTGGCACAGTGCCTGCCTGGTAAGTGCAAGGTTGTGAGTTTGATTTCCAGTACAAAAAAAAAAAAAAAAAGTCCACACTGTACAGATAGCTCATGTTTTAATTATTTTATTTAGTCCAACAATGAGGATTTTATGAAGACATTTTTAAAACCACACTAAAAATCCACTAAAGATAATTTATTCACAGATTATACTGTGAATGGTAATAATGTTAGTGTACAATGAATATATTTATCTTCTCCAAAAGTGAAAATCGACAGGTATCTCATTGCTAATTTTTACTTTGAAAGGTTTGGATTTAAAAACAAGATTATACTACATACCAGAATGACCTACCACAGAAAACTCAGATTCATTGGTAGAAATATATACAATGGAGTTAAATTGTTAGATTTTTAAAATATTTAAATGATGGTTATCTGTTGTCAACTCCTTTCTGATATTTGAACTTGCTTTATCAGTACTACCTGAATTATTCTCAGGAAATGACTTCTTTTCAAGATTTCTTTAAATTTGGAAGCTTTTAATTAGTTTTACTTCTATTACAAAATGAAGTCTTTCGACTGATAACCAAAATTAATAAGGTAGAGCTTTTTTGATATTAACAATTCATTTATCCTTACATTAATGCTATTATTTGAGTCAAAAATTAATAAAATTTATGCAACATTAATAACATAACTTACAAACAAGTTCAAAAAGTGTTGAAGTGAAATTCAACTCATTCTGGTTGAAATTCCTAAAGCTTTGATTAAATCCTAATACACAGAATCCAGCTGCATTGAATTCATTTGATGGAAACATTTGATAAATGTTCACCTTATACCCTTATCTTCTATACACATTCTCTACCACTCTCTCCTTGAAAAAATAAACTCATAGTAAAGAAAAAGAGAAAAGAAAAAGATTAAACAGCAGCCTGAACACAGAATAAAAAAAAAGTAGCAATCTCTGAAAATAAAAACAGAAACCTCTACAATAATGTTTTATTTATCACATACAAACGTGTTTTCCTAAGAATTATTTCCAGTATGGGCCACCATATGGAAATAGAAAGCCATTACAGAAATGAGCTAAGATGGTTTGTATCACCTGCATAACTTGTTTTGCTCTATGCCTGCAGGCTTCAAAACCCGCTTCCCATATTTTTTTCCTTTCTTTAAAAATAATGTACATCAGTTTAATTTATCCCAGGTCCTGACAGAAGGATCAGATTTTAAGCATTTAATGCTGTGGTTTCAAATCCAATTTCTCAGTGTTCGTCATTTCAAAAGTGGCCGAATTCAGTTTTCGCAAAGGTTTAAGAAGCTGGGGAGGACGGGTATGCTTTCTGAAGCCCCACGCTGACGTTAAAGGCTGCTTGGTATGGGAAGAGATGTTTGGGCAGAATTGTTCTACAGAGCTCCAGGAAATACTAAACCCTACACCTCCTCCTGCAACAAGAGCCTCTTCTTCATGGGGTCCACCCTAAGATACTCTTGACACTCAAACAGAGTATTGAATAAATCATCTATTTACAGATTTTCTGAAGAAGGGTACTGATTGGTTGGTGCCTTTTCCTGAAAGGAGGGTATCAATAGATCTGCTTAAGGCGGATTCCACTGAGTTCACTTGGAAGCGGCTTTCCTTAGGACCAGTGGAATTTTTCTCCATTCACACACTGAGGCACTAGGTCCATACACAGTAAATTCATTGTAGGCGCTCTTTATTGGTGGTGGGGAAGCTCAAAAGGTCGGGAGTCCAGATTGCTTCCAATAAACATCCAGCATCTCAGATGGTTTCTTGAAATGGGCCCAAGTTTACTTGAACCTCTTTCCCTGGTTTGGAAGTCAGGCTGCAAGTTTCACAGAAACAGATTTTCTTGTGAGATCTCAGAATGTTGTGGTTTAAGTGAAGTAATAAACAAACTTGAAAAATGAAAGGCAAAATTGGCTCAGACTCACCTGCTTCATTCTGCTAGATGCCTGAAACTGAGTGGCACTGTGCAATCTTTTAACAAGAAAAAGAAAAAGTAAGAGAAGCAGCATTTGGTTGTGGTTTAGCCCAGAATTATTAAAGGTTTCTCAGAAGTTTAAGACCCCATCCCCAGCCCTATCATTTCAGAAACTTTCATGCATTTTGCAACCCCTTGCCCTATGTTCAGTGTGGGAAACTTTGTACTAACCTTCCATTTATAAACTATTCACCAAGAAGAGCTGTTTGAACACTGAAAGTGGGATATTTTCTATTCATTTCTGAGTATGATTACGCACAACACAATAGGGTAGCTGTATGGATTCTACAATAGGAATAAAGAAGGTGGGTTGTTTTAGAATCACAGTTTTCACATCACAAAGTACATTATTTAAATATCATGCAGCAAATCACCAAGAAAGTATTTTTATCTCCACTTTCTAAGTGATAAAGTAATATTTTATGAAGGTATGGTAATTAGTTCAACTGTACACTTATTACTGCTGCTAGTATGAAGCAGAGGCAGTACTGAAGCTGAGCATGAATCACTTAAAACACCACATGCTTTATTACTAATTTATAAAGTTTCCTGTACAGTAGCTGTTATGATTGTCTCAAGAAAAGCATGGAGACTAGGAACTTCAGAGGCAAAAAAAAAAAAAAAATCAAACAAACTTTTTTGGTTCATTTATTCCCTAACTGAAAATTTTAATCCTAAAGATTCCATAAAAGTATCATATATCTTGCATTTTACCTGGAAAGTGTGCTTGGCTTAAAAATCATTCTTAGTTATAAACAACAAATGTCTATAATTGAGAAATTACATTATAAGGACCCTGCTGTAAGTTTGTAGGTACTCTACATTATATAAAGATGTTTTGCATTTCTTATCTCAGCTGATCCTTGCAATAAGCGAAGAAGTAGGTGAATAAGGCACCTTGATCTACACGGGAAAGTGAGGAAATGTGAGGTTCCATGAAATGAAGAGATTTTTCAATCATAAAATTAAGAGAGAATCAGAGAAAACTCCAGATCAACATTTTTACATATGTCAATTGCTCATAGCATACCAAGACTTTAGAACTGTAGCTGGTGCTCACCCTTTAAAATCTCTTTATTTTCTCACTCTTTGTGCTTTTCAATCACGCTGTCTTTTCGCCGCAGCACTGCTGCATAATTCAGCTTTGTACACCTATTGTTCTTCTGATAGAAACTGTTCTACGCTCACTGATAAAATCCAAACGACTTTTACAAAGCCCAAAGTAGTCTGGACACATGATACCAATGCTGTTCTTGGGCTACCCATTTAAGTTATGTATCAAGTCTAAATTTAATCAAGGCCACATTTTATTTATACATTTCATGCATTAAACTCATTTAAACTTTTAGTCAGATTTCATTAGCAGAAATACTACCGTGCACATCATGCAGTAGTACAGCTAATGTGCTTCAGGAATTTGAAAGGAGTTAGAGATCAGGAGTCTGATTTCAAAATTTCTTTTTCTTTCTCTCCTCAGTGCTTGCAGCAGGTCTGTAAGCGGCAGAGTTTGTTTCCTAGGACACTAATACACTCAGCATGCTCTGTACAAATGTGTAAACACAGACATTCCCTGTAATCAGGGAGGTTGGTGTCTTAAGGCAAGATTATGTTTTTTTAGGAAATGCAATTTATGTTCAGGATTAAGTTTCGCTTGCAGACTGATAACGTCTGTGGTTTAGGGAGATGATAATAAGCATTGTGTCCGTTAACGGCCTGCCCAGTGCTTGAAGTCCTAAGTCAGTCTTCCTGGATCGCCCTCTGTCTCTTGATCTCAAGTCAAATGATTTAGATTCCTCATTTCTTAGAATGATGACCCAAGTAAGTGTTATGAAAATCATGCAAGTTAAAAAAAAATAAAGCATCTGTAAGCTTCATAGTTAAGTACAGGACAATACAGAGTGACAGGAGAAAAACACAGCTGACAACAGGGCTAGCATCTATCCTCGTAAGTCAGGAAATTTAAATTTATGTCTGGTACTTCATGATTCTTGAGGTTGAGGTTGGAGGGTGGGTAGCAAGTTAGACACGATTGTTAGAATGTAATCGGTTTAGTCTGCTTTGGCATGGTCCTAATATTATACACGAAGTTAAGTACATGACAAATATAACAAAAGTTAAAAAAAAAAATCCACCCAGAATACCAAGTAGCCATTCACAGTACACCTTCCACCTAAAAACTGCTTTCTTTCTAATTCAGGAAAAAAATAGTTTTCAAGATTTGAAAGGGAAGCTTAAATGCCCAAACAATTTTTTTTTCCAAACAAAATTTTTTGACCTAATATAAATTCATGAGATTTTTTTTCTCTCCTCCACCTTCTATTTGTTTTCTCTTCATTATTTTATACCTCCAGAGAGCAGAAGTCACACCAACTCCCTTACACACCAAAATACACTTTGTACAAAAGAGAACTATAGTCTGGGTCACAGCTCAATGTTTTCTATCTTTAAAAACAGCAACTACAAAAATCCCAACTGAAAAAAAAAAATCCCAACTGAATTACATACTCAAACACAAATGTTTTGGATCACAAAGACAAGTGATATGTTTTTTCTCTTCTTCTTCTTCCTCTTCTTCTTCCTCTTCTTCTTCCTCTTC
>NW_004524580.1:13376296-13391865 GCF_000260255.1 Octodon degus
TCAGTTAGGAGGACAGACGCGATGAACGCTGCTCAGACCTGATTTTCACAAAATGCAGTTCTTGTGTAGCAACATAATAAACGGAATAACTAGATGTGTCCTCACAGGCAGTGACAAGCAAACTTCTTCCTTTCTGACTCTTCCCCATTGTTTTCTTCACAAACTCTAGGAAAAACACACACACACACACACACACACACACACATACACACACACCCTGTATTGTAGTTTAGAAAAAAAAATCTCTTTATCCCTCTCCTCTTTTTGTCTCTCCTCCCGCAAACCTCTATGACACTCAATCCCCCTCTTTTCAAGACCATTTCCTTTTTATTTAAAGAGAAGCATGTTCCGGCCTGAGATGCAATCTAATTTCCTGAGAAGCAATATAAGTGAGTGCGTATTTTTTGCTCATGGAATTAATGTTCACAGTAGAGTGGGCTGAGGGATTGAAGCTAGGGGTGAAATGGAAACTGACGTCACTGCAGGCCCGCTGCCTTCACTGGGGAGAAAAATATTAGCTCCTGTCTAACGTACCTTTTCCATACGGTGTAGAAGCACCCCGCACAAAGGGAGCATAGGAAAGCCCGAGCTGGTCTGATTGCTTGCACGAACTGGCGCGCACACCCATCAGCGTAAGCCGGCCCGGGGAGAAGCCGCTGATTCCAACCATATGGCCGCAGGCCGAGCGAGGTGCCTGGAGTTTTCTCTCGGGTGCCCACGCAGGGTCCTGCTGGCTCCCAGGCTGCAGAAGAAAATGAAAAACTGTGAGTTTTCCCGTTCTGAGATTTCATCCAGATGCTCATGAGGCTATATATTAAATAATAAGTCGTGGGCTTTAAACGTTATTAGGATGTCAGGATTTTAGAATATTGCAGGCTAGCTGCATTGCGCCACTGGGTGGCGCTTGATGGCCGAAGTACACGCTGAAGCCAACTCAGACCGGAAATTGAAACTGTAATTTGAAAAATATCACCTAAGAGTGGATTAATTTAAAACTACTACTTCTTCTAATCAGATTACCAGTTCATAGTGTTGAGCAGCATTCACACTGTTGCTTGTACTCTTGTGAGGCCAGCTGAATGGTTGAAAATAACTCGGTTTTGTAGACAACAGGTAGGTTGAGAAGCATAGGCATTTGCGTGAGCAAACTGCAACTTTCTGAATGAGTGTCAGGAAGAAAATATTTTTTCTGCAGTGTACTCACTGAATTTTCAAATGAAAATTTCTCTACAAATACTTTTTTTAGTAGTATCTTTCAGTTTTTAAGGCAGGTATTATTTGTCCTATGTAGCTTTTGACAGTCTAGAAACAAATTTTACTTCATAATATTCTTTGGTTATGACTACATATCAGTAACTCCTACAATGATCTTCATTGTTTCTGAAACTGAAATTTAGGGACAATATGGGACATTCATTTTGGTTTACTAGCCTTCCACTATTGTGTTTAACGTATAGATTACAAACATAGAGACTTAACTCCTGGGGTCTTAGCTCTCAGTCAGATATAGTTAAGGTTCATGTGGGCCTTAGTTTTCTGAGTACCAAGTCAATGATTTCATTTTTTTCTTTCTAGCATTAACTCCTGTCTCCTGAATATCTTCATTTGGTGTTTTTATTTATTTTCCTCTTTCTTTCTTTCTTTCTTTCTTTCTTTCTTTCTTTCTTTCTTTCTTTCTTTCTTTCTTTCTTTCTTTCTTTCTTTCTTTCTTTCTTTTTTAATGGTTTGAACTCAGGACATTGTGCTTGCCAGGCAGGCATTTAAGCTGCTAAGCTATCTCCCCAGCCCCTCCTGAACATCTTCAAATATGCAGATTGTACTGCAGATCTCTTTTAGGTAACAATAGAGAAATGAGTAGCAGCATTAGTGTAAGTATTGCATACACTAAGGTCTACCTATCCCGCTGCCTTTAGCATCTGGTTATAGGAACCCTGTCCCATCTCACTTGCTTTATCACTAAACAGAGCAATGTTCTGTATAGGCAAATTTGTGAAACAGGCGATAGTATTTTTTATTTATAGTCACCACCTTTTTCCCTGCGTTTACCTCACCACCACATGGAGGACGGTTGAGCACAAAGACACAAGTATTATACTGAGTAACCACTGTATTTCTATTAGCTCTTTGGAGAATGGGAATAACAGTCTGAACAGATAAGGGAGGCTTTGGATATTAATTAGATTTAAGGAGGAGCGTAGAATGTGTGAAACCTATGGTAACTTCTCAGGAAGTGACAGGGATCTGTCATGAAAAGTGAATCTTTACCAAAATATAAACATTTAATTTAATATGTAAATATTTGTCTATAATTAACATATAAATAAATCTGTATGGCACTGCCAATTTGACATGAAAAGAATGGAAGTCATGCCACTCTAAAATATAGACAGACTGCTATGGATAATTATGGCTTTGAAGCAATTACTGAGTGTGTGCTACATAACAGGAGCTATTCTTGATGATGTTGTAATACAGGTGAAAGAGATATGAAGCTTATCCTTGAGCAATCATAATTTTATGAGACAACTAAACAAAACCGCATTAATCAAATAAGCTTCTGATTGCAATTGTAATAGATACTTTGAAGAAAATTCATTACTTCTGAAAGCGTAAATGTCAACTGAGTCACCCTCTCCATTAAATGATACAAAATTCAATCCTGACGTCTTTAAATCATGCTTTCTATGCAAACATATCTTTCTCATGGTAAGAATAGATTCCTCTGGATTTATTTTCTGAGAGTCCTCCCTGTCTCTAGTTTTATATTTGCAATAAAATCTTTATTTTTCTGCAATCTCAATTCCCACAGAATGTTGTTCCCTCTCTGCCTTTTTAAAACCAAGACTGATTACATAATCTTTCCTCCTTAACTTTCCACCAAACATCATTCTCATGTATAATGGAGCCAACACCACAGCACCACCCAGAAGACAGTTTAAACTTGAAGTTTAGCTATCCTTTCCTTAAAAGATATTTGCCTATTTTGACCAAACAGAATGTATGACTCAGCAGAAATGAGAGAAAGCCAAGCAATTCAATCGGCCAGAGGATCTTTTGTTTATCAATAAAATTATGGGGGGAAACAAAAGAAGATTGAGCAGAAAAACTCTCTGTGTTTGCTCCTTTTTAAAATAACTTTTTATGTTTTCTTAGGCTTTTCTATTTTTGCAGTGTTTCATGTTTTGGTATGCATTTATTTATTTAACCTTGTTTTGTTTATGGACCTAAACTAGACTGGAAGATGAACAATAAACTTCTTGGGGAAGAACTCTTTAAGCTTAGAACCAAGGGACATAACATGAGCTAGGAAAAAGATTCAAAATGAAGGATTAGCGTGTGAAAAGGCAGGAAGGCTTTTAGTAGGATAGACTTAATGTAACCTTAATGAAATGTCAAATAGAAATAATTAGTGAACAAATTCACTTCCCAATATTCTCTTAGAAAACATGTCAGATGCTGTGGAAGAGAGTGCTGAGTTGGTGCTGGGATTTGAGGACAAGCTGAGGTAGGTTCTGAGCTGCACCTAGAAGAGAAAGAGAGGAGTTGATGATGGGTGAATGAATAGACCATCAGGTGCAGTGGAGTGGAATGAAGAGAGGAGACTCTTGGAGATTTTTTTTTTTTTACAGGAATTGTGAGTGCTTTTAAGAAAAGAGGTAATGTTGACCAAAAAGTGTTGTAAGTAGTTGAATAGCTTTGTACCAACAATGGCTTACTTCTCAAGGAAAATTTCCATCAGGAGAAAGTAATAAAAATTGT
This sequence comes from Octodon degus, assembly GCF_000260255.1. Taxonomy (NCBI): domain Eukaryota; kingdom Metazoa; phylum Chordata; class Mammalia; order Rodentia; family Octodontidae; genus Octodon; species Octodon degus. The sequence goes on from NW_004524580.1 coordinate 13,380,056, forward strand.
TAATCTGTAATTTGTACACATCTGAGTTCATCTTCTGATTTTATCTCTTCCTAGATTTCTTATGGCTGGTATAGCATGAAAAATGCTCACTTTTTCCCTCAGGTATTCTGGCTGTCTAATGAACAAACTATGGAGAACTTTAGTTGCTGTAAGGAATGGCAGTTGGTTCCTATTGCTGCAATTGGCTGGTCTGGGCAGGTATAGCTTATCTCTACTACACTTGGAATCTCCACTTGAGGTGGAGGAAAGGCTGGGCTGAAATCATCTGCAGAAGATCATACACAGGTCTGGTGGAGGATGGTGGCTGAAACTCAATGGGGCTGTTGGCTGTAAACTCCTGCAGTGTAGCAGTTCCATGTGATGTGGCTGTCTCACAATATGGCAGCTGGATTTTAAAGGGGAGAGTCTGAAAAGCCAGGGAAAATCTGTATGCCCCTTTCTAGCCTAGCATCAGAAATCACAGAAGCACTTCTGCAATATTCATCAGGACTGGACTAGCTTCAAGGGAAAGGAATAGAAAAGGCTTTAGATGGTGAGTGGTTGCAGGTGTGGAAGAGAGTAAGGGGCTAGAATATTACTTCGGCATAAGTAGAAACACAAGACACTACATTTTCTTTATGTCTTACAGTATGAAAATGGAGTTTCACCACAAGGTATAGAAGGCTACATAGACTATTTTACTTCTAGGAAAATAAAAATGTTTATTCATGTGATTTATATGGAACATTATCATTACGAGATTTTTTTCATACCATGGAATTTCTTTTGTATAAAAACATAAAATTATTTATCAATGAGCTTGATCAAGGAAGTTATCTTTGCCTGATGTTAAGTGGCATCTCAGAAGAAAGTTGACCTTGGCATGTTAATGTACATATCAATAGACTTTGAAAGCTCTGGTTTCTCCTGCATTGTGTGACTTGGATTTTTGAAAATGTGCTATGGTTATATTCTACTGAATAAATGGGTACATTAAAGAAGGAAAGATGAGTTGAGGACTCAGGAAACTAAGTTTTTCTATAAGCATGTTTGAAGTTTGACTTTCAGAGGATGAAAGTTGGAGATTATTCAGGAAACCACAGAGCATTTAAGACAAGAAAATCAGGTTAAGAGAGGAATTTTATTCTTTAAAGGATTTACCATTTATATTGTAGTTCTTTCCTTCAGAACTATAATGTTTTGTTTTCCTCAGGTTTTAACTTAGTTCTCTTCAGTAGTGCTTTAACTTTACTGTTATGATGTGTGTGTGTGTGTGTGTGTGTGTGTGTGTGTGTGTGTGTGCTGTGTATCTTGATGACTGTTTCTTTGAAATTAAGGAATGACAACAGAGCATCCAATGGACACCAATTTTAGAGACTGACCACAAGGGGAGGCCAATTGCATAACTCAACATGTACTAAGGGAACAGCGTCCAGGTAGATGCCTCACTCAGGAAATAAATGGCTAAAGCAAGCCTTTGGATTAAAAAGGCGGAGTGTGCACATCATGACTCATGGGTAGTAGTCACTAATGGTAACTATTATTATTTTTCAATACAAAATTAGCAGTGGTACTTCCAATGATCTTTTATTTATCAGAGTAGGACTCAAATGCAAACTCATCCATGTAGTTGCTATTTACTAACAGCAATGATGAGTGAGCATTTATAGCAAGTACTCATAACAATGATCTACTCTGGCAGAAAGTACTTTTGAGAAAATTCCCTTCTGGTGCCTCTTATATCATACAAAATGCATTATTAGCTTATAAAGAATATTTTCAGAGCAGTTTCCATTGGCTAAAGCTAAAACAAATGTTCTAAATCATGATAAGGGTGAAAAAAAAAACCCCACAACTTTTATTTATTTATTTATTATTTTTTAAAGAGAGTACAAATTAGAATTAAAACAAAAAAATACAAGTGATACGGTATTTCACTTAACAAAGTAATATGCATTTCACAGTATTTGTTGTAATACATAGTGTTGTTTTCCAACCAGCTCTTCATATTACCAAGTTTATGTATGTAAATTGGAAGAAGGAAGAAAAAAAGAAATGTATATAAGAAATTAAGAAGAGAAGAAGTACAAACAATTGACAGAAGGAGGAGAAGGACAGGAGAGGGATTGAGAAAGAGAACTTTCTCTACGTACGTAAGCAGGGTGGTCTGCACAACAGTATCATGCGTTTCTACTCGTTTGTGGGGAAAAAAAAACTTTCAAAGAAATGTTGAAAACTGAAAAATTCAGTTAACTTAATACGTGACTCCTACTTCCTGATGCCTGTGTCAGAGTAATATATATGAATTTGAATGGCTGATGACGTCTCACTGTAGGATTTTGCAAGTATGTTTTCCTTTGGACGGCAGCAGGCTGAAACATAGTCCATTTTTTTGGGGGGGCATGTTCAGCCCACCCTGAGGGAGGGGGTGGTATGGCATGTGGTGCCAAGGGTCCAACTGCGGTCTTCTGTGGCTGCCTAAGCTTGCTTAATCAGGCACTTTAGACCACTGAGCTATCTCGCTGGCCCCATACTCCATTTTTTAAAAGAATGTATTTGGTACAGGGTCTGCAGGGTTTACACTGTCTCACTAAGTAAATCGGACTCATAGTGACCCTCCTGTTTTCAGCCTCCCAAGCGCTAGGATTACAGGTGCGTACCACCAGGCCCAGGCTTAATTGCTGTCTCAGTGCGCCCCTGGGGCAGGGTCGGCATGGCACGTCGGGGATCGAACCCCAGCCACTGCGCTTTGCCTAAGCAGGCACATTAGTCCACTGAGTTATCTGGCCAGCCCCCGTACTCCATATTTTGATAACACATAATAAAAACATAAAAGATTGCATAACTCTTCAAGGAGGTGGCACAGATGATGAGGTGACAGTGTTCAAAGAAAGTGAGAGTATTTGGGGGTGAATTAGTGGCAATGCATCTTTTACTACAATGCATTGTTAAGAATGAAAACACACCCCATGTTTTCATTAACCTTTACATATTATTTTATCTTGTGTCATCCTTATCACTTATTATTTTTATAGTATGTATTACAGAATAGAAAGTTGTCATATTAATGTTTTTCCAATGAACCACTTTTCCTCTTTATGGCTAACAATTTTAACATCTGTTTAACAAAATTTTGCTACTCTCAGAGTTACAAAGGTGCTCATCATTTGTTCTCAAAAGAATAAGATTGTCCATTAGCTACAGTATTATGAACTAGCATTTAGGGGGAAATTTAACAAAGGAAAAGTGACAATGATCAGTGATGTTATTGCCAATACATGTAACAGTAAGACAGAAAGAGTTATTTTATGCAAAATAGTCTGTTTCCTCCTTAGGTGAAAGTACAAGGATGTGGACATAGTAAAAATATTTTCTTGCAAGTAAATTTTAATTATTACTTGAGCTGAGTATCACTGAAGTATGCTTCACTTGACGTTGTGTTAGCAAATAAACTTTTCTGAGGTAACTGCTGCACACAGTTGTGACAGAAGGTGTTTGTATTGACCTAGGTGTGTTGTGGGTCCCAGTACTCAGTCTACTCATTTGAAAATACTTTCTCTATGGATCAAAAACTCATGGCTTATTGTTATGACGTCATGTGCTGCGTGCTTTCTTTCCAGTTCTGCCTTGTCTGCGTAGGCTTTCAGTCTTATCTGGGTAATCCAGTTTTGGTAAGGCCATGAGATATACTTGACAAGGGAAATGCTTAGTAAATAAACACCATGAACTTTGGCATTGTGGAAGTGCTTGGAGTTCTTGAGTTCTTTTCTATTTGAAGTTCTTCACATTCCCCACTCAAGTTTCAAATTGGCACAATCTTTCTAAGCTAATTTGATTGTTGAAAGAGTTTCACTTTGATCTCTAGCTCTGAAGTTCTGGGTGCACTTGGACATCATTTATGTGGCCTCTGCAGTTTCTGCCCTGCCTGAAGTCTCACCCTAAGGGGATGTAAAATATAAACATGCATATCTACTAGTTCTTCAAACATGGAGAAAATGTCAGTGACGACATGACTTTCTGAGGTTTGTCATTGGTTCTCTGATCACATTGGCACTTCACCATTCCAAATCTGTGTTAACATTGAGGGCTCTGCAGGAACCTAGAAGCAATAGGATGTGCAATGATGGGGCCTTAGAAGTCCCATGATGTGCTGTTGGTAAGTTGGTGAGCAAAGGGAGGTGGTGACATGGCTCAGGCAAACTCTCAAGGCTACCAAATGAGGAAAACCGAGGACCCATCTCTCATTCCATTGCCAACATCCTTAGAACCCACAGAACTGCTGCTAGTAAAGTTTCTAGAGCCTAAATGTCAAAAAATCTAAGTTCTGATGTCCAAACTTAGGAAGAAGGGCATTCCTGCTCCAGAAGAGAAAGCAAGTGAGGTGATGTGATCATTATTTTTCACTAATCAGTAGAAATATTTTCTTTATGTATTAAGTCATCATATCTTTGTTTCATACTGTCAATTTTCTTTACACATTCCAGAATTAGGGCCATTCTTTATAGCTGTTACCAAATTCCATTGCTGATGTGGTCTAAATGTCTATCCCCCAAATATACATGCTGACACTTAATCCTCAATGTCAAAACATTGAGGGATGCCATGGCCAGATGATGAGGTTGTGAGGGCTCAGTCCTCTTAATGGGATTAGAGTTGTTAAGTAGGCCCAGGAGAGCTTGTTTATGCTTTCCTTTCATAATAGAAGAATACATAGAAGGTGTTATTCATGATACGGGATCTTGATAAGATTCTTAATCTGACCCCAGAACTGTGAGTAATAAATTTCTGTTATTTATAACTTATGAAGTGTAAGTATTTTGTTAAGCAGCCTCCATAGATTTAGACAACATATAGCCTGATGACAACAGGGAAAAATCCATATAATCCAAGTGCTTTCAATGAAGTTTAAGGGGTAATTGAGTATATAGGTGCCTTGGAAAGAATGTCCAGGTGGGAGGCACAGTAAGTCTCAGTAGGTTTTATGGGCATGCAAGCTGCTACCTTGCACAAGATCCTAGGTACCAGACCCTTGTCATCCTGAAATTCTTAGCACATCTTGAACAATGGTCATATATTTTTATTTCACATGGGCTTCACAATTCAAGACTGTAGTCCGTGTTGGGCTTAAGCCCCTTTTGGGGAACAGCATTGAAGTCTACTAGTTAAGGAATAACTCATGAAAGAAGGGAGCAGTAAGTATTAGGGATGTTGTGGGGCAACACATCTTTATGACCTTGGATGACCTGAGTGATCCGACCACTGAAAATGCTGTGTCAAAAATAGAATGAAGAGATCAAGGATAGAAAAAGACAATGTTTTAGGGGAAATACTGATGTGAAATCTCAGTATTACTTGATACTGGGGGGAACATCTGGTCATAAATTGAAAATTCCATTGCATCATCCTGTTTTTAATAAAGACTTATAGGTTTCAGTACATTTAGATGGCAGTTTGAGAAAAAAAGAAAAAGTCTTATTATAAGGGTGGGATTTTAGGGGGAGGCAGGCCTTGAAATAGAATTGTCTCACCTCACCGTACTGCTTAAGATCCACCATCTAAAAGCCCTGAGCATATGTTTAAATACCTTCTAAACTACATAAAATTGTTGTGGTCATTACTATACTTGAGGAGCTTGAACTAGACGATACTCTAAAGCTTTTTCTCATTCTGATTTTCTTTGATTGTACATTGTCTTTTGCCATTTAATACTATAATAAATCTGATTTCTTCTTACTCTGTCCCCAGACAGAGTGGGTATATTTTGAATTCACATTTAATGTAGAAGGTAGTGGAGCTGTTATGAATTTTTCATTTTAATACAATTTTCTATGTTTCCTTTATTAGAATCAAATAAGGTCATGTATAAGAAAATGTTTTGGAAAGCCCAAAGCATTCTATAAATACAAAAGATTAAGTATTATATTAGGAGGATTTTTGTTTAAATCTGTTTAAAAAAATTTGCTTGAAATCTCACTCACATTTTCCAACCATTTAAGAGAAATATATGCTCTTTGCTATCTTTGCAGCATAGGATTTGCTTTCATTTTATAAGATTAAACTTTTGGAAGAGAATTAGCTTGTAATTTTCTACATAAGGTAAAGATTGTTTTTCTGATACTGGCACTCATAGGCTGTTCAACATCTTCCTGCCAAATGCATAGTTTCTAGAAATTTTTTAAATTGGTGGGAGAGAATTAATTTTCTGCGCACCTACTTGTTTCCGACTTTAGACCTCCCTCTACCATCGTGAAAACAAGCTTTTCAAACATTCTTTCCTACCTAAAACATTGACTTTAAGTACTCGTTGCCCGGATGAAGTTCTGGACGATTACAACGCTGGCACAGGTCTCTGTTCCTGGGATTCGGACAGTGGTGTAATCGTAGACCTGCGTCTTCAGGGAGATGGAGATCTTTGCGAAGGTGAGGACTTACGTCGCTGCTCTTGGACCCAGACTCAAGCATCAGCCATCACCTCTCCTCCAGATCTCCCTCGCCAGATCCCCCACCCTTCTCAGATTGGGTAACAGCCCTGCGCTGAGCCCTGGGGACGCTGTTGAGACGAGATTGATGTTGTATTTGATAGCTGGCTCTTCCGTGGGTTCTAAACTGGTTGAAAACAGGGTCCGTGCCTGTCTACTCTCCCATTCCTATCACATTACTTGGCAAACAGAAGGGAAATAATTTTATTTTGAGAGTCGCTATTATACTAATGTTTCTGAAACAGGATAATATCTGAAAACATCTATATCCATAAGATAGATACTAATGAATTATCTAATTTTAGATTCAATTTTTAAAGCAATGCAACATCACTTTATAATTGTCTAGTTTACTGGTTTAATTAGTTGGGATGGATCAAGTTCTCTAAAAATTACTTCCCACATATTAACGTATGATTATTAAAATCAGGAGCAGCCTGAGACCTTAGCTGACTGATACTCTGGAGCTGACAGCCATGAATGCATGCCCTGGCCTCAGGGACAGCAGAACAGTAGACGTTGGGTACTCGTAGAGCTCTCCAGTCTCTAGACTGACAATAACAAACGCCAGCTCTGCTCAGAACATTTTGCCGATTACTTGTTGCATAGCTGTGCATGATGCAAAGCAAGCAGATCTGGAGAGAACTAAAAATAGAAGCACCTCGTATTTATACTATGTAATGCATTTTTCAGCTATGTAAATGGGCAGTTAAAGATGTGACAATAGGGGCTGCAGAGACAGGTTGGCCATTTAACCGCCTGCCAGGCAAGCATAAGCATCTGGGTTCAATCTCTTGTACCACATGCGGTCCTGGCTTCGGGTACCGGGTGGGCTCCTGAAACTCGGCCTGGTGGCGCACACCTCTAATCCCAGCACTGAGAAGGCTGAGACAGGAGGATCACTGTGAGTCCGGCAGCATAGTGAGACACTGTACCAAATAAATAAATGAATAAAAGATTAAAAAAAATATGGTAGTAAATAGATTAGTGAGCTGTCATGATTATGTATCAATAGATCTTGTTCAGGTAGAATGTCTTGAATTAATCTTATCAAGACCCAGCTACAATTAGAGAATAACAATACTAAATTATTTAAGAGCCTACTTTCCCCCTCCTTCCTCCTTTTGTTCTCTTTTTCTCTCATATGTATACAAAATAAAGTTTAAAGATGAAATTTTAAAGATGAAATTTGTAAAATTGACCCATAGATTATTAGAAAATAAGAACATAGCGATCCATTGTTTTCATATTTTTATACTTACAGCTACTTTTAAAGATTAAAAACTTGCAAATATATACAAAATTATGAAATACAGTAGTTAATACAAATGTGATTACTCTGCTTTTGAAAAATACTCAAAAGAGCTTGATAATTCTCCAGCTGAATACTGTGGTCATGATTTGGGAGCATAGGTCAAACCTGCAAACAGAACTCCACACTTTGGGAAACTACACGGCTGTTCATAGAAATGAAAACTCAGAGTTTTACAAAGTCTTCTACTGCTGAGCCTACATAATCTGTTCTGACATTCTAACTAATTTTAGAGTCTACTGACTACTTATTTTTCAATTTAGTCAAATAACCAACTAATAGACAGTGTGCTTAACCAATGTAGTTAGTAAAACTAAGAAAAGTAGTCAAATTGATAAAACATATATTTTCAGCCTCAAATCACATCCCCAAACTCTGACAGCACTGACTGTGACCAAAAGCAGTTTTGGTTTGGAATCACCGACCATATTTTGGGGTAATTGTTGGAAACCTAATGCCTGGATTGGCTTTTCACATGCATGTTTCTATTGAATGGAATGGACTTTTAGCCACGGCCTTTTTCCCAGAGATACACATTACAGACGAAGCAGGAAAAAAAAAATTAAAATTTTTTCTCACATAAAATCAAAAGTTGAAACTAAATTTAAACGTGTATGCCCTCATCTGACAAGTATATTTGTGCTATAGAAATATATGCTTTAGGAAACACATTGTAGAAATGCACACTTTGGGGAATTCTAGTTCGACTTTTTGTATCGTCCTAATTCAATTCCTCATTCCTCCCATTTTCTACAGAGGAAGAGGGAGATCAAATTATAGCATGGAATGCCAAGTGAGCCTTGGAAAATGTTAGAGATGTGTCTTTCACATTTTGGTAGTCACTTGTTGAAAATATGTTTTATATTATGGATTATAAGTAAATATATTTGCATCAGGTTGATGTTGATTATGTGAAATAATTGACCTGTAACTTCTTTTTTAATTTAAAATTTTCTTTTGCAAATTTCAGTAAGGAAAACCTTCCATAAGCTACAAGTGAAACCTTCTGATTCAACAGTAAATGTCAATACTTAAAGTTTAATGCAGCCATTGAACTAGTATTTATGTGCACCTACTATTCTCTACCTGCATTTGGCACTGATTAGATGAAAAAGTCTCTGCCCCTAAGGTGTGGGAGGACATCGATGAACCACTTTACGGAAGCAAACTGTAGTGTACTAGAAGGGAAGTGGAGCAGAGGGGTTGAAGACAGGCAGGTTAGAGCTCACTGAGGAGGTGGCATTTGAGCAAAGATCTGAAGGTGAGTAAAGTTGGCATTTTATCCCCATAAAGATTTGACTTAAAAACATGCGATGTGAGGGCTAGCCAGATAACTCAGTGGATTAAAGTGCCTGCTTAGGCAGGTGCTGGGACTGGGGCTCAACCCCCGGTGAGCTGTGCCGGCCCTCTCCCCGGGACACACTGAGACAGCGATTGAGACTGGGCATGGTGGTGCGCACCTGCAGTCCCAGTGTGGGGGAGGCTGAAAACAGGAAGATCACTATGAGTCCGATCTACGCAGTGAGACCTGGTACATCTTGTAGACCCTGTCCTAAAAAAATAAAAAGAAAAGAAAAAAAACTGGAGCATAGATGTACTTCTTATGTATTTTCAGAAAAGCAAGGCGAGTGTACCTGAAGCCAACAAAGAGAATCAAAAACTAGGACTTGAGAATCAAACAGAAACAGAGCTAGGACTCAGATTTAATCCAGATCCTTTACGGAGTCTGAGTAGGGCAGGGCCGAGATGGAAATGCGAACTCTAGTATGTCTATGGCTACTGAGTTCAGGCATCAGGGCAAAGCAACGCAGTCAGGAGGGCCTCAGGGACTCGCAGGGGAGCCGCGGGGATGATGAGGGCTGAGAGATGTTCCACGCCGAGCATCACTTGGAGTGGGAGCCACAGAACTTCCTAAGGCACTGGAAGTTGAATGAGAGAGACAGAAAGCAGGAGCGAGGAGATAGGGGAGAAAGAGTGAGAAACAGAAGATAGGAGTTGTGTGACAGTCCAAGGCTGGGGACTCGAGCCAGGAGATGGACTCAGCTTTTATCGACTGAGACAGGAAACTTCAGTGGCACAAGCTTGGGTGAGTTCTGTGAGAAGCGACAGGAATTCGGTTTTGGCTGTGGAGAGTTTTACATCAGTGCACTGTGTTTATGAGAAAATATTGAGTAGTTAGTAGGCTGTAGAGCTGAAGTACTAGGAAACTGACAAATACGTATTCTAACAAATGAGTATTTGGGGATCTCAGACATTAAGATCAGTTATAGAAGCATCTATGTGATTCTAGCTCAAAGAGCAAAGCCTTTATCTTTTGGAGCTGTGCGCAACCCACAAGGCCGCTGACAAGCTTGCTGGTGGGAAAATAGCTCCGCCTTGTGGTAACAATATTTAGATTTCTAAGAAAAAAAAACTGATAAAGACAGCACATTTTCCTGTATTCCGAAAATATTTCATTCTGTTCTTAAAGTTTATTTTTAGATAACAAATGTTAATTATGCACATAGATGGGATACAGTGCTATATTTCAATCTGTGTTCAGTTTAGAAAGATTAGCATTGACTGTCTCACTTCAGTAACTGGGGGATAGACAGCTGCAAGTTCTCTTTTCTATGGCAGCTCAGAGGAAGCGTAACTCATGGGCACCTAAAGGGTAGCAAGGTGGCTACTAGAAGAGGAGCAGAAGTCTTCCTTGAAGCAACCTCCTGGGACTCTCCTTTGAAGGTTTTCATGAACCTCTGTGTTCATTTGTGCAAGGTTGTGTCTACAAGGTACGGAAATAATCCAACAACCCAGGAAGTAAGTCAGTCCGCAACTATTTAATTTAAATAAATGTTAGCTCAGCAAATCATCTTCCAAAAAGCTACTTATGATGTTGAGGAGTTATGCAAATTAGAATGCATAATTGGTAATATTTAAACTAGGACTTGAAGTTATATGCTTAGGTATATATAATTTATCAAACAGTATAAATTCTATCACCTTAGGTTTCTGTTTAGAATTTATTAGTTCATTTATCTTTTTATAATTTATTTTATTATTATTTTTTACTTCACTTTTTTTTCCCAGGCCCAATAATTCAATGTCTTGCCCCTAAAAAAACTTACTACCTAGTTGGACTTACTAAATACTAAAATGTAAGGCCATCAAAACTGGAGAACATAGCAATAATACAATTAATACACCATAGCTAGTTATAATCCAAATTATTCATGTAGGCTCTTATTTTCCAAGTTGGGTTCACTGAAGTTGCTTCAGGAATTCCACAACATTTTACTGAACGACAGGATAGTGACTGTGTAAGAAAGTTTGCTTTGTTTCACAAACGAGCACACAAAGTGCCGTATTAAAATTATATTTAGATATGGATTTCAATATAATATTTTTTAACTTTCACTGCTATTGTGAATCTCCCAAGAAATCAAAGACAAGTGTATTTATTTCTCTGTATATCTGTACGACATTATGATAATGCAAGTGATGTCTCAAAATTAAAACAAATAAACAATCTAACAAGTAAATACATATAGAAGATTCTAGTTTTAATTAGTGCAAAAAAAGATACTCAGAATGAACCTTAAATGATGTATTTGTTGATACTTCTTTGGGATGGAAGGGAAATTGAAGGGGAGAGACTTCTTTTTTATGTATTTAGTGCAGGGTCTACAGGGTCTCACTACACAGGTCGGACTCATGGTGATCCTCCTGTTTTCAGCCACCCAAGTGTTATGATTACAGGTGTGCGCCACCATGTCCAGGCTCAGTCTCCATCTCAGAGAGCCCTAGGGGCAGGGCCCGCACAGCATGTCAGGGATCCAACCAGAGCTTGCCTACGCAGGCACTTTAGTTCGCTGAGCTATCTGGCCTGCGCTGGGACTTCTTTGTATGTTTTTATAAAGTTTTATTTTGGCCTATGCAAAGATTTTTCCTTATTCAAAATCAGTTTAAAATGATAAAGAAATCTGAAAATTAAAATAAGTACAGAACATATAAATGTGACAACAAATCAAAATAAAAGAAATAATAGAGGTATACTTGGA
>NW_004524580.1:13399549-13406368 GCF_000260255.1 Octodon degus
AGGTATAAAGCTTATGGATTACCCACTTTCCCTCAAATAACAGTACCCAGGAGTTCTTTCTTTTTTTCTTGTTTTATATTTTTTAGGGAAGGATCTACAGGGTGTTCAGCGTCTCACTGCTAGATCAGATTCATAGTGATCTGCTTGTTTACAGCCTCCCAGGAGCTGGGATTACAGGCGCATGCCACCATGCCCAGTCTCAATTGCCATCTCAGTGCACCCCGGGCGGTGGGGCCATCACAGTAGGCCTGGGAATCGAATCCCCAGCCCCTGTGCCTACTTGCAGGTGCTTTAATCTCCTGAGTTTTCTGGCCAGCCCTCAGGAGTCCTTTCTTTCTTGTCAAATTGATAGCTTATTTTTACCATAATTGTCCTCTGGTTAAAATCATTGAAGAATCTACTTAATATTCTATATGTTTCAATAGGTCCTAAAACTTGATCCTTAAGGATCAGAGTCATAAATAGTTTTCTCTAATCCTCATGTGGCCTGAAGTCACAGAGCGTCCCCACCCCCACGCCCTCAGCATTTCTGGTAAATATTTGCAGAACTGCATCTGTGGCTCTTGCTACCATAAAAATCTTGCTCAGATTTTACTTCTTGTGTAAAATGAGAAGTCCAGTCTGGCTGCCCTGTCAGGGCGTGGTGTGGATGTGTGCTAGACACCTTGTCGTGGGACTGGGCGGGCGCTCCCTCTCTCTAGTGTCCTGCTCTGGGCGAGGGCCTAATGGACTAGTCACAGGGTTTGGAGCAATTGTGCTCATCAACGCTATCATAAACATTTTAATATACAGACACCCAAGTTTTTACCTGTAAGACAGAAATGGAATTTGGCTTCTACCATTGCTGAAAATTGTACTTTTGAGGGCCAAGTTCATCAGGGCCGTTGGATTTTTTTTTTTTTATTTTAATGATGGTTGTCACAACTGATACTTATTTGGCCTTTCATTTCTCAAGATCCCAGTAAATAAATAGAATGACAATAAAACAGTTTTCTTTATTATTAGTTTTATTATTTGGTTTTAAACCCAAACTTTGGTTTTTCAGTTTTCAGTTTCTTGCACAATTTATATGAGTTAAGTTTTTAAAACTCTATAGAACTATGAACATGAAATAAACTTTTGTAGCTATAATCAGCTTTGTACCTCTTTTTTATTTTAATTTTAAGGAAGGGTCTATAGGGTGTTCAGGGTCTCACTACTACATCAGACTTGTAGTGATCTGCCTGTTTACAGCCTCCCAAGAGCTGGGATTACAGGCGTGTGTTAACATTCCCAGTCTCAATTGCTGGCTCAGCATGTCCCTGGGGGTGGAGCCAGCTCGGCAGGGCCAGGGATCAAATCCCTGGCCCCTGTGCCTGCTTATAGGTGCTTTATTCGGCTGACCTACTTGGCCGGCCCTCAGTTTTGTACCTCTTGACATTGAACTTTGACAAAATAAAATTTATTTTTCTATTATCACTATTATAAAAGTATCAACTGCAATAACTGAAAACATTTACTAACATAGAACATTTCTGTATAATCATGCAAAATGCTTTTTATATGCATTATCTGATTTAACAACTATTATGGTATATTTTTTATACTTTAGAAAATAAAGCTTTACATTTTTATATGGATTATATAATTTCTTCATAGTTACATATTGCTTACTGGCATATTACCACTGACTCTGTCTTGTATCAGGCTTTTTGGTATTTATTAATAAATTATAATTTAAAATAATATTGGTCCATTTGATGATTTTAGAGATATCTAAAACACCTATGTTGTAATGAATGTCTGATGATTTTAGAGATATCTAAAACACCTATGTTGTAATGAATGTCTGTAATATGGGAGTATTAAGAAGAACTATAAAAAAGAACTGTTATGGTTGAAGCATTTATTCCACCAAAATTTGAAAGTGTAGCAAAGGCCTTTATAATGTGAGAAAAAGAAAACCATCTTAAAAGTATGGCTTTTCTTATAACTTTACTTATGAAATTCTGTATGCATTAATAGAGATATGTAACATAACCAAGGCACTATTAATACATTATTTTGAATTGTGGATGCTTTTATTAAATGCTTATTTCCATTATTTAATTACATTTTAAAGATAGAGATGTTACTTTGGTCAGTCTTCATATTAAAAATTTTTCATTATTTTAAGTTAATAGACATTGAATATTTGTGTAAAGACCACAGAGTACCAGTAACATGAGTATTATTGTTTAATTTTATTATGTGCAGGAGAATGACAATAAATGTGGGAAAAGGCTTGAATACATCTTGGTGAAATGAAAATGAGTAAATGACTTGGGAAAACCATTTAATAAGCAGTTAGATGTGTATTTAGTGCTGAAAAAAATAAAGCCATCATCAAACCACCCTATTAAGATATTGGAGTATTAACAAATGGCTTATATAACCTTCTAAGCAAGTGAAAGGAGTTTATTTCATTGGTTAATTGGTGAAGGATAAGGAAAACATGTCTTGAGGGGACCTCCAACATGGAGATCTGGTGTATTTTAGAGATTTGTTTCTCCTCTGAAAAACTTTGTTATCTCCAAAGCAAGCCTGTGATTGTGACCTACAAGATTTCTGCTACCATGGATGGTCAGGTGGTCCACCTTGGGTTTGGCCTGCTGTGCTCCTTGCTGTCCGATGTTGTCCTCACCGGTCTAGCTGATTCATGGTTTCTCTTCAGGAAAAATTATTCAGTGTTAGTGTTTGGTTTTTGTAACCGAACAAAAGACCCCAAAAGGAGTCTGTCCTGTGCACTGTAGGATGATCAGGAGTGTTTCCTCCTGTGTCCACTTGATGCTAAAATCTCTCACCCAAAATATGGTAACCAAAAATTTCCAAATTTTCTTAAATACTCTTAAGGACTAGGATAAAATCACAACTGGTTTTAACCAGCCATTTGCGTTTTCAACTGAACTGCGGCTCCATCTCTGTCCAGGACTTTTCCTGTACCACCCACTCTATGGCACAATTCAACTCACTTCCAGAGAAAGACCTTCTTGCAAGTGGCAGTGTGCCCAGCCAAAGCCCTAAATAGCCTCCGCATTAGAGTTAAATAATATCTTAGCTCTAAACCTAAAGGGATGCTAAATAAACCCAATTAGAGACACAATTTCCTTTTAATCTGTTAATGTTTATAAGAATTTATTTCTTTAACTTGGAGGGATTTTGTAGAAATAATATTTGTAGTGATGAAGAAGAGTTTATTTGAAGTTCAATAATTCTTTCATTTTCACATCTGTTTATATTTTATTAAATCCAAGTAAAATAAAATGGACTTCTTTTAGTTTAACATATACTTTTAAAATGTGATTTCATTTTTACAAAAGAAATTCTATCTCCCTATCTGCTGCTTCTATCAGTATATATAGAGAGACATTACATTTGTGTACACTGTTTATATTCCAGAATGGCTAGTTTCAAGTTCACATTGATGCTAGTTGAATAATTTCGGGCAGTTTACTTAGACTATTAATACCTTCATATCTTAAATGGGGATAGAAATAACACCCTCTGTGTAGAATTTTTAGGATGACTAAATGAGCTACTGTTTATTTAAACATTTTAAAATATCAGCTAGATACACAATAGAAATAAGGGTTATACCGGTTACCACCAGAGGGTTTATCATATATTATTTATTGCTTATGCTGATGCTTTTAAGGATATTAACGTATATCAAGCTCAATATTTTGTACATTTTAAATATCTGCATTTAACTGTATGTATTTTACCTCAAGAGAGCTCAAGAAACTTGTCTAATAAATGAAAATATACTTATGCTAATGCTTAATGATAAAATGGTTATTTCTGGATAATGGGGGCCTGGGAGATGGCTCAGTAGAATAAGTGCTTGCCTGGCAAGCTCAAGGTCCTGAGTTCAATCCCTGGTTCTGCCAAAAAAAAAAAAAAGAGCGTTGGTCTGGATAGTGGAAATCTGGGAAATATTTATGGTTTATTAAGTTTTATTGAGTTTAATTAAACTATTCTACTTTTTAAAGACTTGTTAGTAATGAGTATGTATAAACAGCATAAATTATTTATCGTTACATCTTGGAAGCATTTTGAGTATAATAATGTCTCCAATATTCATCCCTAATTCTTTCATCTGCCATTCTCCATGATAAAGAGTCTTGTTTTAATATTTCTTTCCTAAATCTCCAAGTGCTATGACTCCATTGTTTACCTTTTGACAGTTCTGCGTGATAGAGAATGAAGTGACTTTGCTCTGTGTCAGTACAGAGAAGGCTCAAAAACTGGTTCCATCACTTTCCTGTGTATTGTATTTCTCTTATGTATTCAGAAACAATTTGTACAGTAAATGAGCCCTTCCCGATAGTTAACCTAATAGCTTGCTACAGGTTAGGTGGTGTTCTGCTTCCTGCCTATAGAATACATCTGCTGCTAAGCGACTTTGATGTAGCAATTTTCCACATAGAAGAAGTGCTAAACACTTAAATTTCCTCCTCACTTCTGTGAGTCAGGTTAATCTTGTTCTTCTGTTGTTTCCCTCTTCTTGTTTCCACAAGATGTAGCAAATAGCATTTTTCACTAACCTATCTCTGAGTGGGCCAAAACTTTAAAATTTGGAGCATAATGTCAAGATCTCTGATAGATAAACTTTTCATGCTGTAAACTATTAGTGGTTTGAAGATTTAAAAAACTAGATGTTTTCTTTTGCTGCAGAAAAGAAAATATACATCTCACCTGTATACCCATGGGCACCATCAACTCCTTTAAGCTATCATTCTATTTGTTGCCTATCTTACAGACTTGCTTTCTAAATTACTTTTAGCTAGGACTGGCTAGATAGTGCAGTGGACTAAGTGCCTATTTAAGGAAGCCCAGGGATTGGGGTTCAATCCTGGGTACCATGTGCCAAGCTGGTCCCACCCCGGGCTCGCTGAGCCAGCCACTGTATCTGGGCGTGGTGGCAAGTGCCTGTAATCCCAGTGCTGGGGAAGCTAAAAACTGGAGGCTGACTACAAGTTCGAGCTTCATAGTGAGGTCCTGTACCAAATACATTTAAAAACTTTACTTTTATGTTTTGCTACACAATGTATATTTATAAGAAGAGTTTAGAAAATACCAACGATTAGTATATTGTTTCCTTCTGACATGGGCAGTCACAGTGATCGCCTCAGTGCCTATTCATTTTGTGTGTCGTGTGTGCCTGTGTAGACACAGGATGAGGACACAGACCTGATTAACAGTGTCTACCCTGTTCATAAAACAAAGGAGTAAGACACAACATTTGGGGTTCCTTTCCTTGGCTTGGGAGTAGTATGGCAGTGGCATTTTACTCTGTCGTTTGACACAAATATATTCCCCCTTGTGATATTACATGTGTTTCTTTTCTTCTGTTATCCCCTAGCCATGTCCCTTTATTGTCTGATTCTCACTCTGAGTCTCACCATGTCTCACGGCTTCATGTGCTCTGGCTGCTGCCCCTAACAGTGAGCCGCACAGGCCTCCCTGGCACATCACTGAAAGCAGGATTTACCCTTCATGTCTTCCGTCCACATGTGGGTGCCATCCTTGTTCTTAGCGCTTAGAAACTTTAAGGGCTCTTTCAGGCTCTTTTTTCTCCAACTGTCCTTTGAGAACATGCTTGTTCTCTTGTTGGTTTGGTTCTTTTTCAAATTAAAGCCTTAGACTTAGAAGTGGAAGGAATTTTAGAGATAAAGTAATTCCAATGCATTGGGGAGCCCCCCAGATAATCCAAGTAATCTTATCAGTGTTTATTGCACTGCTGAGATTGGATTTATCTTCCAAATGTTATAACATAGGACAGAATATTTTTTCCCCAAACTATGGACTTTTGTTCAGATATTTTATTATATATTTCTTTTTGGGATTAATGTGTTGTTTTATTGTGTAACTTTTCTCCCAGTTTGGTACAGTTTTCTTAAAAATTAGGTTTATAATTTTGTATTCTCAAGGCTCCTAATATAATAAAAAACAGAGAAGTGATACACATGATTTTTTTGTCTTCTTTTCCTCCCTCTAAGACACACACACGCACACACACACACACACACACACACACGGAGAGTCATGACCTGCAAAACAATAGCATAATATTGTTATTCCCATCCGATTATAATATATGTTATAATAATATATATTTGGCTGTGCTGTCTAAATTTGAGTAAGCACACACTGTGGAGTTTCCTTAAGGGCCAAATCATTGGCTCAGTTTTCAGAATGTAACCCCATCACTAAATGCTGCATAACTGTTTATGTATATGGAAGTGAGACTCTGGTACCAATCACAGATTTAAGAGAATTCTATTTTTTAAGAGATTGTAACAAATATGTATGCAGGAAATGGAGGCCTTTCCACAGAATTTTGTGATCCTGTGTGTTTAGTTTTGACCACACATCAGATCCTAAAATGTATTGGACAGCTCTGTGGTTTGCTCTACCTCTGCCACCTCTAATTATCACTCACTGTGCCCCGCACCTTCTTTGGTTAGGCTTTCCATCCAGAGGCAAAGGCAGCCACCTGCATGGGACAAGAAGTCGCATGATTCCTCCACCAAAGCAAATGCCTGTAAGAGGCTGAGCAAAGCCAGAGTGAGCACAACGGTGCTTTTCATCTCTATCTTAGAGCCTGCCTCCTGCTTATCCTTGGTCCATTATATAATTCTTACATGCCTTAAGCTTGTTCTTCCATTGAATTACAAGATAGTCAAAGTGTTCATTGGAACAGGCACATCTTTGTAGATCACGTGTAGCTCTGCTTCTTTTCTAGCAGTCTTACCTCAAACCTACAAAAATATAAAACAAGGCTGGGGAGATAGCTCA
>NW_004524580.1:13406468-13410785 GCF_000260255.1 Octodon degus
AATGTAGAAAAGAGTAAAGCAAACCTGAAAAATTCTTTGTACCTGAATTTAAAGAGGAATGCAAAGACCAATGGTGTCATATATAAAGGGCAGAATAATCACTCTGATAGCTGTTCAATGTCCAAATTTAAGACAGTTGGAAAGCATGTAGAATAATGAAAACAACAGATTACAGAATAACAGAACCCTAAGGAATGATAATGATGGGATTAGGAAAAATCATTTTGTAACCACTAATCTAATAACTGAATCAGGCAAAGATCCTCAATGCATGCTTAAACCCACCGAGTAATAATTTGTTTTAAAACATGATATTCAGCTGGCCGCAAGGACCATTAGGAGCACAAACAAATCACAAAAGAGGAAAGTGCTGTTGGAGAGGAGAACTCTAGTCAACATTATCTTACCAAGTTAAGATTAGAACCTTTAATAGTGAAAAAAATAAATTATATTTGTTCTGATGTGATGCATAAGATGAAATATCATTTAAAAGTAGTATGACATAAATATTTAACTTGAATAAAATCATTAAAATCAAATTAGATAAAATCTGTAAGACCTTCTATAATTCAACCATATTCACTTCTGTAAAACTGAGAATGTCAATTAAAACTAAACTGTTGTAAATTAAAGACACAAGACAGTTGGATATATATTGTAAATTTTTCTTTGATCATTGATCAGATGAGAATGATAGCTAGATAAGATATTGTTGAATTACTGGGAAAATTTTTCTTATTTAACATAGATATTGTTTGAGTACTTTCTTGGCTGTGATATTATTGTGACATAAAATCTTGTGTAGAAGATTTTAGGAGATCATGTGGAAAAAATTCTGATAGGTAATTAGGAATAAAATACATTGCATGCAAATTACTCTCAATATTTTTGAAAGATAATCTTTCAGTAACTATGCTTATTCCTGTTGCTGTGACTACATTTATTAAAAATACATCATATCACATGCAACTAAGCTCTCAAAATTAAAATATAATAGGAGTGAAACAGAATTCAAGAGGCTGTAAAGTCCCTACCCTTGCCATCTTACGAAGTTACTTTTCATACCACAACTAACCGTTGTCTTTAAACTAGCTTGGGAACACTCGTACTATTTCTTTTTTCTCTAGGTCATAGCTCTCACACATTAAATTCTGATTTTAACTAAATTTCTGCATTTACCAGTTCTTAGAGCATTTTTAAGCTATAAAAATTTTTAGTCTAGATGGACATTCAGACTTAAACCAATTCTGTGATTCTGGGATGTTGCACCTTTTACGTATTTTTCATGTCAAAGACAAAAAGATTCATTATTATATGCATATATGGTTTTCAATGTATATAAAATGGTTTCAGAATTAACAGTACTACAATTCATTAATTTTAATAGTATGTAGTGTCACATTCCAATATATTGCAGGCTGAAGACTGTAATTTGTATATATTCTGTTTTACAGACTATTTAAAACTCTTCTCACAGCAGGTATTTCAGCTTTTGCTATATTTTTAATATTGGGATTTCAGACATATAACTATCAGAATTATACAGAAACTTTTAAGATATTTTATTCAGGTAATTATATAATTTTAATATCACTTTAAATTCATCTGTCAATGCCTTTATCTTGTCCTTCATGATTCTTTGCCTCTACAACTTGCAATGAAAGTCTCATTCACTAGTGGAGGAAATTCTGAAAGCTTTCTCTTTGTTTCTTTTGTATGTAGCCATTTCCTTTGCATTAATTAAATTCAGCTAACTTACTTTACATTCCACCTTGCTTTAACAGAGGAAGCATTGAGGAATGGCATAAAGGGAGGAAAGGTAGACATAAACAAGGAAAATACTCAACGAATGCAATAAGTAATGGATACAATGTTTTGATGTAATAAATTGAAATCATGGTAACTTGGGTGAAGAAATTTCATGCACTCCTACAGGCACTCCACTCTGTTTTATAGGACTATGTTCACTAAATTTTAATTCAAAATAGTTTTATATTTATTGGAATATTTGTAACAAAAGTGCTTTTCATTATATTGGTATAAGAAATACATTGAATAAAATTTAACATACTCAAAATGGTTTATTAATTTCATTTGACATGCTTTTAAGCATCAGCTGTGCACCAAGGAAGGTACTGCCCAAATTTATATAAAACAAATGAAATGATTTCATTAATACAACCGAGTGTGAAAGAATTTTTTGGTGAAGCTGTGAGAGTTGTGTCTTACCTCCAACTGCCCCACAGGCTGTGAGCACTCCATCCTTTACCCCTCATCCAGACCTCTCTCTCAAAGCCGGTTAAAAATGATGGTCTTGGAAGCGAAGTCACTGCCCTCATGTTGGAGCAAAGACGGAACTGAGACCACTGATTATTATGCCTCTTCTTCCAACCCAGGCCTGTTATTTTCATATATTTCATGGGAATCCATCATTATGTGTGGTGTAATCATATGTTTAGGGAGAAGTGCGTTTCAGTGCTTTCTTGATGGCAGCCTTAGTTTTAGAATTTTAAGGTGCCAACTTCTATCTTCTCTCAGAGGTGGACCTTGAGAAGCAAAACTTTTGCTGTGACTTAGGCTGACTTGGTGTTTCCGGTCATAAAGTGGTCAGCTTAATTTTTCAAAAGATGATCAAACAAATATAGAGATAGCAGAATACAGAGAATATCAGAAATCTAAGCAAAGGAGAACCTTTCAGGGAAAATTGATTTAATACATTTTTTAACCTTTCTAATGGCTCAGTTATTGCCTTCAGTACCGTGACACGTGAGAAATACAAAAAGGGTCAGGCAAAAGGGTTTGGCCACAGTTTGTTTCTGGAGAGATGAGAAAATTGTATCTGATTATCTTTTTACTTACACAAAGGATGTTTATTATATTTTAAGTGTATATTAACTTTGTACAGTGTTTCTCTTCTATTTCTCTGGCCCAGATTGAGATTGATTAAGGTAAAATTTTTCAGCACATTTTCTCAAAGGGCCTCAAAATAAATCTTGTAAAGGATTCCAAATCAAGCTGGCAAGTGCGAGAGCCTGAGTTCAATCCCTGGTTCCAAAAAAAAAAAAAAAAAGGATTCAAAATCAAAATGCCATCAGTAAAACTTACTATTTGTTTATTCAGTTTCTAAGAATATAGTAAAAAAAAAAAAAGAGAAGCATTTGTATTAATCACTAAGTCCAAATAGAAATAATTTTAATTCTTGAATGATGGAAGACGAAACTCAAAATGATGTATAAAAGACAGTTTGTCTCCAACAAAGATACCATTTCTGATATGGTTATATGACTTTCCCTTCTGAAAGGGGCAAGAATATTTAATTGTAAGCATTTAGAATATCTATCTTATTTGCTGTATGACAAATGTGGGCCCCTGACAGAATAATTTCTTCTTGTTCTTCCTTTGTTGTACTGAGTGGTGGATGAAAAATCAAGTAGAATCCAGAGGAAAGGCTGGATGGCTCTATTACCAACAGGTGGCTGGTGGACAGGTGAAATGTCAGTAAGGGAAGAGATAAATTCTAGATTGAGCAGAGCTGCAACTGTGTAAGAAGGCAGGACAGTCTTTTGAGCTCACATATAGCTTGAAATTTTAAAAAGGGGGCAGACTTACAAGTAGTTTGTGACATGTACCACGCTACATAATTTCACTTTTGTGTCATTTGCGAAAATGACCAGTGAAATTTACATTATTGTAAGGCATTTTAGAGCTAGATATCTGTAACTTCTTGGTGAGATACCAGAGTAATCAGCCCTTGAAATAGGAGAATGTTAGCACTGATTGTGCCTACACACTTTCCAAAATTATAGCCTCACTTCTTCCCGTTCTTCTGCATACATCTCTTTGTGCCTTACGCCTTCACACTCACCTCTTCACCTCTCTATTACATTCCACTATTACCTCAAGAAAGCATGGAAAAGAATTAGTAGAAACTTTCAGTTTTTTATCTTCTACATCTAATGTCAACTGTGCAAATTCAATGCATGAAATTATTCTCTTATCCCTGAGTTTATATTTGTACTACATACAACCCAACCACTTGGGTTTTCTTAGTGCTTGACACAATTATTTCAGTCTTGAAATTTTTGCAATGTTGGGTGTTTTAGGGTAATATTTTAAGAGAATTTTTGTCTTTTTTTATATATCTAGAAGGTATCATTTCTTTACATGCACAATAATCTTGTGATATGAATACTGTATTATAATGACTTTAAAATTAAGAAAATGATGGTACACAAATGAGGTAAATCTAACTTTTCATGCTGGCTTTTGATGTTTAAAGTAGGCATTGACCTGCTAGAATCTGCTACTCCAAGGAAA
>NW_004524580.1:13421785-13432915 GCF_000260255.1 Octodon degus
TGTGTGCATGTGCGTGTGCGTGTGGTGAGGAGAGGTTCAGCAGCAGCTGCTTTTAAGACAGTTGTATGGAAAATAGTGTCTGAGTCATAAAAAGCCCTACAAGAAGTAAGAACAGGTTCAAATGTAAGGGCGTCCTCCAATGAATTGCCCTTTCACGAGGGAGCAGTCCCTCTGGAACATCCAGTTAGTAATCCAAGCTATACTTCACTATTAAAGCTACTCATGCTTAAAATAAGTTGTCTTAGTCATTAATTAGATCATAAAACCACTGAATAAACTAACTGACATCTTCGTAAAATGGGGATTTAATTATAAACTTTAATCTTGGCAGTCCTCCTTGAAAGGGAACCTGAAACTATGGCAATGACTGTAGACTTAATAAAATGTAACCTTCCTGCTTATTAGCAACATTTTCCTCGCTGAAGGGGTTTCCTCCTTTCAAGCTGTTGGCACATTTGACCCACTGTCCACCTCAGAGGTTCGCAGGGGACAGCTGTACTGCTTCAGATATGGAGCTGGCATCCAGAAGCCTCTCCTATGACTTATAATTTAAATCTTATGTTTAACCAGAATTTTAACTAGGAGGTTAAAAAAAAATGAGTAATAGCATGATGAATTTCTTTGTATCTGTACCTAATCTAAGCTTTTTTTTTTTTAAACTAAGAAACATGATGATTACTAAGGTTAGCAGAAATAAATTAAAAAGAAATCTTGCTTGTTTTGTGAAAAATCCCTTTACAGTTAACAAAACCCTCTGCTGGAAAATACACTTCCTTTTTAAGCATTAAAACACCATGACTGAGGGCTGGTCAGATAGCTCAGAGGATTAAAGCGCCTGCTTGGGCAGATGCAGGGGCCAGGGGTTCAAGGCCCTGCTTGCTGTGCCAGCCCCGCCCCTGGGGGCACACCGAGACAGAGATTGAGACTGGATGTGGTGGTGCACACCTTTAATTCCAGGGCTTGGGAGGCAGAAAAACAGGAATGATCACTACAAGTCTGATCTGTATAGTGAGACCCTGTAGAACCTGTACTAAAATACAAACACACACACACACACACACACACACACACACACACACACACAAAGGAAACAAACAAACACTGCAGAGAGCATCACTACCCTGAATATTTTCTTTCCCAGAAAGCTTTAGAAGCTCCTCAGCAGACCCTGTCCTACGTTTCCATGTAAATTAATGGAAGTAGTCTAATTTCCTGACCCTTCTCCCCCAAGCAGATAACCTACATGTTTCTCATGGAGATCACCAGGGAGGTGAACACTTGGACAGGCCGCCTTCCCCAGCCACAGGGGCTCACGGGAAGTTGGAGGTTTTGTCTTCCACAGGTGTTTCTGAGACTAGGCCGTGTATTGATGAGAAGGTCTAGCAGATTTTCACGTGTCTGTCTCGGGGGTGGCCCACATTGTTTGTATTTCCCTCCTACTGGATATGGATACAACTTGACTGAAAGCGAGCCAGGGGACTGGCGGGTCCTGTGTGACGGGGAGAAATGTTCACACATTTGCACCACAGCGAGCTGTTTCTGCCACAGCTGCTCAACCTTCCTTTACACAAGAGAGCTTCTTCCTGGAGAACCCACCTCAAGGAAGCTCAGGTTTTCTGAAAGGAGATCCATACAGGTACCTTCCTGCTTTACAGTTCCAGAGGGGAGACTTGATTTCTGTCAATGGATTTGGGACCATGGATATCAAACAAGTACATACCCAATAAATATCATTTACCTTGGAGAGTTTGTAACACTTGCAGCCTTATTCTCCATGGTTGGAGAGTGGCAGCCTCCTTTAGTCCCATGTATGCTTGTCTTTTTTTTACATCTTTTACTGGCAACTCCACTGCTGGTTTGAAACACCAAGGTCTATAGGGCTGACATTTTGGGGCCTTTGTCTCTTCCCCTAATTAAAAATAGTTCTTTCATTTAGGAAAGTTCAGACTGAAAACCACAGACTATGTTCCTGGCATACAAGCAAATGCCCTGTTGCTGGAATTGGTGGGACTGGAGGCTCCAGAAGATTCCAAATATGTTCCAGTTTCCCCTTTTGCCTGGTTATGAGTTACACCAAATTCATTTTGTCATTCTATCCTAGCCCCACTTTGTTCAGGTTTTTTTGAGCTAGTCAAAAAATAAAAGAATGTTGTGGACTAAGGCCGGTGAGATAGCTCAGCAGACTAAACGCATGCTTAGGCATGCTCAGGGACCAGGATTCCATCCTCTGGCCTCACCTCTGGGTGCACTAAGTCAGCAATTGTGGGGGCACATGCTTATAATCCCAGCCCTGGGGAGGCTGAAAACAAGAGGATCAGTAGGAGTCCGAGCTGCGCAGTGAGACCCTGTACCAAATACATTAAAAAAAAATGTTGTGTATTAAAAAGAAAAACAGGTGGCGCAAAGAATCATCTATTGCCCCCGGGCCAAAATTAACCAGTTAGTGATCTGAATTCCCTGTTTTTCCAGCTGACCACAAAGGTTGCTGCCCAGGTTGGGGCCACCACCTTCGTCCTGATGGAACGCCCCTCATGGGTCTCTCCGCAGGCCATTTCCCAGTCTGGATCACCTCAGCAGGACCTCTGGTTCCTCACTAAGCTTTTTCTGCTAACGCTTCCTGTTTTGAGCCTTTTAGCAAGATATCCTCAGTCACTGGGTAACCTGTTGTCCAAGTACACTTGGGACTGCAAGGTCTCCTGGGGTCTAAAGGCCAGGCAAATCCCGGGCAACGTGACATGAGCTGCTCCTCTACTCTTCACCTCTTGTAGAGCAGTGACAGCGGCACCAAATCCTGCTCCCTCTTACTTTCCCCGCCGTAACTTCTGCTTCCCCTGACGCAGCACGTTGACTTGCCCTTAGCTCAGCAGACAGTATTTCTCAAATTGTGGTCCCACAGCACCCATACCAGACTAGAAGAGCTTTTTAAAAACACAAATCCCTGAGTTGTACCCATATCAACTCTCAAATCACAGCTGCTGGGGAATAGAAAACCACGTTTCTAATAATACCTTATAATGTAATTAGGAGGTACTAAAACTAGGGCTCCACTTTCTTCAGAAGTCCACTTATAGACCAGCAACAGACACCTGTCTGGATCAAGTTTAGATAACCGCAGAGTGGGGGTCTAAGAAGTCTCCCTCTTCTTTTTCAGTGTACAAAACTTTAGAAGATGCAAACGCATTTGTAGAGAGAACTCAGAGCTTAAGTCCTACACCAGGGCATGCCCACTGCTGCCCCACAAGAGTGCTTCCTATGTAAAATAGGACCTCCAGCTCACGGGTTTCACATCTCCCCCTCACTGTCCCTCCAGGGCGGTCACGGGGTGTCCCAGCTCCCATGAACCCCTGCGTTCATTTGCACTGACTGCAGCAGATGGTTAGAACGTCTCCTTAGTGCCGTAATATCTATCCTGCAGCAAGTCTCTTAGAGGAGAATCTCTGGTTGCTTTCTGTGTCATTTCTGCTGTCTCACAGTACTTGTGGCAGAGCAAGACTCTTCCGCTGGAATCTGAGCAAAATGAGGTGCTGCTTCTCACGCTGGGTCAGGCCTGCTAGCGCTCTCCTGAGAGGCGCTGAGCCTCTGCTCCCTGCTGCTAAACTGGTTAGTCAGTTTTTCTATGAGGTGAAAGAGAAAACCGAGGTTAATATCTCTAGGGTTAAACATCTTCCTTTAATTTCTGGACAATAGATAGAACTTTCCAATTTCTGGATAGAGAACTCCAATTAATTTATTTATTTATTTTTCTTTTTATACAGAATGCAAAACAGTTATAATAAAAAGTTATAAATGATACAGAATTCCGCTAAACAAAATAATAGGAATTTGACAGTGTTGGTTGTATTGCATAGTGTTATCTTCAACTTAGTTATTTAGGCTACCAGGTATAAGCATATAAAATTGGGAAAAGAAGAAAAAATATTATAAGAATAAAAGGGCTGAAGGCATAGCTTAGCAGCGTAAGGGCCTGCCTGGCAAGCACAAGGTTCAGTGTTCGATTTCCCTTTTTTATTTTGAAATAAAAAGAAAAGACATTGTGGAAATACTTAGGAGAAAGAGGAAAAAATGAAAAAAAAATAACTGATTCTTTCTATTGACCAGCAGAAATCTACAGAACAATTGTCCCAATTCAACCCATCCTGCATGCATACATATACGTATCTGTTTCATTGTAAGAAAATCCCTGAGGAAATTAAACCTTTAGGCGTTATCATAGATCTTTCCACTAGATGGCACTCCTGGGCTAGCTTTGTTTTCAGCTTCCATCGGTGCAGGACTTTTGCATTGAAGAAACTGCCTTAAGACGCATAATTTATGTTTTGCAATTTATTTGGCGGATTCATAGCACAGTAATGTACTGGTTTCATACTTCTCCATAAAGTAAGGTGTGTGCTGTGCCCGAGGCTGAGGTAATTATGCAGTCATATGTTGGGAGCTCCTTGTAATGCAGTCAACACAGTAATAAGCAGGTGAAAGCCTCCACCGAGCACCCCAAGTCCGTGCTTCACTGGTGACTAAGGAGCCCAGGAAGAGCCAAATTCATTTTTCCAGAGGTGGAGCTTGGACCTCGCTCTGGCTTGCACTGGGATGATCCAGTCCTGAGCTGCCTCTCTTGTCTTCCAGCTTTGAAGTAAAAGTTATGGTCTCCTTCATTCTTACCAGATCCAGCGAGCCCTCTTCTCCGCTTACACAAATGTGGTCCAGGCCTTTCATTTCTAAATGCTAAGCATTTGAAATGACGTTTTGCCAGTACCAGAAATCTGAGAGAGAAGAAAAGGAAGCCTAAAAACCTGAAACTATGCAAACTTCACTAATAATCATATACAACAAGAGACACTGAACGATAGCTAAAGAGAGTCCCAGCACCAGGCCTTCAGCGCCCTCGTGGCTCTGAAGCTCTAAGTTAGAGTACCACTCGGTCACCCAGCTTGGCTTCCTGCAGCAGCTGCCGGTTCAAAGCAGTGCTCATTTATGGATGATGTTTGCTTAGGTCAGCCGGTGATTGAGCAGTATTGGCATCTGGGACATTTGAACATTACATTTTATTTTATTATATTAGCATTTTTATTAGTAATATTATTCTAGTAGTGTTCTGGTTACATGGTTCCATAAATTTTTAATATCTGCAATTTTGCCTCATTAATTTTAGATAGATTTTTATTTTTTTACATCAGTTGGGGAGTATATACATATATATATAGATAGATAGATAGATAGATAGATAGATAGATATAGATATAGATAAAGATATATAATTATTTATAATTTTGTCCTGTGATTTTTCTGGATGAGACATGACTAGCAATGGCATCACCAGTGGGGTAAGTTGGACTCCTTATTTGTTGCGTGGATTTGCTGCATGAGCCTTGTTCTTTCATCACTGATTTGCTGTTAGATGAAAGGTTAAAAGGAATAGATATAGTTTAGAATTTTTCTGTTAGAGTAACATCAGTACCAACACAGTTGACACCTCATTTCACAATATCTAGTTACCTGCTTAAATTTCACAATTTAAAGTTCACATTTACATTATCAAAGGGCATTCTACATAAATAGAAAAATAAAATCTGTTGAAGTTATAAAAATAAATGTATTAACATACAAATACACATTCAGAAGTGCACCTATCTGCTATATATTATATATTAGGCATTAATTTCCACCCAACAATAATTAACATTTCCCTAAAGACCTTAATTTAATTAAAATTTTCTTGTTTAAAAAAACTTTTAAACAATTTTAGGTATTTGATACAGAGTCTCACTGTGCAGCTCAGACTCATAGTGATCCTCTTGTTTTCAACCTCCCCAGAGCTGGGAAGACAAGAGTATACTATGCCCAGTCTAGGTGGCCGGCTCAGCGCGCCAGGGCTCAGGGCGGCCCCATGCAGTACTAGGGATCGGACCTGGGTCCTTCTGCTTGCCGAGGCAGGCACTTAAACCACTGAGCCATCCCCACTGCCCAAATAATTCCAATTTAAAAAGATCTTTTATTGCTACTTTCTGTTAGGCTCCATACTAACCACTGAGATTTCAGTGCACCTGCCCTCAAGAAGGTCACCCCAAATAGTACTTATGCCTTGTGTAGAAAAGAAAGGACATTTACTTGTAATTTTCCCATATAGGCATACTTCAACCACTTTTATAAGTTTGGTTTTATGGTATGGCCATTCATTTAAGGGATAAGCAGAAAGTCTCTTTAGCTGTAAAACACATTGTAAGGGAAATATAAGCAACTCAACAAAAGTAAAAAACAATTGTATGTGATTTACAAGAAATGTTTTTCCCCAAACTACAAAGTAAAGTTGTCACTTATATTGTCAAATGCAGCAACCTGTAGAATTTGCACAGCAGGCTCCCAATTTCTTATGGATCACAGTTGAAGATAATTCCTAGTTACAGCTATGAGGAAATGCCTAAGACTGTCAGGCAGCCTTTTAGGGATAACTATTAAATGTTAGAGTGTCACACTGTAATGACTTACCATGAATAAATTCTATAGTATTTTGGTTGAACCTGGTCTTGATGCTAAGAATTAATCATTCACTGTAGCTTAAGGCCCAGGAATGAAAACTGAAGGATTCCACTTCTCATCTCAACATTCAGAGTGTGCTTTCTGAGTCTTCACTCCAAAATCAAACCAGAAATTCACATATGATGTGGTTCCTAAATGCTCTGAAAATTCCAGTTCACTCAATTAAAATGGCAAATATGCTTCACTTGCACCTGAAAGAATGTTTTATTTAATAACACAGGGAAGATTAAAAAATACTAGAAATGACAGCTTAGGCCTCACCGAACTTTTAAGATCATTTATTCCATTCTATAATTTCAGCAAAAATTAGAGCTTCAAAAATATCTCAGCTATAACCTCAAAACTGACATGCCAACCATGCTGCAATTTATGGGAAAACTCTATTTTATTCATGTTTCTATAAAAAAGTTATCTTCACACATACCTATTTCCTTCAGAAACACCTCTATAATTTGATCTCTTAGTACTAGACATTGAATTATATTTTATATTATTCCTCTATTAGATATATTAACAGTTTGACAAATAATATTAACAAAGGTTTACTAT
Source organism: Octodon degus (assembly GCF_000260255.1). Classification (NCBI taxonomy): domain Eukaryota; kingdom Metazoa; phylum Chordata; class Mammalia; order Rodentia; family Octodontidae; genus Octodon; species Octodon degus. The sequence continues at coordinate 13,428,866 of NW_004524580.1, forward strand.
GTAGACTAGTGCACTTCACAATGTAGTATCCAAAATAACTCTCACATAGTTTCTATTCTGAGTTTGGCCACAGTCTGGATTTAATAAGAGGAGCTATTATGGTTTATGTCTGGATGCCACCCCAAGGACTTATGCAATCATAGGGCAGGCTTCCAGAGTTTTTGACTGATTCACAGTCCAATTTTGGGATTATGTGTATGTGAGGGCTACAAATGTCCTGGGGCCAGTAGCCTACATATAGCAAAAGAGAGAGAAAGAGGTTTGTTCTTTCTGTTCCTACCTCTTTTGCTCTTGTTGTTTTTGCTGCTTCTTGTTCCCATGAGCTGTTGCCCTCTGCCATGTGCCATCCTACATTGGAGCTGGACAAGTATGAACTGAAACCTGGGAGCTAAGGGATCAGGGAGATGGCTTAGAGAAATAAGTGTTTCTCTGGCAAGCGCAAGGGCCTGAGTTCAATCCCCGGTTCCATAAACAAACAAACAAACAAACAAACAAAACCTAGGAGCTAAATAAATCCTTCCTTAATTTGGGGGAAAATAACCAAGGCACAATTTGCTACCAGGAGTGGGGTCACTACTGTGACTATACCTGACCATGTGGTTCAAGAGTCTTTGGGAATGACCTGTGGGGAGAGTTTGGAAAGGTTCAGAGATATCATCTGAAAGAATAGAACTAGAATACCTTAGGATGTTCTGCATGGGAGATTCTGGTCAGAGCTCAGAAGAACAAAAGGATGATAGAAATCCTTTCAGTAAAGATGGGGCTCAGGAACTTTATGATGCAAAGAAGGATTCAATTGCTGGACTCCAGGGGGTGTGTGTTATAGTTTTTCAGAAACTTTGTCTGCCTTTTGCTTGTGACCAGAGACTTAGTTTAAAACTAAGATTAACATTGGTGGACTAATTAATCTGGCAGAAAAAATTTTAAGGCAGTCAATGTTGAGTCAGGGATCCTTCTGCTTGATGAGGCAGGCACTTAGACTACTGAGCCATCTCTGCTGCCCGATTAACTATAATTTAAAAAGATCTTTTTATTGCCACATGAGAACTTTAAGCCAGATTAATGTTGGAATCAAGAACAAAGAGCCCAACAAGATAATTTAAAATGTGAGTTTGTCCAAAAACAAGCTCTGTAAAGTTGTGGACCATAAAGATATAACAAAGGAGATCTTGATTGCTGAGGAGAAACAAACAAACAAAAAATTAAAAAAGATGGTCTGAAGATATCAAAAGAAATATCTCTCCAGCCTTTGTACCTTCAAAACCGTGAAGGTGTAAAACCTTGCTTTGAGAACAAAACCACAGAGCACCATGTTCTAGAATGTTGGAGCTTACACCATGTGCCAGACAGGTAGTGGCATAGAAAATTTGTTCCTTAGAATCAGTTTCAGTGTGCTCAGCAATTCAGGCACTAAATCCCCACAGTCAAGAGGGAAGAAAGCATGACTATTACTCCAACTGGCAGTGCATTTGGCATCATCCACATGGTGCTGGTTTTAGGACCATGTAGAATACAAGAGTTCTGAGGTTAAGAAGACTTGCACCTAGATTATAAAAGGCCTGGGACTCCAAACAGTGTTACCTTTGTGAGGATGATATATGAAGCTCTAAGTGTAAAGTGAAATGTACAATTGAGACACCAGAAGTTTGTAAAAGCCAGGAACATGGATTGTCTAAGGAAAGCTGTAAAGGGGGAACAAAGCAGGCATGGAGCTACAATCAAAAAAAGTGCCATAGAGGAAGAGGCACGAAGAGCTCACAGTATGCCTCAGATTGCCTCGGATGGTGCATGTGAAACTACAGGACTCAATGTTTTCCTTGCTGCATTTTGGACTTGCTTTTGTCCCAGTGCTTTGTATCCTCCTGTTTGTATCTTTTGAAATGCAAATGTTTATCTTGTGCCAGTGTATTTTAGAAGTGTTTAACTTCACTTGTTTAGGGGCTCACGGATAAGAGTTTGTCTTACGTCTCGGAAGAGACTTGGGACTTGGACTTTTCAGCAATCTGAAGTTGTTAGGACTTTGTCAACTCTTAGAGATGGACTAAAATGTTTTTTACATAAAGGATGTATGTGACTCTCTGGGGGGCCAGGAATGGAACATTATGTGTTGTGTTTGGATGTCCTTGCTAAAGCCTCATGCAGTTATAGGGCGAGCTTCTAGAGTTTATGATTGCCTCTTGGTCCAATTCTGGGATGAAGGCTGTGAATGCTATGACCACCCTGAGACAGGGAGCCCACATAAAATATAAGGGAGGGAAAGAATCTTGCTCTTTCTGCTTCTACTTTTTTGCTAGTGTTGCTTTTGCTATTTTCTGCTGCCATGAACTGTTATCTTCTGCTATGTGCTACTCTGCCTTATACCCAGGAGAGTATAGATAAAACCTCCACAAATTGTGAGCTCAGTAAGCATTTTCTTCCTTAATTTTTGGTGTCAGGAATTTGTCTCAGAAATTAGAGAGAAGTAACCAAGACAGGGACATATCTGTCCCTTGAAATGTTTTCCTTTCCATGTGGATCATGTATATTCTAAAACTGTAGGTTTTCACCTGACTTTTCTGCAAAGACAAACTTAAAAGTAAAACTGAGGGCTGGCCAAATAGCTCAGTGGATTAAAGCACCTGCCAGCAGGTGCAGGGGCTGGGGTTTGATCACTGGGCCTGCCATGCCGGCCCCACACTGAGAGAAAAATTGAGACTAGGTGTGGTGTCGTGTGCCTGTAATCCCAGCTCTTGGAAGGCTATAAATAAGTGGATCACTATGAGTCCAATCTAGCAGAGAGACCCTGAACACCCTTTAGACCCTTTCCTAAAATAAAAAAAGTAAAATTGGATGATCAGAGCCATTGGCATAGTGGGGAACATCTGCCATCACTTGTATGTGTTTCTCGGAGTGTTCTTTCCCAGACTGCCCAGGAGATGTGCTGAGGGGCACAGACTCAGGGAGGGTACCAAGGCTGGATGTTGCCCCACTATAACCAATGGTTCCCTGTTTCCAGACAGACATTGAAGTCACCTGCTTGGCCACTCCAGATTCAGTGAATCAGAACCTCTGATGTGCATGTAGACACTCACTATCTCTTTTACAATTCCTTGAAGGCCTGGTGGCACATGGTGAGCTCACAGCCAGCTTTAGTTAAAGAACCAGACCTTGTCTCAAAAACAATGAAATGAAATGAAATAATAAAATTCCCATGATGAGTTTAGTGTGCAGTGGAATTAAACATATTTCCGGATCCACACTACCTACATAGAGATGGGTTTTATTCAGGTCACTAATTCACTCAATATTACCTCATTTTTTGTCCTACAGTATGAGGAAAACATATGAATTCTCAATCATATTATAAATTACACAAAGCTTACTCTAAATACCCCATCTTTCCTTCAAGTATGTATAGTTCATATATAAGGCAGGGAGGATTAAGTGAATGTCTTTTGTGACAGCTGTTTTGTTGCAGTGTTGAGGTTCACATTGTCTAAACTCCCAAAGCCTTCCTCACAATTGCTCTTGCAAGACTAGATGAATCTCCCTGAGTTTTCAATCTCTGACCCATTCAAGAAAAGAAACCAATATGAGTCCTGTCAACATTCTCATTCACACCACCAAGGCTGCTAAACTTTGGGATAATTACTTACAGCAACAGATATTTATGCAATATGGTGTATTTTTTACCAGACATATACTTCAACTTGTAGCTGCACCTGTTTGCACATAGGCATGGGCATACACCATCTAAGAACATCTACAAGGAATGAGATTCCATGAGATGTACAAGGAATGGTTGGAGCCACAAAATATGTTCACCTAAAGCCATAAAGAAGTTCATTTTAGCTTTGTAGTGGGAACCAGCAAGAAGTGACAGATGTTTGTTTTTCTTATATTATAACTCTATTAATTTATCTTACTCTAACATCCTTACCACAGAGCTGAATTCCATCTTGTAAAAGCAGAAAGTGAAGAAACAAGAGAAACCACAGGATATAGAACGTTTCTGTGCATTTATATAGAAGGAAATGTATCTACTGTTAATAATTACCTTAAAAATCAAAG
>NW_004524580.1:13433015-13457221 GCF_000260255.1 Octodon degus
TTTTTTTCCTATGTAAAATGTCTTCAGTACATTTCTAATTCCACCAGCAGATGGCGGTCCTTGCTAGAAAGTCATCTGGTTCAATCAAAGACTTGAAAAAATACCATTTTCCATTACTGTACCAACCACTTTGGAGGTATGGAAAAAAAATTAGATTTCAAAACACAAGTGAAATGTCTAATAAAATATCTGAAAGATGATTAATCTATCTGGGAGAATTCGCAATTATTTTTAAACACTCATGAATTTCAGAAATCTTTTCCATTGCTCTTGTTCCTGAGAGATGAGACAGATCCTCTGAAATGTGGTTTGAACATTTCTTGATCCCACAGAATATGTGTCTCTAAACAGTGTATGAGCAAAGTGATCACGAATTTCTGGAGTCCATGACGGGGAGAGCACGTGAGCTAAATGACTGACTATAAAAACAGGCTCAGATGCGATGGCACTTGGCTAACATAAGAGCAGATAACCAATCTGAGCCACAGAACAGCATGTCTCCAAGAATTGAACATTCTTTGGTGAGACACACGCTATAACCAATGTTTGAACTAATTTGAAGTAACTTCTTTTATCATATGATAGGAAGTATTAAGCAATGTAATATAAGAAGGGAATAAAGAAGGAAATTGAACTGCGTTGCCAACATGCAGGGACTCAGAAAGCCTCCCCCGATTCTGAGAATGCTTGTGGACCTGAGAGTTACCTTCACCTGCTTTATCAAAAACTGGTTTAAGGCCAGGAGAAATGTATAGCTCAACAACAAAAATGAAAAAGTCTTTGTCCAGGTAACAGCTTACTAATTTATTCATACTTCTCTGTAGTCATACTGTGCCTTTTCAGAGAGGATCTACTTAGTGGAAGGCACCGTGCTTGTTGGTGTACACTGAGAGTCATTATCAATTCCACACAAGGGCAGTGAACACAGACTGAATAGGAATAAAGGAGAGGGGCCGGCAAGATAGCTCAGCCGACTACAGCTCCTGTTTAAGCGAGTTTAGGCAAGCCTGGGGGCCACACTTTGATCCCAGGCACCACATGCTTACTGGCCTCGCCCACAGGGCAGAATTGAGCCAGCCACAGAGTCTGGGTATAGTGGTGTACACCTGTGATCCCATCGTTGGGGAGGCTGAAAACAGGAGGATCACTTTAGTGCAAGCTGTGTGGTGAGAGCATGTAACAACCAAATACACTAAAACAATAAAAAGAAAACCAAAGTAACAAAGGAGAAATATTAAGCTAGGGAAAAGTGAACCTAGACTGATAGTAAAGTGTCTTCTGGTGAAGGTGATTTCAATCAAAAACTAGAAGTACCTCTAAGGGTATTAAAGAGAAAGGAGTTGTTAGAGATAAGGGGAAAAAATTGGTTGCATTGGATTGGGTATGAATGGGATTTAAGAAGGCAATAATTGGTATTGAAATAAATGCTTTATTGAGCTGGAACCACACTAGGTGGTCTAAGTGCCTGTCTGGCAAGTGCAAGGACCCATGTTTGATCTTTAATATCACATGTCCTGCTGGCCCTGCACTGAGCCAGCCACCAAAATGGGGTGTGGTGGCACATGCCCACCCATTTCTATGGTGAAGGAAAAGAATCTAAATTGTTTTGAATCATTTTTGATCCAAAGTAAAGGGCTACCATAACTAACCTTTCTGCAGGTATAATATCTTTAAAATACCCAGTGCTGGGAGGCTGAGACAGGGGATTGCTACCAGTCTGAACTGCATAGACAGATTCTGTATCAAATAAATAAACAATGTTAAAAAATGCTTTATTGTGTGGTCTCCACAAAAATCCTACCCTGAATGTAAGTCAGTGGGAGTTTAGTAATGAATGTTTTGGCTGGGAGGTCTCCTGATTTTCTCTGTTTACTTGGAATATGGGTTGTTTGCATGCCAGAGAATATGTCCTATAAATCTGTGATGCTTTTCTAGCAAAATCACAAGTGCCTTCATTTTTCGTTTTGACAGACTTGCATGATAGATTGAGTAAGATAAGAAGAAGAAATTTTAAATAGGTACATTATAGGAAAATTCTCTGAGGTGGGATAGGTTCATTGATTGCCTCTCTCCACATAGGGAAAGCGGGAATCAGCAGGTCAAAATATCCAACAGCAAAGCTGAATCTGGAAAATTATCAGTCGTAGGAACCCAAGTAAAAGAGCAATAGGATCAAGGACAGGTTTGCAAGCCCTTTAGCATATAAAACTTTGTGATAATTTAAAAAGGAATTTAGGGCCAGCCAGATAGCTCAGCTGGTTAAAGTGGCTGCTCAGGGTGCACTGAGACAGCGACTGAGACTGGGTGTGATGGCGCGTGCCTGTAATCCCAGCACTTGGGAGGCTAAAAACAGGAAGATCACCACGAATCTGATCTGTGTAGTGAGAACCTATAGACCCTGTATTAAATAAATAAATAAATAAAATATGAAGGAATTTATTTCATCCCACTGGAAATGTCACATGTGTCACTTATCAGCCACGGGGAAAGTATTGTGACTACAGGTGCCGGTGGCAGTGGTGAGCTAGGGACGGAACTCCCACAGTACTTGGAAGATACTTTGCTTTCCTGTCATGTAGGAGAGGCTTTTGACACAGAGAGATTTAGTTTCCTAATTACTAGATGATGACAGAAAGTCTAAAAAAGAGGGAGATTCAGGCAAGAATGAGTATAATGGAAGCTTCCAAAGCTTGCTTTTATCTTTCTCAGTGCTTTGTGCGGAGCCCAATACCAAAATCCAATGCAATTTTGGCTCTGATATCAAAAGCAGTGGTCATTTCTTTATTGCACTAGGAGAGAAAATAGTAATTCTTGCTAAAAAAAAGTGAAGAGAGGTGTAATTTAAAGATATTATACCTGTAGAAAGGTTAGTTATGGCAGCCCTTCACTTTGGATCAAAAATGATTCAAAACAGAATTTAGATTCTTTTCCTTCACCATAGAAATGCCCTCTGAATATTTCTCAAGTCATGTCAAGTAGCTTCCAGGGTGTAATTTTTATTCAGTTTAATTGATATTTGACACTTATCCAGTGTTCACTTAGACACACTACCAGAAGCTTCTTCAGGACTCTAAGCTGGTCATGGTTCCTTTGGCTAGGGGAGCTTCTGATAATTGGTCATCGGTGTGCTCTCCTCAGAGGACGGAGCACAAACTCTTCATTATCTTGTGTTGATCCCTGATCCTGCAGTGACAAAAGTTCCTGGGGAGGTCACTCATTTCTGAAATCTTCGTAGTCACCTGTGCAGCCACACTTTTAATCACCACACTATGCTTAAAAAGAAATGCTCTTTGAATGAGTCTCTTGCAGAAACAGGGGAAAGGATGCTTTCAACCACTTTACTTCTAACCTTCAATTTTTTTTCTTGATAGGGGAGGAAAAAAAAAACATCTTGAAATGATAGTGGTTTATTTAGATGAATCACACTTTCCTTCTTCCTCCTAAAACATTCTTCTAGGATAATAGAACATAACTAGGGGAGATGACTTAGATTTAGTTCCTGCTCTGTAAGGTGAGACAATTAACCTTTAAGAAGAGAACATCATTGTCATTGTAACAAGAAGCTGAAGCGTCTAGAATCTCCAATATGAAAAGTGAAGAATGATCCTAAGGAGAACAAGGACCACATAGGCATGGGTTGCTTGACAGGATTTGTGGGTCACTCACTGAATCTGAAACTCTTGCCTCAGTGCTTTCTAATCTAAAAAATACTTCCTCTACAGAATGAAAGCTAAGAAGCCCCCTTTAATTTGGCTTAAGTAATTCCTAATGTTCAAAGTAATAAAATTGCCCTTTGGTAGTGTTCCTGATTGATACAATAGTCCCCTCCTCTGAAGTATCAGAATAATGATTAAGCACTACATCTAATGGGATTTAAGATAATCGGATATTGACAATTATTGTACAGGGAGTTAGTGTTACATGGTGGAAGATCTGTCATTTGTTGTGAAGCCATCATAGTAACAGCTGTTTGACAACAGAAAGTGCTTATTAGTAGTGATCCTATTTGACAAAGGTATCAAATTAATAGTGAATCAAGCATCCATCCATCTAGAAGGAAATTTGCAAAATGAATGTTACATTCTTGCCTTTTCAATATAATTGCTACCATCAAAATTAAATTGAATCTCAGAGTTAAAACGCATTATACAAATGTGTTTAATAGAGACTAATATATGCAGGGGAAGTGAACAGGAAACAAAGATGCATTTACAATGCAAAGCTATTCTAGCCCCAGCAACAGTGAATTACTGCTGCATAGAAATTGGGAAGCAACAGTGTTTAATATTAACAAAGGAGATGCTAAATACTTTCTTTAAAGAGTCCGGAAACAAACAGTTTACCATAGAAACCCTGCCCAATTCCAGATAATGCCTATGTTTCCATCCCAGTGAGGATTCCTGCAAGATTCTATTCCTTTCTAAAATATAAGAGAAGCAACTGTGGCTATCTTCACTCTACTTTAATTTTCATCAAAGTTTGAGTGATTATGTGCTAAGCATTAAGTTAGATTGTATGAAAGATATTCTTCAGTTTTCAATATTGTATTGGACACACACAAATAGGAAAAAAGAAAAACAAAAAACAACTACCCTGGGTCCTGTCCCTAGATAGTTTGAATCTAAGACAACATTGTTGTAGAGCACAGTATTATCTTGTAGACTGTTAGCTAAGGAAAAATCCTGCCCGATGAATTATGATAAGCTTCATAAAACATATTACAAATTCATGGGATATGGTTTGCTAAATGTGAAGAAAACAAACACACAAAAATCCCTTTGAATTATGGCATATATTTGTCACAGTGGTGAAGTGAAAGTCTAATACTTCTGAGTAGATCTGAGGCCTAGAATTCTCTGTGGAGAGTTTCACAAAATAAGCAGCTATTATGCAGAATTTAAAGATGTATATCTAACACACAATGATCACGCAAACAAGGTATTCCATGCCCAGAGAAGTTTGCGAAAGAATGAATTAAATAACACTTATACTCTGTCTGAGGATATTGGAGAGAATTTTATATTTAAGATGCACTGAAAACCTCCAAGATGTGAAAAGAATATATACTACTTCTTGAAATTTCCTGGATAAAAATACTCCCCTTTCTTTTCATTAGGACATATTATGGTACTGTTATAGGCAGCTGAGTTAGATAAGAATGTTATAGGTAGTCATCCCTCAACAAGATACCTTGCAACTGTGGGAAAGACCGACCTCTCCGCTGTGGCCCAGACCTAAGGACCAAAGATCAAAAAAGTGCTTATCTCCCCAAAGAGAGGATCCAGGATTGACAGTCACCTTCAGAAAGCCAGGAAAAGTCAGTAAATCAAACCCTAGAGGAAAAGCGCCAGATCTATATTCATGCCTGCTTGCTACTTGACTTCCTTTTCCATTTGGTCCTGGGTTCAATCACTTTACCTGAGCAACTGTACTTGTAATATTGCTGGTTGACCACAGTTTTGTCCCACCTTATGGGCAAGTTCCTGTAATTTCCACCTTAGACATACCTTACCTTACCATGTGTTTTTGTTTTTTTGTTTTTTTTTTTTTTTTTTTTTTTTCCCACGGAACCGGGGATTGAACTCAGGCCCTTGTGCTTGCCTGGGAAGCACTTATTCCACTGAGACATCTCCCCGGCCCCATAGATGTAAAGTGCTTAGTGTCATACTTGACACATATTGACTTTTTTTTTTTTTTTTTTTTTTTTTGGTGGAACCAGGGATTGAACTCAGACCCTTGCACTTGCCAGGGAAGCGCTTATTCTACTGAGCCATCTCCCCGGCCCACCACATGGCTTTGATATATAAAAATCCCTACAAGTGGCAAATTCCTAGCAACCCTGCTCAGGTCTCCCTTCTGTCCCCCTGCTGGACAGAAGTTTTCTTCTCCCCCATAAATATATTCTGCTCTTACCCTCCCTTATTCTTAAAATTTATTCTTTAGATTTATAGAACACAAACTCATCCCAGGTATCTTTCAGGTTGGGAGTTTCATTCCCCTGTATCAGTACTGGGACTCTCTGAAAAATGTAAATCATTCAGAATTTAATTAAAATCAAGTCCAATTTTACATTAATTTTTTTAATTTTTAAGTTGCCAAAAAATATAATAAAGTTAATACGTGCATTACAATGTCATTTATTTATTTATTTAGGACAGGGTATACAGTGTCTCACTGCATAGATTGGACTTGTAGGGATCCACCTGTTTTCAGCCTCCCAAGTGCTGGGATTACAGAAGTACACCACCACGCCCAGTCTAAATCACTGTCTCAGCGTGCCTGGGGGCCAGGGGCAGAGCCAGCACAGCAGGCCCCGAGATCGAATTCCTGGCCCCCATGTCTGCCTAAGCAGGCGCTTTAGTCTGCTGAGCTCTTTGGTCAGACCTGCAATGTCTTCTTGGTAGTGCATCTATGCCAAATTTCATGCAAGACTGGTGCCCTAATAATAGGGATTTGGCAGTAAGAGAAACTAAAATCCTGGAATATTTCTTGACTTACTAGCAACAATCTATCAATTTAGTGTTAAAATGGGAGTATTATCTTATCTGTAGTACAGTGTTTTAGAATGCTGAATTGGGAACCTAGATGAATTTGTACTGTAGCTCAGCTGTCTTCTGGCTCCAATCCCTTGGGAAATTAATACAAAGCTTCTGGGCCTCTTTTTCCTCACTTGGATATGGGAATAGTGCCATGCCTGGCTAGCTGATTATTATAGAGGTTTTGAGGGTGTGCATTCATGCACATAAAGTTATAAATATCACTGGAGACACTTTTGAGAATAATTATCACTGTTTGTGCAGTTATTATAGTTTGCTTTTTCCATGTTCCACAAAACTACACAGAAAACATTGGTCAACATATATTTTCTCTGTAGATCAACACTAGTCAATGGGTTGACCTTTATTCCAAGGCCTCTCAGTCCATGAGAGAGCGGTAATACATGCTTTAAACCACACGTTTGAGCAGTACACTGCAGTTCAACTTTTATCTTTAGGTTAACTCCAGTTTGGAGCTCTAATTCTTTGTTTTGTTTCTCTTATTATCATTGGTCCTATATGCTGGAACAGAAGAGAGAATTTAAAAAAAAATTTTTTTTATAGATTTTTATAAATTTCTCTCTTCTGGGGCCGGGGAGATGGCTCAGTGGAATAAGCTAGGAAAGCACTTATTACACTGAGCCATCTCCTGGGCCCCAGAAGAGAGAAATTTATAAACTGCTTTATCAACTAATTCTCAGAATATTTACAGTTTAAAAGTTGGTATAAAAGCCAAACAAGTAAGTCAAAGTATGTATCCTGTGTAACAACTCTGTATGCCCTCAGCTTCTTATAAGAGCTTCTTAATATAAGGCACAGCCTGGCACTGTGCAAACGATGAGTAAAATTGGACCGTGGAGAAGCCAGGGGTCTAAATTCTCACAAGACTCTAAGATAGCTTCATCCTACATAAGCTTTTCTTTCTTTCTCTTTCTTTCTTTCTTTCTTTCTTTCTTTCTTTCTTTCTTTCTTTCTTTTTTTCCTTCTTTTTTTTAAAAATGTATTTAGTGCAGAGTGTACAGGGTCTCATTACACAGAATGGCTTTGTAGTGATCCTCCTGTTTTCAGCCTCCTGGGAGTAAGGCATGTGCCACCACATCCAGTCTCAGTCTCCATCTCAGCATGTCCTGGGGGCAGGGCAGGCGCAGCATGCCATGGATTGAGCCCTGGTCCCTGCGCTCTGCCTAAGCAGGCGTATTAGTCTGCTGAGCTATCTGGCCGGCCCACATAAGCATTTCTACAATGACCCACTCACTCCTGCTGAGTTCTCAGATGACTCCACCTATCCTGGGTTCAGAAATGTCTAGTCGTATGGCTCAAGGTTCTGCGGTGGGTTTTGGTGAGGCACTTACTCTAATCCCCTCACCCATCAAGCAAAATCCTCCTTGGGGTAATTGAAATGAAGAGGAAGCTGGTTTGGTATAACCAGCAACTCCAGACACTTCTGTGCTGGGGAATGAACCCTTTGGAGGGAGGATGGCATCTTCGATCTCCATTTCTCCCCCACTAAAAGTTGGAACAGTTTTTGCCCCAGTTGAATTCTAAATGCCCTCAGTAATATGAATGCGCCCACTTTGGGGATTTACAGACAATCCTTAGTTACTTATACCATCTTTTTATTCTCTGAAGCACCTTATTCTTAGTCTTTAAACTTGCTTGTGCTATATATGAAATTTTGGGATAAGAACAGGAGTTTTTCAATATGCCATTTTTGTATAATCTGAATAATACTCTAATATAACCTTGTTTCATTTCCTTCAAGGATCAGAGTTTGGGCAAGTTTTAGGTGTTCTGGAAAACTTCATGGAAACTTCAGCTACTGTTAAAAATATGAATGATAAATCCACTGATAACTGTCTTCAAAGAGTGATAAAAATGTGAACTTAAATTTCTACAAAATACTACATTTTGACTGACTCTTCCAAATGCTGTACTAGTCTCCAGAGAAACTCTTTTGATAGGTTATTGAGTTCCTCATTTCAAAAAATTACTGAAGAGGAAATGTTACAAGCAGCTGACATTTCCTTCTGGGGATTTTGCCCAGGATTTAGAAAAATAAGTGAAGCATGTGAGAAAAATTAGCAGGCAGTGTTAGCACATTATAGAAGCAGAGCAGTGCATTACTTCTTAAAGCTGTGTAACAAGTATTAAAAGATGGATATTTAAGAAAATAAAACTATTTTACTGCTGTGGTGTAAGGACAGTAAAAACATGTTGCAGAGCGCCTCACCAACTAAGGAACAGGTGTGAGTAATTCTCCTCTTATGAGGGAAAAGTGGGCTATTATTGCCCATCAGCTCTGCCTGTGCGTCCCTGCTTGGCCTTCTGCTTCCTGCTCTCTTTCTACCGTGGGAGCTGGGCGGGAATCGCAGCACCAGGCACATATTTCTCTGCTAAAGTAACAGCCTCCATTATTTCCTCCAGGGCCGGGTCCTTGTGAAAACCCAGGACAGCGCTTCCCTGTGCCAGCAATTTTTGGGTTATTGATTGTGTGCGTCCATCTGGGATGCTTCTGGGAGAGGAATACTGTGGGCTCAGCTCCTATTTCCAGGCACACGGTGGCTCCCGGGTTGTACTACTCAGCTGAGCTAAGAAAAAAGAAGGCTTCATACATAAAACATGAAACTATTTCATTTTTTTCCTGATCAATCACCAAAAAGTTAATGGTCCATACTGAGGATTGTTTAAAGCAAAGCTAATAAATAGGATGCTTTCTTTGAATTACTCCAGTCAAATATTAGTCCACATTCTGACAGCATATTTTAATTTCTCAGAAATTGTTCCTTTTGGGTTGGAGAGATAGCTCCGCAGGCTAAAGTGCTTGCTTAGGTAAGCTTAGGCAAGTGCGGGGACCAAGGTTTGATTCTTGGCACCACATGCCGCACTGGCCCCACCACCCATGGTGTGATTACAGGCCAGAGTCTGGGGGTGGTAGTGCATATCTGTAATCCCAGTGCTGGGGAGGCTAAAAGCAGGAGGATCACCACAAGTCTGAGCTACGTAGTGACACCCTATAACAACAAAATACATTAAAAAAAAGAAATTGCTTATTTTATTCTGAACATCATTTTAATTAGAATAAAGGCATGCTTTATGAAATGTTCAATGCAACTACATTAACTTTCATTTCCAGTTTACATGCATTTTTTGGGTTGATCTTAGCATTCTGGAAAGACTGTTTAAAAAGTCAAGCTGCCATCCTATAAGGAATTGTTTTTAAGCTGAAATAAAAGTAAAACAATGTTTCCATTTCCAAGTGGTGTATTCTAAAATATCAGTGACTGGAAACATGCTTTACAATGGCACACAGAACAATGTAGCAGGCTATCAATGGAAAGGCTGAACAGAAATTCTCCAAGTATTTAATTCCAGAGATATTTTTTTTTCTATAGAAGTCTTGAAAGTAGTTTTAAGGAGATAAATTATTGGAAATCACTCTCTTACCATTTGCTTGACATGAAATAAGAATAACTTTTATTTCCTTTAGAGTTCATAAAAATGACTATTTTTCCTCTTCTGTCTTTCATAGTTTATTCCTATGTAAGTCTAGAATGGATATTTTATACTGTTTAGCTTACAAAGCTGGCCACTTGACATGAGCTATAAATCAAGTATGAAAGAGCTATTTTCCTGTTCAATTACATAAGAATAGGGACAATGGATGCCTTTATTTGATCTTATTTTAGGTAAGTGAAAACTGAATGTGATAAAGGTACCAGCTCTAAGTGGACATGATCAGACATAACTGCACTGGAAAATCAGGGAATAAAACCAGTGAACAAATGAATCACTAACTGCCCGTGCACTCAAAATAATAAACTGGTGAGTACATAGATAAGAATTACCTGTATTATTAAAATGTTTTGAAAGTATGGTGGTTGCCTGAAAAGGGAACAATATCTCTTCTGACAATCATAAAACCTGTGCAGTGAAGTATGAATTATATGCCAACAGAAGTATTTTATGCCTCTGGACTCCATGGCAATGGCAAAAAAGATGACAAACCATTAACTTAGAAAACAGGTAATTAGGTACTTTCTCTTTAAACGGAAAGTGTCGGGAACTATTATTGCTCTGTCCACCTCACCCATGTAACACGAGTGAATTTAATGTGCTTCATATTGAAATCTAATCTATGGTAATGTAGCTCATGAAGATTGGGGCCACGCAATGGTACTGAAAGCCCACGACTTGATAGAGGGAGTACAGAACAACGGCCTGGAAAAACAGCAGTAAGGTGCAAAGTAGTGGTCTCCGTTTGGAAAGGCCATGAGATCATGACTTGATTTATGTATTTTGCTAGGATTGAATTTCACTAAATTATAGTTTTCAGTGTTTGTGTATTAATAGGAACACCTCATTAGGCAATTTAGTGTGCCTAGCATGTACTATGACTAATACTGTTATTGCCTCCTAAATGAAACATAAACACCACGAGATAATCATCTCAATTGACTTAATCATAATTTAATTACTACATACGAAGGCACACCCATTACAAAATTCAGACTCATATTGGCCAAATAATAGATTACAAATACAGTGTGGTTAAACAAGACATAACTCATTTGTTAGAAGCTTGAGACAGTATTTTAAGAAAGATTCTACGGTTACTTGTGAGGAAAAGAAGAAACCCACTTTCAAATTTGAATCTTAGCCTGCCAAACTCTTATGTTCTTAATACGATGCTCAGTTCACTGAGAAATAATCACTCTGCTGGCTTTCAGAAGGCACATGGAAACTCACAACAGTGTTCTGACACTTGCAGCTTCAAGAGTTGCACACTGAACTGCACTCTTCTGAGATAGCAAAATGAATAGAAACTGAAAACATATTTCTACTCCTCAATACTTTCTATTTAAACAAACTCTTGATGAGAAGTGTTCATCCCCTCTGGATGAAAATACTCTTTCGCCCTTTCAGTATGGGCTGCTAGGCCTGCTCCAGACTGCAAAGGTCTGGTAGTCACCTTCTCAGGCAGAACAATTAGTTTGTGGAGTAAGAGGCTTTTCTTGTTAGGACACATGTTTATATGTGTTCAAGTCTGGACTATTCTCCCAAAACCTACTTTTCTTGGGAGACCAGTTAGAAACGATTTCCAGCTAAGCTCAGGCCTTTCCATTTGGCTTCATAAACATTTATAGAGCACGGAGAATGCATTTCTTAAGTGCACTACTAGAAATTAGAATCAGATCCCGGCACCGGTCTACAGGATCTTGGGCCAGTAAGTCTTCAGTCAGCGTTCTCTATCTTAAAACAAAGCTTTTCTGTGGGGATGAAAATCCACAAACTCTTAAGCAAAAAGAAAATTCCAGGGTGCAAAGTCAGAAACTTTGTTTCAGCGCTTCTTATTGCTCTCTGTATGTGATTTAAATTTCTGACCTTGAAGCCCAAATTATGAAGAGCTCAGTGTCCTGCTCACCAACCATGTTTGCCTCCCAGAACACAGCTCCCCCCCAACACACACACCAAATTTCTTCTGTGCTGCCTTCTTAAATCTTCCCTAAAGACTTCCTTTAACCAAATAATCTGGGCTGATCAAATACTTCCATCATATGGCTCTTTCAACCTTTGTGGTTAAGACTTAACCAGAAGTTGAAAACCCTTCAACTTAAGACTTAAGTGAGGTATTACACACTTTGAAACTCCTCACTTCCTCAGAACATCGTTCCATTATCTAAATTTCCATAACTGTTTGCTTATATCACTATAATTGTTTACTCTGTTTTTTTGAATCTGAAAGGATACAAATCTGTCTTTCTCTCTAGAGTAAAGATTCTGAGTCACTACGGAATAAGATTTCTTTCCTGCATGAACTTACTAGCTAGTGGGAGATAAAAGTTATGAAAAACAACAAATGAAAGAAAAGAACACAGGGTAAGAGCTAATTTTCTAAGTTCTTCACAATGCAGCAAAATATTTTTTTGGAAAAATTATCTTATTGAAACTTCATGCCAATCTTACAAGCACACATACATCATCTTTATTCTCCTTTTATATGTTCCTCAGCAATTCTCACGGGGCATTATCACTCCGGTGTTACTTCTTTCTTTGACACAATGAGACCAAAGCTCCTTGAAGATATGGATTACATCTGGTTCTGATTCATCCCCAGCATTTGATAACCTATCTGGTACCTAAGAGATAATCAAAACACTGATGGAGCTGTGAATATATTCATGTAGTAACCGAAGCATTATTTCTGCCCAGAGTTCTACGCATTATGACTACCCATACTTAAGCTGTGCCAGTCATAAGTGTGTGTGATTCTATTCAATGTGCTTCATAAATACCCTTACCACACCAACAGGTTCAGTGTCTCATTCCAAGCTGTGTAATGCCTTATGGATGAGGAAACTGAGGCACACACAGGTATAACCACTTGGCCCAGGCACTGTTGTTAGATACATAAACTCTAGATTATAGAATCAGTCATATACCACCTACCATAGTAACATTTCAGGAAGATAGCAAATAATTTTCAAGTGACTTTACTATTGCTTTTCAACTTTCTTACCTATTCAAGTCTTTCTTCATTTTGACTCATTTCCGACCTGGGCTGTAGACTCAGCTCTCCTTTATTTATCTAAAGTTAATATGTTCTCTGTGTATTGCTCTCCAGCGCTGCATATTTCATAGGCTTTCTCCCTGAAATTGCTACTTAAAGGATAGAACTTTTGTTACAACTACCCAGATTTGAGGACCGCATTTTCAATCGCCTTTCAAATTTCTACTCATAATTACTATTGGACAAACCGGGGTAGACTGGAAATTGCAAGCAATATGATCTTTCAAGTGTGAGTATGAGTGTGATTATTGGGCTGGTGGGTTTTGAATATCTCTGCAGGTCTGAGAGAGAGAAACAAATTCCTTTCTGTAGATTTTCAACATTTTAAAAGTTTCTTTGGCCTAGATAAGTAATTCCTAACTTATTCCACAGGTGTCTTCATTTCAGAAGAACTTTTTTCCTTTTGCACCCATTCAGTTGAATAGTTTTTTCTGTGTATTATTAAAAATGGACTAGCATTGCGTATATGTTGACATTACATTTATATATTAAATATTATATTGCCTTTTATGGGCATGTGTTTTCAATGCACATAAGCCAACTTATTGAATAGCAGTGACTGGTGATTTATTATTATTATTATTATTATTATTATTATTATTATTATTACTGTTTTGAGTGCAATGGGCTTTATTGATGGTGTGAAATGGCAAGAGCCAGGGCTCCTGAGGTCCCTCACTTTCTAGGCGTCCTGGGATGGAAGCTCTGAGGGGGAGATTCTCTGTACTGGGGCTGAGTATGGCAGTGACTTCTCCAGGGTAGTCTCTCCATCCCTCTGGTCTTGCCACTTACTTCTTGGAGGCCATGTGGACCGTGAGGCCAACCACCCTGTTGTTGTAGCCAAACTCATTGTCCTACCAGGAAATGAGCTTGACAAAGTGGTCATACAAGGACATGCCCGCTCTAGTATCAAAGGTGGAAGAGTGGGTGTCATTGTTGAAGTCACAAGACACAACCTGGTGCTTGGTGTAGCCCAGGATGCCTCTGAGGGGACCATCTGATGCCTGTTTCACCACCTTGTGGATGTCACATTTGGCCACTTTATCCAGGTGGCAGGTCAGATCCACCATGACAAGTTGGGTGTGGACACACAGAAGGCCATGCCTGTGAGCTTCCCATTCAGCTCTGGGATTGCCTTGCCCACTGCCTTAGCAGTGCCTGTGGACACAGGCATGATGCTCTGGGCAGCCCCGTGGCCACAGCCAAAGTTTCCCAGAAAGGCCGTCCACAGTCTTCTGGGTGGCAGTGATGGCGTGGACTGTGATCATGGGTGACTTTGACTAGTGGGGCTAGGCAGTTGGGGTACAGGAGGCACTGCTTACAATCCTGAGGGAGTTGTCATACTTTTCATGATTCACTCATCACAGAGGTGGAGGCATTGGTGGGAGGGTAGAGATGGTGACCCTTTTGGCGCCACCCTTCTGGTGAGTTCCAGCCTTCTCCACGGTGGTGAAGACACCTGTGGACTCTACCGCGTACTCAGCATCAATGTTACCCCACTTCATGTTGGCAGGATCTCGCTCTTGGAAGATGATGATGGCCTTTCTGTTGATGTTGAACTTGCTGTTCACAGCCTTGACAGTGCCGTGGAACTTATCATGGGTAGAAACATAATGAACACATAGACCATGGAGTTGAGGCTAATGAAAGGGTCACTGATGGCCACAACCTACACCTTGCCAGAGGTGAAAGCAGCCCTAGTGACCACATATCCAATATAGCCGAATCTGTTCACTCCAACCTTCACTATCCTGTCTGGATCGCTGCAGGCACAGCGCTGGAAGAGCGGCTGCCAGCAGACACACCGGAGCAGAGCTGGTAATTTATTATTAACAAAATTTATTTGTAATGGTTATGAATAGTTTGGAGAGTGGTTCCTTGTTAAATAGTAATTTATAGTATTCAATTTTCCTGCACATTTAAACACAATCTGGCCATTTAAAACTCTCCAAGTTATGCTAGTATAGATTAATATAAAATTTATAAAGGATTTAAAAAGCTATTAAAATTTAAGGGAGAAAGACGGTGTACACGTTTGAACTTTCAACTTTTTAAATAATTTTGTAATTTATTTTGACTCTGTAGAAGCCTTCATGTACTATTCTAAATCCCTAATTGTAATAATATTTATTTTCTATTGCTGGAGAACAAATTAGCACAGATTTATCATCATAAAACAATGCTCATATATTAGTTGACAGTTTCTTATGCTAAGGCAGGTCTAAGTTCTTTGCTCAGGATATCTCAAGACTGGAATCTAGAGATTGTTTTTGTTACATTCAGTGAAAGGCTGTTGTAAATTTTGTCCATGCTCTGAGAATTTATATGGAGCTGAGTTCAAATACAGTGCTCTAGAGTAGTAGAGGACAGAGTGCCTCTCCTGGCAGCACTACACTATGAATGTGGCATGGGTATTGCTGGTGGTTTTCCAGCATATTTGTGGTGAGAATCATGAGCAAAGGACAGAATAAAAAGATTTGAAAAGTTTTAGTTCAGCCAGGCAAGAAATACCCTTAATTTTGGCTTAAAGGAGCTATCACCACTGAAGGGACTCTTGTCACTGCCCAGAAGATGAGTACTTTGGATGAAAGTCAACAGGGCTTGAGGGAGTTTCAGGAACTTGCTGGGCCCCACTAGCCAGTTTTCATTTTTCTACCCACCCAGAGTAGAAAAATGAAAATTAATTCAAAAGACTTTGCTTTGAGAGCAGATCACCAGCACAACCAGCTTCCAGAGAGAAGGCTGGAAAGTTGTTTCCCTGGATTCATTTGACCATGTTCAGAAGCCTAGGCACTCGGAAGCTGCTGGAGCCAGGAGCCTCATGTGATGGTTACTATGCAAGTGTTGCCTACATGGCTCTAGTCTTGTAGGCAAGCAGAGTGCAAGAGTTGTGGGGTCATAGAGGCTTCAATCAGATTTCAATAAGAGGCCTGGAGAAGCCTGAAAATAGTAAATGACAGAGTTGAAATCTCTGTGGGGAACTCCCAGAGGGTATTCCTGAAGACATAAAAGCAAAACTGAAGCTGCACTGCAGAACCTAAGATGCTGGAGAAGCCAGGCACATGGAAAGCATCCCTAGGAAAGCCTCACATAATGATCACGGACAGCCCAGCAGAGCGGCCATGTGACACCAGCCAGCAGGACCGGAGCGTGTATGGTGCCCAAGTTCTTTGGAGCTCACAGCACACTACTAAGTGCTCTGGATCCCGCACATGCAACTGCAGGTTGAATGTTTGACCTGCTGGGTTTCATTCTTGCTTTCTTCTCATTACTTCTTTCTATTTATCTTGGCATAGACATATTTATCTAGTGCCCATTGTATTCCATTCCTGCATGTTGGAAGCACAAAATTCATGTTTTGATTTTTAAATTATGTTTTAAATGTATTTATTTATTTGACACAGCGTCTTGCTACACAGTTGAGACTCATAGTGATCCTCTTATCTCAGCCTCCCCAGTGCTGAGATTACAGGCCTGAGTCACCATGCCTGGTTTTGGGGCAGTACTGGGACTCAAACTTGGGTCCTTGCACTTGCCAAGCAGGTACTTAGGTTGTCGAGCTATCTCCCAGCCCATGTTTTGATTTGTACAGAGCCACACAGCCGAGCGTTGACTTGAGTCTGAGAGGACACCATTGCCTGGAACTGTTCATCAATGCTGGAATGATTAATAGTTTCAGACCCTTACAAATAGATTGAATTCATTTTAGCTCATGATGCTGAAATAAGAGTTTGGGTTGTTAGGTAGAATATTACAGTTTGGATATGGAGTGACCCTCACAAATGTTCACGTGTGTAAGGTTTGATTCTACAGCTGGTAGTACTAGTAGGAGGTAGTGACACTTTAGAAGATGAGGTCTAGTTTAAAGCATTAGGTCAATGGGAATATGTCTTTGAAAGGTATATTTTGTTCCCAACCTCTATTGTGCCCCCTCTCTCCTTCTCTTTTACTTTCTCCTTCCCTTTTGCCATTTTGTCCCCGCTGCCCCATCCCCTACCTCCTCTCCCCTCTCCCCCTCCTTTCCTCTTCTCCTCCTTCCTTCATTCTTTCCTTCCTTCCTCGAGCCCCTTTCTGGTTGTCATGGAGAATGCAGTTTTGCTCCATCACTCTTGTGTACCATGCTGCCTGCCCTGTCACAGGCCCAGAAACCATGGGGTCAACGGAAAGTTCACAGAACCATTTCAGAACTAGAATTTTGGGATAGAACAAACACTTGGAGGGTAGAAATACATCTGATGTTCTGTCATAAATCCTAGAGTGGCAGGTATACAGAAAGGATTAAATGAGTATCTTAATGGAAGGTAATAGATGATTGACTTTTATCTGTATAAATAAATAAACTGAATGTGAAAATAGAGTACATAAAGATAGAAATTAGATTTGAAGGGAATTATTGTAGATTTTTAAACATGAAATATTTTTTGTAGAGTAATACTTTATTTAATTGGATAGACTCAATTTTAAGTGGGATGTCAGATGTCTTTTTCTTGTATATCTACAGTCTTCTGCAACAGAAGATCTACTTTAACATACACCCTGCTTTGAAGGCACCTTCTTGTAGCTACATTCGAACAAACCAAGAGGAAGAAGCAGTCAGTTCACTGGCTGCCAGGCTGTTCTGCGATCTCGGATGCCACTTTGGCGTGTCTTCTTGAGTATCTTCTTAGTTTCCTAGAAATCGAGTCTATGAAGCCTTCCACAAATCACAACCAACTCAAGGTTGTCACATGTAATGTATTTGCACTGAGAATCTGGGAGTAAATGATAGAAGCATCAAACAAGCCATAAATAAAATAAATGCCAGACGTGCTGTTTCATAGAAATCCTTAGGTTATTATTTGCCAGTGGAAGTTCCAGGTGGGGCTTTTCTCTCCAGAGGATCTGACTTGCTCTCACTTCTTCCTCATTCTTACTTCTGCCCTTGTTTCAGGCCATGTATCTACTTCTTTCCCTACTGGCTTCTTGAAATGCAAAATGTTTCCCCTTGAGTTAGGCAAAGAAGACAGACACGTGTTCCACGGCCTCATGCTTGTCCATCTGTGCTGCAGAGTTTCCTAATTTTTTTCAGTAAAAAGGTCCATCATCCAAAATACATCATTACAGCATTCTAGAGAGCATTATCACAGTGTTTAGTCTTTGTTTTGTTTTTATTCTCTCTGTAGTATACGAAAAGAGTTCTGTAAATTTTCTTGGGGATAATGTGCAATTATTTCCTTTGAAAAGGAAATTGTTCTCAGGAGAAAGAACTCAAATCTACAATTTAGACTTTAGGTTTAAATTACACTTTCTTCATATTGTAATGAGAAGATTTTGGTCATCTTATTCATGCATAAAAGGATAATAGGTTTGTTATGAGGATTTGATGGCATGATCAAATTTTGAGGTACAGCAACTTTTAATAAAGGGAAGGTCTCTTTATTTTAGGACTACAGAGATTTTCTAGTCAACATGTAATCACTGAGATATGAAATAATCAGACTCTTTTAGTCTTTTATTTTTTTGGTACAGGGTCTTGCTACCCATTGTGGACTCATAGTGATCCTCCTGGCTCAGCCTCCCCAGCGCTGGAATACAGGTGTGAGCCGCCACACCTGGTTTTGATGGCTGGCATGGTGTGCCTGGGTTTCTGAACCAGCACGGTGTGTGGTACAGGGCAACAAAACCAGGTCCTTATGCTTGCCCGGCAGGTACTTCCACCACAGAACTAGCTCCCCAGTCCCTTCCTCTACTTTCAAAAAATCTTTTATTGGACTCTTGACAATAGGCATAAAAGTGAAAAAAGTAAATTGAAAATGTAATTTTTTTATTTGCTTTGTTTATGTTTTTGCAGTATTGAGAACTGAACTCAGGACCTTGCACTTGCCAGGTAGGCACTTATTCCACTGAGCTATGTCTCCAGTCCTGAAAATGTAATTTGGTGGAAGAAGAGACAAAGGTTTGTAACAGAGGGAGTAAAGGAAAGGAAAGAGCAAAGCCTGCAGGGAAAATGGTGGTACGTTAGACATGTCAGTATGTGTTTCAGGAGAGACCCTCTTCTTCACTGAAGGGAGAGGTCAGTGCAGCTGTGGGGTGCAAGGCTGTGCACTAGGTATGGTTTGCATATTGAAGAAAGACAGGTATGCAACCCTATGTCTGGTTTATGATGGCATCTGTAATTAAACAATTCTATTAGCTTTTAAAAAAAGACTAAATAAAAGAAAAATCACTGGAGTAGGCAACAAGGCACAGTGGCTGTCCATACACATTTGGCATGGCTGTGATCCCTGGTCAGCTGCATGAGGAGAGGAAGTGAGCATAGAAATCCCACTGCAGTGATGGAGTCATGAGTCATAAAATATTAGTCTCGAGTAGGGAAAATTGGGTAATCATTTTCCTGGAAGCCATAATCAGCAGAGCCTGGGCGGACTTTAAGTAGAGAGGCTGTACAGTCAGTCTCCAGAAACCTATTGCTAGTCCCTTTAAATGTCTCTCAGTCTTGAAATTGGTTCTCCATTTTCGTTGTCCTGAACACGATCCCTAAATTCTTCCTGCACTTTCATAAATTTTCATAAGCATCCAATTTGCATCTCAACCAGAAGTTTTTCCCTTCCCTCTTCTTTGCTGTACAGTACACTGATGAGGCTTCAGAAAGCTCTGCTATCGTGGCGTCATTTGTTTTGGTGAGTTGTACCAGGACTTAAGTGGGCTTACGTGAGGCAAGCAAAAAAGTCCTGTAAACACCATGCTAATGTCATGAAAGAAGGAACACGCCTTGGGAGCTTTGGAAGCTCTTGCTGCACGTGAAACTTAATGCCTAAGACGCTGTACATGTGCTGTGCTATTAAATGTCTTTATCTCTGATGATGATGTCTCTTCAAAATTACTGTTTAGCTTAGTGCTTGCTCATCCTACATAAAAGGGCCAATTTACAAAATAGGGAAGACATAAACACGTAGCATAGAATAAAGTATTGCAAGATGGAGGATTTTACTGAAAAATATGCCACAGTATCTAAAAAATACAGATCATAATTTTCAATTATATTTGAACTAACATAAGAAAATGATTTTTTCAACTACTTTTAGAAGGTGATCATGGGTGAGAGATAAAAAAGGTTTGAAATTCATGTATTATTTATATGTGTATATTTAATACATATATTTCAAAATAGTAACATAAGATTATTAGAATCCTGTACATGGAAGTATAGAGCCTGGTTTGTGTTTCTCACAATGTTTGATTAGTTTTAGTATTAGTTTTTGGCTGTAGCATGGTTTGGGGAAATAATACATGGATCGAGTATGCACAAATTCAAAGTTAAAATTTTTTTCTGCATTTTCCTTTGAAAAACTCAGTCATTCTATACATCTATAAATAGTTGCAGGACACAGAGCTCAGAGCCAGCATGTGAGTGGGACCAACCTGGGCCCACTAGATGCTTGCTCAAAGCAGCACCCAGCCCCTGCATGTGAGTGGACTTCTTCCATCAGACAGGCCCAGTGTGGAACCCTGCTGCAGAACTCCCTGTGGCTTGAGGCAAGACCCACCCAGCTGATCCAGGAGCAGACTGTCTTGCTAGAGTGCAACAACGGGTTCACTTCCACGGGCTGCAGCAGAAAGAAGTGGAGCACAGCAGACAGACCCAAGCCACACCCACTTGGATGAGTTCGGACTTGGCAGATCTGGACCTGGTGCTAAGGTAATAACTACCAAAGCTCTACACCAAAGGTCAGAAGACAGTGCTATACAAAATGACAAAGAGAAGGAGCAAAATACATTCTCAAACTCTGTGCCCACCCAGAACAAGTGCAGGAGACAATAGCATAGGAGAATTTGGAAATCACTCACCTGAAATCTATGAAATAATAGCATCAGAAGTAAAGAAACAACTGCAGAAAGCCATAGAGGAGATCAGGTTAGAAATAATTTCTGAAGTAAAAAAAGAAATGATAACTATAATGAAAGAAGTACTAAGTGCTTCTAAAGAAAAAAACATAAAAAAATAGGGGAGAATGGAAAAATGATGGAATCCTTGAATGAGCCATATAGGCAAGAAATTGAATGCATGAAGCAGATTAAAAGTGCTATACTGGAAACTAAAACCTCAGTCACAAGCTGGCAAAACCGTTTGAATGAAAGTGAAAATAGACTTTCAGACCTTGAAAACACATTTGCCACTAATGAAAAGGTAAGAAAAGATCTCTTAAAAACAACTAGGATGTAGGAAAAAATAATTCATCATCTACAAGACAATGCAAAGATAAGCAACATGAGACTAATAGATATCAATGAGAAAGAAGGAGTTGATACAAATGATTTAAAAAGAGTATGGGCAGAAGTAATAGCAGAAAACTCCCCAAATATGGGGAAAAATCTGACATTCAGGTAACCGAAGCACATAGAATGACAAATAACTTGAACCTAATTAAAACCACACCCAAATGTATAATAATCAAGATCCCAGAAACTCAGCACAGGGACAGTACACTAAAAGCCTCTAGAGAAAAGAAGCAGATCACATTTAAAGAAAAACTCATCAGAATAAGAGCAGATTTCTCTTCACACACCATCAAGTCAAGAAGAGCATGGAGTAAAGTACTACAAGTCTTACAAGGAAACAAATTCCAACCCAGACTGATATACCCTGCAAAATTCTCTTTCAAATTAATGGAGAAGTGAAATACTTCCATGACAAAGAACAACTAAGGAATTTCATGATGACAAAGCCAACCCTACATAGACTACTACATGATATTCTAGAGAAGGATCAAAATGACCAACACTCCATGAATGAGAATGGAAAGAACCCACCAAATAGGGCAAACAATTAAACACAGAAGAAAAGAGGTATGCAAAAGGAGAATTTCAATTATTATTTTGTATCGAGCAGCAAAATATTTCAATCAGCATACTCTACAAATGGACTTCTCCTGCACCCTATAGGTCATGATTCTGTCTGTGTCTACAGGGTGGATATCAAAGAAATAGCAGTATCTCAGTCCCACAAGTGACACCTGGCCACCAGTAAGCATCATGGACACTGTCCATATTCACAACATATTAGAACTTTGTGCAACATCCTATCTCTAAATTGTTAAAAGTGTTGGCCATATATTTGCCATTCCAGTATTTATGTTATGTCTTATTCTCAGTAATTCTTCACTATTATGAAAACTTTTTCTTAGTTGAATTGTTTTGAAATATTTAATTCATTTTCTGAATATTGTTTAGTCTTAATTTTGTTTTAAGATTTATGCTGTAACTTTGACTCACAATCTACGTTTAAGACATGGTATGATATTTTCTCCTACTATGAGAAACTTTAGGGGCCTTGAAGATAGCTCAGTAGAATAAGCCCTTGCTTGGTCTTGCCTGGTAAGCGCAAGGGCCTGAGTTCAATCCCCAGTTCCACACAAAAAAAAGTGTACTTCCATTTTCTATTGACTTCATACTACTTCTTCCTTGTGGTTTACACACACACACACACACACACACACACACACACGAAAAAATATGTATGTAACCCAAAATAAGATTGATACTGTTCTATAGAAATCTTCAATGACCTTTTAATTAATTAATTAATTATTATTATTATTATTATTATTATTATTTTGGTGGGACCGGGGATTAAACTCAGGTCCTTATGCTTGCCAGGGAAGCACTTACTCCACTAAGCCATCTCCCCAGCCCCCATCAATGACCTTTTAAATGGGTTCATCTAATATATTTTACATAGTCCTCCATAGCTACCATTTTGAAAGCTCTTTATTCTTTATCCAGTACCATACAGCAACTTCTTTTGCCTTCTGGATTATGCTCTTTGTTATTTTCTATATGCTACCTCTGGAGCTGTTAGAATATTTTGAGTTTGTATAAATGGAAATATTTTACTTTTAGTTTTTGAATATATAATTTATAATTACATAATTCATTGAGGACAGATTTATTTTTCTTTTAGTCATCTGAATTAATTAGTCTAGTTTCTTACACACCACAGGCATGGCAGCCCCAGGGCCCCTGTAACTGCTTGCAGTTCTAATCTGGAATAAGATGCTATTTAATTTTGTTCCTCCATAGCTATTTTTTATGTATACGCTTTAATGATTTTTTCTTTACAATTAGTTTTGGACGATTTCAATTTTGTGTATCTTGGTATGATTTTATTCAAATTTCTTATGAAAATGTTCATTTTTCTTGGAAATGTGGTATATAATTTCAACCTTTTAGATCTTTAAATATTTATTGCCTACCCCTTTCTACTTTGAGAATTCTAATTATATGAATATAAGGTTTTTAATTTTGGCACAGAGTGAACTATTATATGACCGGTAAATTCTTTCTTCTTCATTTTTATTTTGGACAATTTTTACTGTTATATTTATTTAAGTTGCTTAATAATTTATTTACAATGTGTAATCTATTATTAATTTCATGCTATATATTGATTTCAGAAATATTTCTCTAAAATTCACTCTGTCTACATCTTATATCTTTCACATTTCAATATTTGTCTACAATTTATTTTTATTTATTTATTTTTGTTTTAGGGAAGGGTCTACAGGGTGTTCAGCGTCTCACTACTAGATCAGACTTGTAGTGATCCACCTGTTTACAGCCTCCCAAGAGCTGGGATTACTGGCACACACCACCACACCCAGTCTCAATCACCCTCTCGGTGCCCCCGGGGGCAGGGCTGGCATGACAGGCCTGGAACCACTGTGACTGCTTGCAGGCACTTTAATCTGCTGAGCTATTTGACCATCCCTACATTTTTTAAAATATGGTATATAATTATTGATTTTTAATAAAGTTAGTGAGAATAAAATTCCAAAGTTAATGTTTTCCCCTGATAATACAATATCCTTGCAGTGAAATGATTCTCAGCTTGTAACTTGGATCTTTGATATCCAGCATATGTACTGATTTCATTGAATAAAATTTCATCCCTCATTACTAACTGTAGATCTGTTGCAACATCTGGGTCATTAAAGTACAGTAAAATTTAGTTGTTTTTGAAACATAGATTGTGGGGCTGGAGAGATGGCTCAGTGGTCTAAAGCACCTACTTAGAACAAGCTTAGCAAAGCATCAGGGACCGCGGTTCGATCCCCCAGCACCAC
>NW_004524580.1:13457376-13460784 GCF_000260255.1 Octodon degus
AAACATAGATTGTGGTTTATTAGCTGCTGAATCAAGTGTACTTTATTCCATTATTTCTAAGGAATTGTTGTTGTAGAATAATATTGATTCCCCAAATAACTTGAGTTAAAGCTTGACTCACCTTGGCGGTGTGTATAATGATCTGTTGAGTCATCTATGCCCCATCACCTTTATTCCTTTATGTTAAAAAGCATTCCCGTATTGGCAAAGTTTCATTAAGGATGCAAAACTGTAATGAGTTGTGTGGGATTCCAGACTATTACATCAGTGGCCTCAGTCTGATATTTCATGAAACACTCCAAACTCATAAGCAGTAATTGGACGAAGAGAAGTTTTTGGTTTTGGTATTTTTGTTTGTTTTAATTTTTGTAATTTCTCGACTGAATAGTATATAAAATTAGCACTACTTGAATAGTGGAACTCAGTACATTTTTATTAACATGTAAGCACAGGGACTGGGGAGATGGCTCAGTGGAATAAGCGCTTCCCTGGCAAGCGCAAGGGCCTGAGTTCAATACCCGGTTCCACCAAAAAACAAAAACAAAAACAAAAACAAAACAAAACAAAACATGTAAGCACAATATTTTTAGTGATGTTTTACACAAATGTTAGGAAAAAAAAACCATTGCTTAACCTGCTAGTTATTCTGGAAAATACAGAATTAAAATAGTCTGCTTCGACAGAGATATGCCTTTAATTCATTTTGTACTGTTTATTTTTCTGACCTATTTCCTTCGTAATACACCAAGTGCTATGAAATTACCTTGTCTGTAAACATATTATTTACTTATTGACTGATTAGAGTATAACCTCACTTAGTGAAAGTGGTTCGACATTTTTAGTGCTGTATTTTTATACTTTTGATCACTATATCTTTGCAGTAAGTTGTGAAGTTTAAAAGTTCAAATCACTGACTTCAAGCTCATTTTGAACCTTCTACTACAGAATTTGGGATTTTAAAGAAACATTTAATCACATCTAACAGTTATCCTGGAAAAGTTATTAGAAAATTTTATTAATACAATAGTAGTAAGTAAAATATCACTGACTAAAATATGAATACAGTAAACCAAATTTTCATTAAGTTATGATTATCATATATTCATATTCGAATCATTTTCTAAATCAAATGGAGACTTAAGTGGAAATTTACTTAAAAATGTGTCTTGGGGGCCTGTGAGATAGCTCAGCAGACTAAAGCGCCCGCTTAGGCAAGCTTAGGCAACACAGGGACTGTGGTTCGATTTCCGGCACCACATGCCACATCCAACCAGAGTCTGGGTATAGTGGTGCATGTCTGTAATCCCAGTGCTGGAAAGGCTGAAAGCAGGAGGATTACTATGAGTCTGAGCTGGGTTGTGAGACTCTGTAATCAAAAAATGCATTTTAAAAAGTTTCTTAAAATTAAGCATGACAGTATGTTCAGTTTGTTTCAGGATAAGACTGTGAACTCTCATCTAAGATGAAACAGAAGGTAAGATAAAGGAAATAAATGGAATGACAACAGTAAAAACAACAGTCTAGTGATACTGGGAGCTATTGTATATGTTGGAGGATAGAATGTGATTGGAGCCATTGGTCAAATAAGGTTAGAAGGAACATTTAGGTATTATCATAATGATTTTGCATAATTAATTAAAAAGCAGAGAATCATTGAATCTTTTCAATAGTGGGAGTGAAATTGTAAGAATTTTGCTTCAAAAACAGATTAGGCAAAAACAATAGTTTTGAGAGAAATGAAATACAATTAATTAGAAGGATAGTTGGGCAGTAGTTGAAATTGTTCAGGTGGAGCATGTCTCACTGAAGTAGAACACCAGCTACCAAAATGGAAAGAAAAGCATATTTAGGAGAGAAAAGATAGCAATCACTAGTGATTAGATATGGAGATGATCTCTCATAAATTGTGGTAATAACCCTTACCTTTAACATGCTTTTAAATGCATAATACAGAACTGAATTACAGTGAGAATGTTGGCTAGCAGATCTGTAGAATGTGTTAATAAACAGAACTGAAGCTATTCTTGCCAGACAGCAGTAGGTCTTGAACTAGGTCTTAACTAGAGTCCCAGTACTAATTTTGATCAATGGAGTCACCAATTAATTGTAAAGAGGAATTTTGTAATTTTTCCTGTCTAGTATCCTTTGTTTCTGTAAACCCCTAAGAAAGGTAGTTACATAGAGAGAAGCAATGTTGTACTCATTGTTGCTGCTACAAATGAAACAAATAAAAATTTTGGTAAATATTCTCATTTGTTTGATATGTATGCTACACTCGGAGATAGTTATGGTGAATGACCTTACTAGTGCTCTACAAGGAATTTTAATGACTGTAAAAGATACAGATTCAGTAGTCTTGAATGGTGTGATATAAAATGGGCAGATAGTCTTTTTTCCTAAATATTACAATGATGTGAATTTTTCATTCAATGATCTTATTATCTGTGGTGGCTAAAATTAAGGGAGTCTCTCCAGGAACCCTCCCAGGACAGTGCATCTCCTATTACGACATGACAGTACATGGTTCCAGGAGCTGACCAAGGGCTTTGTATTCCACACTGCCTTGACTTTGTTCAGCAAATGTGCTACAGCAGCTCAGTCTAAAACATGCTGGAAGTACTTCTTAGACTTCAGGAATACAATGCCTGCCTTGTTAGAATGCTAATTTTTCTGGTCTTTTCATTCCATCACATAAAAAATAAATGTAGCTTTTAGATTCCTTTGTAGAACTGTAATATCAGAACAACTGAAAGTTCCCCTCACCAAGGAGGCATTTCTATTGAAATGCCAGTAGCTTACTAGGTCATGTCAATTTACACTTCTTCCCAAGTTATCAGGAACTAACTATTTATTTCTTTGATACTTGACCCTGTATGTTTTAGCTGGGCAGATAGTGGTCTAACAATAGACATTTCTCACTTTCCCTCGCTGCATAGTGTGCCTGTAACACTGAGTTCTGATCCATGGAAAGTGAGAAAAAAAGTCACATTTACATCAACCTTTAAGAAGCTTATTTGTTTATTTATTTACTTGTCTTTTTGAGGCACAGTTCACCATCAATTCCGTCTGATTTTGAACCCACTTTGTAGTTCACATTGGCCTCAAACTCATAGCAATTCTCCTTCCTTAGTTTCCTGGATGCTGAGTTTATAGGTGTGCACCACCATACCTGGCTAGAAAACTTTAGTCTGAAACAGAAATTTTGTTTCCAGTACTGAGAGCCTTGTGTTGGGGACAATATAGCTTTTATGCCACCTTCTGATCTCACATTTGAATTACTATAAACTTTTTGACTTCTTTTTTTTTTTTTTTTTTGTGGAACCGGGGATTGAACTCAGGCCCTTGCCCGGGAAGCGCTTATTCCACTGAGCCATCTCCCCGGCACTTTTTGACTTCTAAGCTACTGTA
>NW_004524580.1:13469514-13472938 GCF_000260255.1 Octodon degus
GACCTGGGCTAGGACTGGGTCTGGGGGCTCCTGGAACTTGGCAAAAAAAAACTTGGAGAGATAACATTTAATGAAATGTTTCATGTGGAGAGACAGGGTGATTTAAGACACAGATTTCATAATATTTGTTTATTTTATTATTCTTATTATTTTGGTGCTTGAAACATTGCCAGGAGCTGAGCTCAGAGTCAGAAGCCAAAGTGGGAATGTGTTCCAGGCAAGGGCAGCACACAAAGGCGTGCAGACACAGGTTGCTGTACCTTGGAGCCAGGCCTGTCTGTCCTGGTGTCCTTGGAACATTAGTAACAGCGCTGCCTTTCACTTTCGACAGTCTCTTAGTTTGGGCTACAAATCATGTTCTAGTTAAAAGGCACCGGTTAAATTTGACTTATCAGCTAAATTTAGCATTTTCATCACAGAAGAGATGGGGTAATATAGGACGGAGAAGAAAAAAGGCAAAGTGGAGCATAAGACTGGATCTATTTGCATACGAACTTTGTACCTGTAAAACCATTAGACTATGTAGACACACCAGCTTCTGCTTTTAGGTCCAATTCCTTTTAAGCATATGTGAGCAACACACAGAGAAATATTCTTTCTCGGAAATATTGCAAAGTGACAAATGTAGAGGATTGTTTTGGGAAAGCCCGTTGTTTGAACAGGGACATAGATATAAAAACATTACTTTGATGAGCAGGAACTGTCTTGATACAGAGGCAGGATAAGAAACAGAGAGGTAAAGTGGTGTAAAGGGAACATGATGTCCCAGTGCATACAGCGATTAACTGATGTAGCCATTACACTAGAATAAAGGCTCCGTTCCACTTTGGAATTGGAGAGTCAATACGTTAGATAAGTCCGTGATACCTGGATTAAAAAATAATTAGACAACATTACCATAAATGACCACTTATTACAAAATTAAATATTTTTTGAAAGGGGTATTTTAAATAATACCTTTGTGAAAGTTCTCGTCGTGGTTTATTGGCACGAATTGGCTATACTTATAAAAAAAGCAGTTTATAATTTCATATTTATATTAATATCTTGTCAGGACAGGAGACAACATTGTATGATATCAGAGTTCATATGTAAAAAAGTGAATAAAACGTCCATACTAGTGTACTAGTTTTCTAAGAGTGTATTTGTTAGAAATATGAAGAGAAAATTTCTGTACATTTTGTGCTTTATAATTTTCTTATGGATTTATTTTACCAACTGCATCCATTTATAGCTTTTTGCTACAACTGACACAGCTGTAGTTTTATAGTTTTATTTCAAGTTCACAACTAATTCAACTGGAGAAAATACAGGAGTTTATTTCAATAAATGGGTGCATGTTCACAAAACCAATGCAATGGATGATGAGGTAATTTTATCCATCTAGTAATTAAACAGGCATTACCTTAGCAAATGTTTCTTTGTCCTTTTGGAGAAATTGTATTTTGTGAAGAAAATCTAAAACTATTGTTATAGCTCTTTTGAATGATGTACATTCTTTTAGTCATGATAAATGTATATATAATTTACAAGATTAATCAGGATTATTTTGTCAACATGCAGTTCATCAAATGATCTGATGTATATGCAGTCTTAAAAGTTATCCACTTCTTAGTAATTTAGTTGGGTTAATATTCTCCCCTCAATTTCCCATGCCTAATATGGGAAATTCGATTTATGCTATCTACGGGAATGTCTGATATACTATCTGTAGCCTATCACAGCAATTAATCTTTTACATTTAAGTTTTTACTAAATCTAAATTACTTCTAAATTGAGATTTTTTTTTGATAAAGGTAACCTGATCAGAACATAATAATTATGTTTCCTTTGAAATTTTTGTGAGGCATAAAATTTATAGACTATAGTTTTATTTCAAGTTCACAAGAATATTTCAGAGTTGCTTATTTGGTACATTTAGTCAAGTTGGGATTACTTTGTAATTATGTTACTTTTCAGAAGCAAAAGTAATTTTCCTTGTCTCCCCCCTCTTTATATACACAGATTTCGGAAGTGGGATAGGGTTATGGAGAGAAAAGACAAATAGACATTGTTTAAAATTGATAGCACAGACATCATTCCATTAGGGCAGCTTCATAAAGAGACTAATTTGAATTTAAATATCATCCATTCATTATAATCCCTAACTGGAGATAATAGTCAATGTAGAGAATATTATTTCATATATGTGGGGGGGGAGTATTTGATTCTTGTGTCCAATTCTGTAAAATCAACTGTTAGTCACTGATAAATATGTTAATACAGAATACTCATTTAATCATTTCTAAGTCAAAAATTATTTACTTGTGTTTATTCCTTGCATTTGATTTTTTCATTAATGGCTTAAGATGGAAATAAGAAATAAAATTATTAATTGTAGGTGTACGTTAGGTGCTAAAGTTATATTACAATTGGATTCAATATATTGTTTATACTTGTTATTCTAAGTAATGTAATGTATAATGTTAAAATATTTGATTTTAAATAGAAAACTATGAGTTTTAAATAGTAAATTATATAATGTTTAAAACTCAAAGTATTTTTATTCCCTTGAGTTACAAAATTAGCAGACCACTTTTTGGTTTTCATTTCCATACCTTACTATATTTGATAAGCAAGGCAAATGAAACAAAATTAAGGATAATTGCTTCTTAAATTACAAGTTATATATTCAAAACAAATAATACATGCATAACTTTGTCGTAATAGGAAACAGACAAAACAACATGTTTTATTATAACTAGAAAATATATATAATTTTTGTATTTCAGGGAAGGGTGTACAGGGTGTTCAGGGTCCCACTACTAGATCAGACTTGTAGTGATCCATCTGCTTATACCCTCTCAAGAGCTGGGATTACAGGCATGTGCCATCACGCCCGGTCTCAATAGTGGTTTCAGTGCACCCAGGAGGTGTGCCAGCATGGCAGGCCAGGGGATCAAATACCCAGACCCTTAGCTTGCTTGCAGGTGCTTCAATTCGCTGATCTACTTGGCCGGCTCTCGCATTTTCAAATGCATGATACTGTTACATATTTTATGATACTGTTACACACTTTTCTATTTCTATTTTATTTAAGCAATTATTTTGAGACACATTCATCTATAAATTTTTTAATTTGCCAATGCTTTTAAGTTAATATATTTTTGACATTTGGAGAATAATTAGACCCAAAGGAATCATAAAGTTTTTGTTTTTTCTCTTTGGAGCAGTAAAGGATTGAAAATAAATTATGGAACCTGGGAGATAGCTCAGTGGAATAAGCACAAGGTCCTGAGTTTGATTCTTGGTAGTGAAAAAAAAAAAGAAAAAAGAAAATGGAAAGAAATTATGATAAATGTTCAATCACTTAGAACTTAAAGAAACTGTTAATGGTTAAAAACTATTCGCACCCCTCTTTTTTTCTTTTTAAATGTATATGGTA
>NW_004524580.1:13473038-13474276 GCF_000260255.1 Octodon degus
TTTTTTTTTGCTTTAAGCAATTTATTTAACTGAAATGGACTTACATTTGTTTCTGAAGTGACTTACACTTATTTTGATACATCTTTTCCCCATGATGATTTATAAGATCTTCAAGCCAATATAAATATTTTATAAATATTTGATTGAGTATAAACCTGTAAAAAGACTCAGCAATATTTTTCAGCAAGAAAGACACTGAAGAGTAAAGACTAGACATAATATTACTGGCTCAGTGAAAATCTGCTGCAAATATTTCTGAGGTAAGAAGGCACCATATACCTGTTTAACTAACAAAACCACCCTCACAACATAGGATGATTTTATTCTTTCGTAGGACTTAGAACACTTAAGCTGCCAATTGGGTGCTGAATGGCAGAGCTACATCCCCAGTTTATGGCACAAATTCATAGGGAATAGATTTCAACAACCCAGGTTCCTTTCCATTGGTCTTCACAAAGTGTACTTCTCTGGGAGGGGCAGGCTGGCACTTCAGTTGAACCCAGGTACCTTTCTCTTTGGCTTCCTTCCTTTTCTGATCATTTTCCTTGACAAGTTTCAGAAGGTGTCATGACTTTTTGAGTGTTTACTATGCTCAATGCGCACATTAATCCTCTTGGCAAGTATCTTGATCTTAACTTGCTTGTTTACACCAATGCCAACAGCATGCTGGGTAATGTAGACTCTTCCCGTTTTGCTGTGGTAACATTTGTGAGGCACTCCTTTTTACACAGTACACTTTCTCTTGATGGCTACAACATCATCCTTTTTGTACATTTGCATGTATGTGGCCAAAGGAACAACCCCATGTTTTCTAAAAGGCCTGGAGAACATATATCGGGTTCCCCTCCTCTTGCCCTTTGTGTTAGTCATTTTGACAAATTACTGGAAGATGGTGGTTCTGGCCAAAAGGTTTAATTTTCTTCAATGATTTTTTTTTTAAATTAGAGATTTGGTGAAATAAACAATATCTTGGAACACATGAATGAAACAGAATTGGTTTGTGGAAACCCGTAGTGAAGCTAGTTATTCCTTTCAACTTCTGTATCATTTTAAGAAGAAACGTAGTTCACTGTGCACAGTCTTTTGGAGAGATAACATTTTTTTTTCAAAGTTTTATTGACAAAGAGATAGCAATAAGACAGTTTCAAATCAAATCGGAAGGACAGTTTCAACAAATAATACACTGCATATATTCTTCTTAGTGGTTAATTGCTGTACAAGATGCGGACTTGTGATCC
>NW_004524580.1:13474376-13476316 GCF_000260255.1 Octodon degus
TTTTTATTCTTCTGCTCTCTTCTCAGCTCTTGCTTTATGAAGATATTACTATCCAATGATTTCAAAATATATTCATTGATTTAAAGCTTTATAGAATTTAATGTTGAATCACATTCTGTTATTCAAAATCCATTACTGTGTTGTATCCTCTTCAAAGTTGATCCTAAGACTCTGGGGAAATAAACAGTGCCCTATCTCTTAAAAGTACTGAGCTTATTATGTGTGAAAACATTTTTAAGAAACTTTTCAGTTCTCTGAGTTCCTAAAGTTCATATAAAGTTTGTCCAATTTGAAAGTTTAAATAGAAAAATAAAGCTGGGTGAATAAGGTAAAGGGAGGGAGGGAGAAAGCAGGCATGAGTGCAGTGGACGTGCCCTTGGCGATTTGAAGAGTGTATGGAGTATGTAGAGAACTGAGCCCTGAAGCAGTATTAAGAAAAACATCCCAGCCCCATAAATAAATCTAACCCAGCAGCAGAAGCGTGAGCAATCACCACATGTTTGTGCAAAGAAGAGCTTCACGATTTGGAGAACAATCAGGAAGGGCCTGGGGTTGAAGTGGAAAGAAGCAAAGAGGAATAGGAGACTCTGTTAGTTAAAGGCCAGATCAAAGAGGGCCTTGGAGGCCATTTCACATACCTTAAACCTAAGGGAGACAGGAAGCCAGGAGAGGAAGTCTTTTTAAAAGATGTTACATAATATGCATTATGTTTATGAGGACTAGAACAGTAATGAGCTCTAAGAAAGAGGCTCCTGAGGCTTGAGTAAGTTTCTGAATATGTTTTGAAGGTGTGATCTAATATTATTCTAAAGAAATTGCTGGTGAATTGAATATGTGATAGGAAACACTTGGGAGAGTTAATCCAAATCTCCAAGGTTTTGGGTTTAGGTACTTAGAAAAATGAGCTGGCAGCATTGACTGCCACGAAACTGAAGAACTGGATTTTGGTAAAGAGGAATTGGAATTTCATCTGTTCAGACGCTACACATAATGTTCCCTGAAGTACTGCAAGAGAGGTCAGTTCAGTAGGCATTATGAATCCATACTGCAGGATAACAGAACGGAGACTAAAACTTGAAAGTTATTAAAACATAAATAGCACTGGAAGCCAAGAAATCTAGTGGAATGAGCCAGGCGTAGAAAGAGGAGAGTTCATAGGTTAAAGGTCTGGGGAATTTTATTTGGGGAATCAGAAAGATGAATGGAAAACCAGCAGCGGAGAAAAGTGGCAGGAAAGGCCAGAGAGAGTGGGACCTTGGAAATCTGTGAGGGAGACAGAAGGAGACCAGCTGAGGGAAGATGAGAGCTGAGAGGGCAGAGCATCAGAGGGCTCGAGAAAGAGGACAATGGTCAATTTTAGGAAAGATGGTTTTCAGCATTTTCCACTGAGTTTATCAGTTTATTGACTGTTTTAGAAAACCTCAGATTTTATTTATTTATTTATTTATTTATTTATTTATTTTAAAGAGAATAAAAAATAAAAATAAACATTAAAGAGACACAGAATTTCCAAACAAGACGATTAGGCAATCAGCAATGGTTACTGTTTTGCGTATTGTTATCTTCAAAGAAGTTGCTCAGTCTTCTAGCCTTGCTTTACTGTGAATCAGACATTTCAGGTTAAATAAGTAAAAAAATTATTCTCCACCATACTGTTTAGAAATAAGATTCTAATGATCAGAAAATTTAATTTTATTCATAAATATTAGATGTGTAGCTTCTATCCTTTTTTATTTTAAAATATTAAAAATTTATGTGCCTCCCTGTGTTCATATTTCAACAAAATGATGAAACATATGGAAAAAGCAATGTAAAGAAGAAACACTTTTATTTTGACTAATGGCTTCACAGGTTTCAGTCCATGGTTAGCTGCTTCTACTGTGAGGAGCCAGAATATCCTGGTGGAGCACATGGAGGAGCAGGGTGTCTTACATCACAAC
>NW_004524580.1:13477196-13478436 GCF_000260255.1 Octodon degus
TTTATGATAGGAGAGTAATAGCAACTAGTATTTATATTCATTGACAAGAACTTTATTATTTATTCTATTCACTGAACTCTTGAAGCAACGTTCATTTTAGTAACCTTGAAGTTTTCAGCTTTAAACTAGAAAAACAAAATCCATGTTTTCTTTTTTCTTTTTAGTTTTACATAATAGCATAATTTTGAGAGAATCACATATGCCCATTTTTGTATTGGGTCTTTAAAGTTTTGAGCCCTAATATTTTTTAGTTCTTTATATATTGTAGATAGAAGACTTTTGTCTAAGTGATTATTGCTTAAGATTTTTTCCAAATTTGTGGGTTGTCTTTTCACTCTGCTGGTGATTTCTTTTGATGTGCAGAAACTTCTCAATAAGAGGAGGTCCCAGTTGTTGATTCTCTGAAGTATTTCTCGTGCAGTTGTTTTTTGTTCATGAACTGTCTGCCTATCCCTGTATCTTCAAGGTTTCCCCCTACTTACTCTTCCAGGAAATTTAATGTTTCTGTTTTAATGTTTAGATCTTTGATCCATTTGACTTTAGTTTAGTGCATAATGATAGACCCAGGTCTACTTTAATTTTCAGCATGTGCAGAGCCAATTTTTCCAGTACCATTTTTTAAAGAGTGAACATGTTTGACCCCTTTGTCAGAGATAAGATGGCTGAATGTGTTTGTAGTTGTATCTCTATCTTCTAATCTGTTCCGTTGATCCTCAGATCTTTTGTTTTTTGCCAGTACCATGTTGATTTTATCACTGTAGTGATGTATTATAATTTCAGAACAGGGATTGTTATGCCTCCTGTCTTGAGGCTATGCTCATAAAGAAAATAAACCAGACCACATATACAAATTGTCTCCCTAGTGTATGAACCCAAAAGAAGAAATAAAACCTGGAAGGTATAACAGATACAGTAAAATAAAAAGAAATGGAACTTAAGGATTAAACAACAAAGATGAGAGAAAGGATAGGAAAAAAGGCAGGGGGAAAAACATGCAAGTACTTATACAGGATGGCTGAGGTGATAAAAATTTCCATAAGTTTTTTGAAAATAGCAGTTAATGTGTAAAATTTTCACCTTGACTAACTCTGTATACTGATATCTGTGACCTAAGAAACTACATCAAGGACAGCAATGTGTAGTACAAAAAACATGCTGAATATCTGTCATTTTGGTCTTCTAGATGTGTACCTTTTCTAATTTCATATCAATTATTACTATGCTCTTTAAAATAAATTTT
>NW_004524580.1:13479151-13481968 GCF_000260255.1 Octodon degus
TTTAAAAATATATATATGTGCACGTATTTGGTGTGCACATGCACATGCATGAGCACATGCATGTGGTTGCATGTGCACATGAATGTGTTCATGTGTCTGGTATGTATATTGCGTGAACATGTGTATGGATTGTATGTGCACAAGTATGTGGTGTGTGCACATGCATGAGGTGTGTATGTGTGTATTTGCAAGCATATGCAATAAACAATCCTAACAAAATGAAATATTCAGAAATCATAGCAAATATAATGGCTAACAACCTACAAAAATATATCAAAATGTTTGATATTCGTACATCTGCATTGTTTTTATTTTGGCGGCAGAGTGATTCAATCTATGGTCTTACATATGTGATGCAAGTGCTCAACCACTCAGCTACATCCCCAGCCTTCTCACTTACTGTTACGAATATGTAACAATGACTTGTGAATCAGACTCAGGCAAATGTGAGCACCAAAACCCAAGTGGTACAAAACCAGAACAAGCAAAACACTGGATGAGTAAAAAGATGAGAATCTGATAAATGTCATTAATGAAAAAATAAGTGTAAGTTAAAACTATGTCTTAAGCTTTTTAATTAAGTTCATTGATAGAATTTAGATAGGCAGAATGATGACAATCATCGTAAGGAATGTGTACCTGTAAGTGACAAATCATAGTTCCCCTTTTACTCCATTGCCCCCTCTCCCTTTACCACCTCATTTTCAAAGCTGTGGTTCCATTTGTCCTCTTCTTTTCTTTTCCATTCCTCCCATTCCCCTTTACCTTTGAACAATTATTCCCTATTTCACAATATCTATTATACATTTTGGTTCTTCTTTGCACTTTCAGTTTCTCACACCGGACATACAATTGATAGTTACACAAAGGCGGCCAACTTCACTTAAGAGTATGGTCTCAAAGTTTTTCTACTGAGGTGTACATGTCTCAAATGTACCTGTCTTGGAGCTGGGGAGATGGCTCAGTGGAATAAGCGCTTCCCTGGCAAGTGCATGGGCCTGAGTTCAATCCCCGGTTCCATCAAAAACAAAAAAAATGTACCTGTCTTTATGGCTCAGCAGTGCTCCGTTGTATAAAAAACAATCTTTATAATCCACTCATTGGTTGATGGACATTTGAGTTATTTACAGGATTTAGGTATTACAAACTTGCTGCCAAAACACGGGTGTGTATATTGCTGTACTGTGATTTTTTTACACTTCCGGGAAGATACCAAGAAGGGGAATAGCTGAGTCAAATGGAACTTCTAGTCCTAGTTTTTGGGCGACTCTCAAGAATGATTCTCACCCATGATTATACCACTCTGTACCCCCACCAACAGTGGAGAAGAAAATGGAAAGATGGCCTTTGCTCAGGCATAGGAAGAACAAGCATAGTAAAAATGCGCATACTCTCAAGGTTGTTAGGCAAATTTAATGCGGTCTCCTTCAGAATACCTTAACTTTTCAAATAATCAGCATTATTTAAAATGATAAAAACCAATAAATAAGTTATCCTCAAAAAAATAGAAAAGGGGCTGGGAGATAGCTCAGTGTGTAGGCACCTGCCTGGCAAGCACAAGGTCCAGAGTTTGATTCCCAGTACAGAAAATATAGACGATTGGGTGTGGTGGTGAATACCTGTAATCCCAATGCTAGAGAGCCTGAAAGCAGGTGGATCACTACTAGTCAGAAGTTCAATTGTCTCAAATACATCAAAAAAAGAAAAAAAATATAGAGAAATTCAGATCAACTTGAAATTTTGATTCATTTTTGCTTATAGTGTTATTTTATAATTTATTTTAAGAAATCTGTCAATAATGTATGATATATACAAATATTTATGTGCTACAATGTTCATAATAACAGAAATATGAATCATGTAATTGTCTCACATTAGGAGGGACAATTACAATAAAATTGTAAA
This sequence comes from Octodon degus, assembly GCF_000260255.1. Taxonomy (NCBI): domain Eukaryota; kingdom Metazoa; phylum Chordata; class Mammalia; order Rodentia; family Octodontidae; genus Octodon; species Octodon degus. The sequence continues at coordinate 13,481,057 of NW_004524580.1, forward strand.
ACAATAAAAGGCAGTATAGCCTGGGTATCTGCTTTCCAGAACATTTGTGGCTAGAAATTTCTCAGATTTTCAAATATTTGCACATAAATAAAAAGATGCGTTGGGGATAGAACCAAAGTTAAACACTAGTCATTCATGTTTCATATAAAATTTACACTCCGTGTAAAGATAATCTTGTATATTTTAATAATTATGTGCATCAAGCAAAGTTTAGTAATGTAGAATTTTGCTGTATGTGGGCTGTCACATCGTGCTCAAAAAATTTCAGATTTGGAAGCATTTGAGATCTTGTGTTTTCAAATTAAAGTGTGAGCCTGTACATCGGTACCACATAGTAGTTCCATAAGGAGCTTGTAGGGTATGATAATTCTTGCTCAATATAGTCTAGTATGAAAACTTCATACTTGAACACACAAGCCTTTCAGACATTTGATGTGGCCAATTCCAGTGTTTTTCATATTCATTTTTCTCAGTTTTCCACTTTTGCCAAAGCTGTACTCTAAAACCTAAAATCACAGAGGTACTTTTCTATTATAGTAAGTTCAAATGTCTATATTCAAGCTCTTGTCTTTATGGTTGCCACTTTCTGTTACTTTTATCATACAATTTTCTTCTATTTTCACAGAAGCCCTGAATTTCTTTAACCATTTTATGTCTTTATACAGTTGTTACATGATCTGCCTTTCTTCTCCCTAATTACTTTAGCTTCATGCACTACTGCTCTGTGGTATTATTTTGCCTGATGCCTGTCTATTTTGTCATAGTCTTAAGATAGCAAAATATTTCATCTGGCTGTATCCAACTGAGTGCAAGTTCCATAAAAGTATAAGGGAAGACAGTTACACTGGTGCTATTTGCATTTATTTAAGCTTGTATTATTATCATTATCATTATTATTATTATTTTATTATT
>NW_004524580.1:13482068-13491007 GCF_000260255.1 Octodon degus
GTGCTATTTGCATTTATTTAAGCTTGTATTATTATCATTATCATTATTATTATTTTATTATTATTATTATTATTTTATTTAGGACAGGGTCTATAGGGTCTACAGGGTCTCACTGCATAGATTGAACTCCTAGTGATCTCCCTGTTCACAGCCTCCCAAGAGCTGGGATTACAGGTGTGCACCACCACGCCCAGTCTCAATCGCTGTCTCTGTGTGCCCCGGGGGTGTGGCCAGCATGGTGGCCCGGGGATCAAGCCCCAGCCCCTGTGCTTGCTTGCAGGAACTTTAATCCACTAGCTATTTGGCTGGCCCTTAGGCTCGTATTAATGCAAGTTGTCCTACCTCATTTTACCTCAATATTTCCAGGAAAGTTCCTTTTTCCTGTCCACTTGTTCACACTTCCTATAGTCCTAATTTCTCTTGTATACATTGATGGAAATTACCCAGAGATCTCAGGAAGTCAGGTAGCATCATCTTTGCCAAAGATGCAATACAGTTTGGCCTTCATTCTGGGCCGCTCCACCTGGAATTGAGTTTCCCTGATCGTACCCCAAGACTGTACAACTCCTATTACTCTGTATTGGTTTGTGTACTTTGTTGTGATATTAGTTGTTACCATAGGCATAGCCATAGTGAGGGAACTTATGGAGTGTGTTGTTTTTGTTTAAGATGAAAGATGTTAATGTATGAGATGTGTTTCCTAAACTAAGACCTCAGTATTCAGGCTTGAATGCAGTGTTATCACTTTGCAATAAATACGCAGGCTTTGAGTTTGTTTCAGCACTGATCTCTAAAAGAATCACCATTTCTGATCTAGAGAATAAGGTGATGGCTATGAAAGGCTAGAGCCTTAGTAATAGCTGTGATGGGTCCACAACTGTAACCCTGAAGTGTACGGATATTTCCATTGTGAGTCTTCCGGGCAAAGGTAAACCCTAAAGGAGGAAGCTAGAGTGGCAGAAGATGAACCAGGAAGTATGTGGTGGCGTTGGGGAGCAGGAACTGTTGCATAGTGTGAATCATGCTTGGATCACTTTCCATGGCAGTGACGAAGGAGAGGGGGGCAGAAGAAGCCATAAACGTTCTGATTCTGTACAAGTGCCTTCAAAGGTAGCCCACGAATCTATATGTGTATGATGCCCTCCTACCCTCTGTCACCACCCTGTGATTGCAACAAAGATAGCCTGCCTATTTTAAGAGATGTTAAACTTACAGGAAAGAAAATTTAGCACATGAAATCAAACCACACAATTGGGCAATAAAAATAGACTCTAAAAAACGCATCATTGTCTGTTTTCTTTCCTATATCAGAAAGGTAAATCTTCCAGAGAACTATATAACATTGCTGTCTTCAGTATGAAACAGCTGGTAGGCAGTTTCCTAAGTGTGACTATGAGGTGACACAAATAAGCTTAGGGTCTTCATTATCAGTTTGATTTTAGGGAAGTTGGACTATCATAAAGTGAAACTCCTTGGCTTTGCTTTATACTTTCGCTAGGGAAAGTAAGATAGTTGTCTTGTCTCAAGGCATGAATAAGTTACATCAGAGATAGAAAGGATGAAAAGCAAAGCTTTTCCATATTTCACTTTCACTGAATTCATACTCAAACACTACCACATACTGTAGTGGTCTTACCTACTCTCATCGTAGTTTTCTCCTGACCCTTTTCACATTACTGGTAGGGATGTAAACTAGTATAACTACTATGGAAATTAGTGTGGAGATTTACCCAAAACATAAGAATTATCCATTTCATTTGACTTGTTTATTCTCTTTCTAGTTATTTTCCAAACGAGTAAAAGAGATCATATCACATTGATACATGCTTACCCATGCTTATAGTAGCTATGCCTAAATCTTGGAAGCTGCTTATGTGTACACAAACATATGAATGGATTAAAAAGTGGTATAATTGCACACAATAGAGACTGCTATGCAATAAAACAAGATAAGCTTGAGGCATTCATAGGAAATTGGATGTATCTTGAGACCATAATGTTTTTTTCCCATTTAAGCATTTTTATTAATTCATATTTACGGTACCCAAATGCTTACATTCCTTGAGGAGAGCTAGTACTTTGCATAACACATGTCCATTCCTTTATTAAATCCCCATCCCTTCTCCTCCCTCCAACTCTTGATTCCCTATTAAAACCATAATGTTAAGTGAAATAAAGCAGACATACAAACTTAAATATCATATGGTTTGTGTTCCATGACATATAAATTATAGATAATAAGCAAAATAAAATGTGGACAATAGGAATTATATGTGTAGAGTTTTCTCAATTGAGAAAACAATCGAGAGATGGAGAGGGGAAGGAAAGAGGACTAAAAAAGGAATTAAGATTGTTATGTGTTACGATGAATGTAAATATTCACTGTAAACACAAGCTAGTAAAAAAGATAGTAATTATCTACTGCTTTATGCTATCAACTATGTGCAAATAATTCTGAAGGAAAAGAAATGCACTAGTGTTATCTGGCATCTCAATTATTCTTCTCTTAATGCTGGGATAAATACCCAACAGTTAAAATTAGGTAAGGAAAGGCTTGTTTAGCTCACAGTTCATACTCAGCTGGCTCCAAGGCAAAGTAGCACACGGCAGAGAACAACCTTTCGTGGCAGTGGCAAAGGGCAGAGAGCAAAGGGACTGGCAGCAGCTCAGGCTTCCAGCTAGCCTCTATCCCCTCCTTACATTGTAATTACTTGTCCTAGGGAAGGTGCAGCATCCACCTCCACAATAATCAATCACAAACTATAGAAGCACTCCATGACTGCACGATGTTTTGGGTGGATACCTGTACACAAACCATAACATTCTGCCCCTGGGCCCCCGAAGACTCATGCTAATCCCTTTATGCAAAAGGTATTATAGTTCATCTTCAAGAGTTGCCAAACTCTTAACAGTTTCAGCATCGATAAAAGTCCAACTCCCAAGTCTCCTCCAAAATCTAAGGCAAACTTAGCTGTGAGCCCCTGTACAAATGAAAAGTTAAACACTTCCAACATTCAATGGCACAATTCCATTCCAAATTGCACAAATAACAGGGTAATACGAAGCATTGGGACCAACATGAGTCCGAAATCCAGAAGGGCAAACATTAAGTCCTGTAGTTCCATGTGTAACATCTGAAGCAATCTGTGGCAAATTGTGAGCTTCATGCAACTTCTCCCCTATGGCACACTTGATGGTAGCTTCCATGGCTTCTCTCTTAGACTAGCTTTGCTCCCTCTTTGCAGTTTCCCTTAAATGACCCACACTCCTGGCTTTTCCAAAATTCTGGGGTTTTCAATGAATAGGCTTCTCATGCACATCTTTATATACTGCTCTCCCACGGGCACACAGCCCTTCTAAAATTGAGGTGGAAGCCTTCTTAACCTCAGAACTCTTGCATTCTGCAAGTGCCTAAAACCAATTTCATGTGGATGATGCTAAGGTCTGCTGCTAGCTGGAGCAGTAGCCAGGCTTTCTTTTCTCTTGAGTGTAGGGGTAGAGTGCCTGGATCACTGAGCACTCTGACTCTGATTCTGAAGAATAAATTCTCCATGTTGGTGCCACTCAGGATCTTGGTGTGGCTGCCACCGCCATTCTGAAACACGGGGTTCTGCAGCCTTTTCCCCAAGCCAAAGTCCCTGACCCTTGCAATTCTGAGGCTACAAAGGGTAGAGACATGTTTCCTTCTGTGATGCCCACAGGCCATCTCTTCCATTCTCATGTTCCTTTCTGGCAATGGAGATTCTCTCAGCTCTATCTTTGTATTCCACAGCTTTCTGGAGGTACCTTTCTGGCAAAACTTACAACATTTTAAATCATCCTGCTGGGCATTTTGCTCTTGATTCTCAACATAAATCTTATTAAAAGCCCACAACAATCGCCATGATACTTCCTCAATATTCAGGTGCTTTGAAATTTCTTTTTAAGTTTAATCAGTCCTTGGTGCTTAATCTAAGTCTCAGGCAATGTCTCTGGTCATGAACAAAATGCAGACAAACTTTCTGCAAAGCCATAACACACATTGTCTGGAGTCCAGCAATCAATGCAGTCCTTCTTCCCAGCAGAAAATTCCCCAGCCTGGTCTTTACAGGGAGCATTTCTATCAGCCTTCTGGTCTTCTAAGCTCTGACCAGAATCTCCCATACAAAATAACCAAAGCTGTTCCAGCCCTTCTGTCCCACTTACTCTTCTCACACTGCTGAGACAAATACCAGCACTCAAAATTAGCTAAGGCAAGTTTTATTTAGCTCACAGTTAATGGAGGTTCCAGTCTACATTCAGCTGGCTCCAAGGCAGAGTGGCACAGGGCAGAGAGCATCCTTTCATGATGGTGGCAAAGAGCAGAGAGCAAAGGAAGTAGCAACAGCTCACACAGTTAGCTAGACTCTTTATGTTCCTTACACTATCATGCAAATTACCTGCCCTAGGGCAGGTGTAGCATCCCCAGCCACAATAATCAGTCACAAACTGTAGAAGTCACCATATGACTGTATGAAGCTTTCAGGGGATACTTATACACAAACCATAACGTTTGCTTATGATAAATATTACATAAATAACTCATACCTTTTGGGAAAATCCTTCACTCATTTCTTTGACCATATGTCATGGAAATGAATATATTTCTAGAGTTACTATTTATTTGAAATTAGAAATGGTAAAAAGTCCTTAAATAGAGTTATCATACTCTTAGATTTGTTTTAAAATTTGTGCTATTCTGTGGAAAACTTGGGTAGATCCAGATATATTAGGTTCTTCTGACATCTTACTTCAGTAGAAGCTTCTCACAAAGAAGTGTTTTCTCATTAAAGTATCATTTATGTGACACTCCCAATTAAACATGACTAGTAATGTTAAACAGGAAATAGAAGCAACAGATATAAGGATTTAGCATAAAATAATATTTCCCAAAGAGTGTGGTTCAATTTTAAAGGTACAGAAGTAAAATTTAACCACTTACCCATTTCTGGAATGCCTAAAAAGCAACTATATAAAATTTTGAAGAGCCAGGGAAATAGCTTGGTGTTCTAAGCACTTGCCTGGAGAGTGTAAGGACGTGGGGTCTGTCCCTGGTACTGCATGCTGTACTGACCCCATGCTGAGCAGGCCATTAAATTTGAGTGTGGTGGCACACACTTGTAATCCCAGCACTGGTGAGACTGAGACAAGAGGATCGCTCTGAGTCTGATCTGCATAGTAAGACCCTATACCAAATAAATAAATAAATAAATAAATAAATAAATAAATAAATAGATTTAAAAAATTTGAAAAATGTGCTTGCTTTGGCAGCACATATACTAAGATTTTGAAAAATGAAAAAGTGCCTTTTTACTACTATATTTTATATTCCTAACAGTTAAGGGTTTTTTATATTTTATTAATGTATCAGTCCACAGCAATTTAAAATTTAAAATGTCTTGCACCAAAGATAGGTTGAAAGTACAGAACCATAGGTTATTTAAACAATTTTTAAAATATATTTGAAAGTATTCATATTGTAGACTGTAGGAAGAAATTTACTTCCACATTTGTTAAGATACTAGCTTCCAAGCCAAAGCTACACAAATGTATAAAATTGAAGCAAAATTATATATTTTTAATACTTAGATGTTTTCCAAGTGAAAAGCTGTTTTCAATTATTTTTTAATAATTTGAGGTTTTAGGTGTCTAACAGCCACTTTACACTTAATATTTTTAATAAATAACATTTGATCATTGCCCCTAGGAAACTTATTCTCTCTCAGATTACAAGGCCACCATTGAACCAGCTGATACTAGCAAGATCCTCCCTTTCCTCAGTTTTCCTTACCCATTGCTGTTTTTTTACTGAGAGCGTTCTTTTATTTCTCAAGTTTTCTGCTTTGCAATTGCCTGTATTATTTCAAGGCACAGCCTTCTCCACCAGGGCCACCTAATAGGTCACTGATGGTCAAGGATTCTGATCCCCTTGTCTGTTCCCTGAAAGTCCCACAACATCCTACTCAGAAGGATCTTTCAGTTGATTCAATGCTCTGCTGTCACCATCTTAAATTCCATAGTAAGTTTTCAATAAGAAACATTGTATTTTCATTTTTATTTGCATTTTAAAATTATGTGGTCGATATTAACCTTTACCTTAATTGTGTTTCTTTGTCAAACACAAAAATATTTATTCTTTGTTTTTCTTTTAAGATTCCAGGGGAATTTTAGGCTATAAATCAAGTCATGAATTCTCCTACTTGTATCCCTCTTTTTTCCACCTCCTAACATCTAAACTGTTACATTAAACTTAAACACCTAACTTGTGTCTTACTAATCTCTTTGGCCCCTGTCACTGTCCTGTTGTTTCCTCCTCACTTCTACCATATTGGACCTTCTTCAAACTCTTTCTACAAGTGGAACTTTCCTTGGGGATATGGACTGAACTCAGTAATCTACTCAATGAAACTTGAGTGAGTGACATATATTGCACCCAGATAACCCTAACATAGCTATATTTGGATGTAGGAGTTTTAGTATGAGGGTTAAAGGAGGTCCTAAGGATGCAGTTCTGATCCAGGAGAACTGGTAACCTTATATTGTTGCCACCCAGGCTGTGGGCTCTTCTTTCAATCCAGTAGGATTTTCAAAGTACAGGGTCAAAAGAGGATTTAACAAACATATTTTATTGCAGAGAAACAACAAAACATCCCTCAGAGGGTAAAAGAATTAGGTTTGGGAAGCAAAGAAGTTGACAAAGGGACTCTGTCTAGGGCATTGGTGGGAAACCTATGGAACATGTAGTGTTTGTTTTCCTTTAAGACAAAAGATGTCAGTATATGAGTTGTTTTCTTCTAAAATAAAACCTCAGTATGCACTTTGTGATAAATAAGTGGGTTTGGGGTTGCAGTTTGGGCACTTGTCTTTATAAGACTCACCATCCCTGGTCTAGAGGTGTTTTTTTTTTAATAGAAAGATGACTAAATCTTAGCCAAGTTGAGATTGACTTATGGGGTTCCAATTAAGAATGTCTGATGCAGAAGTGGACTTACAGAAATGCAGGGTATGAAGCAGGCCTACCTCTATAAGCATCATTAATTATAGATACAAACAGAACAGATACTCTTTACAGAGTTTTGAATATCTGGTTTCTGGAGAACACAGTCCTGAAGATCTAATGAAGACCTTGTTTGTTGAGCCTCCAGTGCCTTGACTTGGCCATGACCAGGGGGCCCTTCCCCAAGCCAACCTAATTCTCTCCTTGGGTTGGCCTTTTCAGGCCTCCTGTCCTGTGTTGGACCTCTCTTCCTGAGAACACTTCTCACACTCCCCACCTCTGCCCATGGGCCTGTGCCTTCCTGAGAAATTCTCTCACCCTCGCACAGGCCCTGTTGGCCCTAAACCTTGTATTTTGCAAAAGCTGATTATTTCTATTCCTACTGGGAGCATCTTGTTAGGGTAAGACAATAGAACCTAAGCCCTACTTCACCAGCACAGAAGGATCCTGGTTTATTCTTTCCTCTCTTATTGTCTCCCTGTTTCAATTTGAAGGGAAAGAAGAAGGAAAGACCAAGGGAGAGACCACAGGAAGGCAAAGTCTACACATCAGGAAGAAAGTACATCCTATTCTGACCATATCAGCATCCTGATTCCAGACTTAGGAATTGAAACTATAAAAAAACAAGTGTCAGTTGTTTAGGATTTCCTGTCTTGGATAATTTGTTAGAAAAGTCCTGGGTAAGGCAGGAGGTCTCTACCTTCTAAGCTGCAGCCTTCTAAGTCTCAGGTTGGCTATCTTGCTCATCTATTTTTTAAATTAATTTATCTAATTTCTTGAGAGCTTGTTTGGAGGTTCTAGCAGCGGAGCGCAGCTACTTGTATACCCCTGACTGAGGAACGGTCCTCCTCTATTGGGGGTGGTCGTCCTCTTCGACTGAGTGAACAGCTTTGGGAGGGATGCACATGGATTGTCAAGGGAGGAAAGGGACACCTGCCTAGCCAGCCAGATCAGTTGAAGCAATGCTGATGATCAATGGGGTGACAGATGTTGCACCCAGATCGCCCTCATATCCAATTTATCTGATTTCTAAAACAATTTAAGCTTCACCTGTAATGTTTCTGCTCATTTCAGAATCAGCCAAAGAGTACCACTAGGTCGCTTTCTATTGTATACCTGATATTATGTGTATTTATTATTTTACTTGTTTACTGGTTTTTGGTGTCATCTTAGACAGCCTATTTCAGCTGCAGCCCATCCAATGTCACTTAGTTGTTTATAGTTGTAACTTTTCCCTGAAAGTAGTGTGTAGAGTAAAGTAAATGCTCACTGATTATTTATTAAATGCTGAATGAAAGGATTCAAGCAGGCCCCATTCAAAGTCCTAGACACAGAGCAAATGAATTTGACTTAAGTTGCCACTGTGTCTACAAATGTTCATCCTTCCCACCAAAACACCAGAAAATCCAAACACTTATTCCAGTAAAGTCATAAAATTGATCATTTTATCAAAATGCTAAAAAAGAAACTAGAAAATAAAGTATGGATACTCTTTGCTCTAGTACTGAGGAATGTTTGTTAATGCAGAGTATAATAAATTACAATTCTGATGCCACTCACTTATCCCAGAGTATCAGAAAGGATTTACTTCTTTTAATTTTATGGAAATCTTTACTCACTCTTCCTTCTATTATTATGTATGAAAGTCTGAGAGTGATATAAATAATACACACATATTCATGATGTGGCTTTTCCCCATGAGTACTCTATTGTTACTTGTACAGACATACTTGTGTAACGACAGATGCGATTAAAATTCAGGGATGTCTCAACAGTATTCCACTGACAACATAATCTCTCCCACCAGCAGCATATTTTCACTGAGCTGGCCACAGCTCACAAGGGTATGCTCTGGAATGTGTCCTAATACTCCGTGTTTGGATTCTTTTCTTTTTTTTTCTTTTTTTTTATTTTTTATTTTTTT
>NW_004524580.1:13491390-13519095 GCF_000260255.1 Octodon degus
GTAGGTGCTTTAGACCACTGAGCCATCTCTCCAGCCCCTGGATTATTTTCTATAAAACTATTAAACTAGTGTTTTCCAAAATGTGTGTCAAAGAACTCAAGTGGGATGTATGAGGAGGTAAAGCTGCTGTGGTTGATCATCAGCCCCTGATTTCTTCTCTAGGAATTTGTATTTAATCATCAGGACTAAAAGCAACAGATCAAACTCTGATATCAAGTAACTGAAAACATATATGGAACGCTTGTTCTGTGCTTTTCATTCAATTAATCCCACACATGCCTTCTGAGATCATTCTTTTATATTTATTATATGGATCACAATTTAGTAGGGATTCAACATGTCTCACATGATGCATATCTTCATAATTAGATGAGGCTTTTAATATTATTTTTATTCTAAGATAAGGAAAATGAGATTCAATCATGGTAAAAAAGTATTCCCAAAACTCATAACTTGTTTATGCAAAATTAATGACTGCTATCTAAATCTATTTGACTTCATATCTTAAGCTCTGCTATACCCTGATGCTTTTCAGAATGAAATTTTTTTTTTAAAGTTTGAAATATTTCCACTCAAGTGGGGTTAATTAGTTCTATTGGCCTTTTTAATACTGTCAATTATGCAAGCTCTTCTTTACTCTCAACTCCTACTGAGAGTAAAGCTATAGACTCCAAGCTATAGATAATTGACAGTCTAGGTGAACGCTCTTCCTTAATTATTTCCTCCCATGTCCCGAACCAGCGGGTCAGTCAACGAAGGTCACCTGGGGGAGGAGCGGGGAATTGAAGAGGGGACAAAGGACAGGAGACACGAGAAATGGAGGCAAGACAAAGATTCTGATCAAGCCTCATTTATTTAGGGGAGGTTCTGGGTATATATAGGGGGTGATGGAATGAGGAAATCTCAGCTCTTGGGGTCAGCAGGTATCTAGGCAACGGGGAGGGTGCAACCCCTGGGGCATAGCACGTGATTCACAGGGATTGGGCAAGGTGAGAAGGGTCATAAACTTGACTCAGCAGGGGAATAGAACGGATATTGGTTAATGGCCTCCAACACTCCCAGTCTGTCATAATTACTCAGACAAATCAGTCCCTTCATCTCCCAGGCCAAGTCCATATCTTGGCCATGATGCCGATCTTGCCGTTTTTCATGGCTCTGCCATTTCTTGGAGCAGCTGAAGATCTAGTTTTCATCTTCCCTGTTTTCCTTTAGTTGCCATAATAATTATACTCTGAGTGATTTAGATAAATAAAGCAATACTTTTGCAGTGAATAAGTACAGAATTCTGAAATCAAGATGTAGGCACCATTAGTTCCTTTATAGTTAGTTCCTCTTAGGGCTGACTTTTGCATGCCTCTTCCAGCTTCTGGTGCTTGGTTACTGCATCTGAGCAGTCCTCAGCTAGGAGACCAACCACATTAACCTTTGCCTTCTACTTCAAATGCTGGCCTCATCTCCGTGTTTGTGTGTTCTCTCTTCTTCACTCAAAGGCACCAGTCATTGGATTTGAGGTCCATCATAATACTCATATAGTTTCATTTAACTTTATATCTACCTAGATCTAATTCCTTCTTTTTCTTTTGCATTTTAGGGAAGGGTCTACAGGGTATTCAGGGTCTCACTACTAGATTGGACTCATAGTGATCCACTTATTTTTAGCCTCCTAAGAGCTGGGATTACAGGCATGTGCCATCACGCCCAGTCTTAATTGCCATTTTAGTGCGCCCCAGGGACAGTACCGGCTTGGCAGGCCCATGGATCAAACCCCCAGCCTCTGCGATAGATCTTATTCCCTAAAAGATCATAGTCTGTGCTTCCTGGTGGAAACATGAATTTTTGGAGAACACTGCTAAGTTCACTGAGAGTGGATAGCCTGCCAGCTCTAATGAAGCATCTACTTTTCTTCCAACAATGCTGCAAAACAAACAAGCGGAATATGTCTTGATATAAAGTATTGTCTACAAGTCATTGTCACGTTGATATACCAAGGCAATGGGTGCTCCTCTGCCTCTCTGCCTTGCACTTGTCACACCATGTAATCTTCTCCATCATGGTCATCTGCGAAAATCTTTCATCTTCACCAGTGGCTTGGGCACATTACTCATAATTTTGTTTCAACCTAATTGTTTGTCACTAGCAAAGAATGTTCATGTAAATATTGGTGATCTCGCCAACACTGATTCTATGTTTTCCACGGCGAATCCATGAATCTCTATTTCTTCTATATTTATCTATTTCTTCTTTATTTAAATAGAGCTTCTGCCAGGATCTTAGCTCAAAAATCTGCCTTAGGTCTTCAGTGTAGTTTCATTTCACATTTCTTCACTCTCATACCATGGTTTTCATCAATTCATCTGCTTTCTTATTTTGCCTCTAGTACATCAACTATTTATTTTATTAACTTGTATCCTTTCTTCTTGAATCTATGGTCATTATATAATATTATAATCATATATATATATATATATATATATATATATATTTGCTGGGCTTATGCACTTTACTTACTAAAGATCAAATGGAAGTATAAGGATCAAATTATGAAATAAGTTCAAGGCCAAATTTGATTAAATACTGTTTTGGCTTGTGTCTCGATATCCTGCCAAAGCTCCATGCAGTCATAGGTGGCACTTTTTCCAGAAGCAGCAAGCTCTAGAATGTGTGATGTTGTTGTGGATTCACGATACACTACTAGGATCAAGGGCACGAGGGCTAAGGGTGTGAGTATTACCCGTCCTACATAGTCTGGTTAAGATAACAGGGATAGGGAGATCTGTGGTCATTTTTGTTGCTTTGCCACCTTCTTCCAGATATTAGCTGTTTCCCCTCTGTCATTTCTGTCTGCTGCACTGCCCTGACCTGGAGCTAGCCCAATTACCGACTGACAATTCTATACACTATGAGCTAAATGAATGTTTTTCTTTTAACTTTGTAGTGTTGTATACTTTTGTCTTAGCAATGAGAAAAGTAACTAATATGAATGCAAATATCTATCCACTTCTACTTCTACCTAATTGGAAACTAGTTGGTAAGAATTGCAAAAGTGATCTTAAGAAAGAACTGGCATTGACTAAGGGTCAAAAGCATGTTGATTTGTGTGTGTGCCTCTATATTAGAGATTTATAAGAGATTCATCAACAAAATGTATCAATTCTGAGTATCTAATTTTTACAGCATACTCAAATCCAGTCTTATTTTTGCCTAGAATAGATAGCTAATTTGTATAATTATTTAAGCTGCTACAGGGTCTCACTATGCGGTTCAGACTCATAGTGATCCTCCAGTTTTCAGCCTCCTTAGTGATGGGATTACAGACCTATGCCACCATGCCTGGACTCAGAGTCACTGGCTCAGCATGCAAGGGTGGGGCCAGTGTGGCATGCAGTACTGCGGATGAACCCTGGTCCCTGCACTTGCCTAAGCAGGCACTAAGTCTGCTGAGCTATCTTTCCAGTCCTAAATAGCTAACTTAAACATATGCTTCAGAAGTTGTTGATTTGAGCCTTTTACAGCTTAGTGTATTAATATAGCTTTACTTTTTATACCTCATTTTTATACTTTTCTGCTGGATGATTAGACCTATGGATAAGCCACTACTTTTGTGGACTACTGGACTACATTGGATCATTTTGCTGAACTCATGCACCTACACTATTTAAATGGCAATGGAATACTGATCTCTGACAAAACTAAACAAAAAAGAGGATACAAATGAAGGACAATTTTGTATCTGTATATGCAAAATAGTTAGGATAGATATACAGCTACTTTTTCTTAATTCAATGAGAAGAAAGATTTGTACTAATAGTGTTTGCACAGGATATCATGTCTGCATCTTATACTATGAAGAACCACTACAAAGACAAAAATATGCAATGTATTAATTATTGAAACTGTCCTATGAATTGGCTTTGAAAATGTCTCATTGCTATTTATTTTTCAATAAAGTTAAGTAAAAAATAAACTTATGATTCAAGTGTTTTATTTTTATTATGATTTTTCAATAATTTACCACAATATATACTAAAATATAGTATAATTGTTTTTAATTTGCAGTAGATTCTCAACCTTTTTATAGATTTCTCTTCTATAGATTTTTCATAAGAAGTCACCTTTAACACATTGTTTGTACAAATTTTTCAGAATGGACTCTCTCACTTATACTTTAACCCATTACCAATCAACAATGATATATTATAACAATACTGCACTGCATGTGTGAAAATATAGCAATGTCAGTAGTTATAACAAATGAGCACCAACAATAAAAAAACATAACAATAAAAAAATTGTTAGCATATCTTCCAGGTTTGCAAAAATTATTTATATATCATTAAAACTGGCACAAAGCTGATGGTGGAGGATTAGTGATTCCCCAATTACAGATATAAGGATAGGTGTGCAAGGAATTTAAATGCCCAAGGTCATTAACACTTTATGAACTGAGATTTGAACCCGTATTTGGCTGATCACAAATCTTGTTTATGGAAATAAAAAATCATGTCCCTGATCTAATTCCGCACTAAATTTTAGTTAATAAGGACTGTCTTAAGATAAGCTTCATGCTATTCCTTTACTAGTAAGCCATAAATAACATGGAGCTGTCTCTTAAAGATAACTTCCTTTTTTATTATTAACTTCATTGAGAAACAAATAGCAATGAGACAGGTTCAAAACCAATTACTAGCACAGTTTCAATAATTAATACATTGCATATTGTTGTCTTTGTGGTGGTTATTCAAAGTACAAGATGCAGATGTGATATCCTGTGAAAACACTATTAGTGCAAATCTTTCTTCTCATTGAATTAAGAGGAAATAGCTGTATATATATTCTATTTTGTATATACAGATACAAAATGGTCCTTCATTTGTATTCCCTTTTTTGTTTAGTTTTGTCAGAGAAGGGGATTTCATTGTCATTTAAATACAAAAAATAACTATAGTAGGTGCGTGAATTCAGCAAAACAATCCAATATAGTCCAGTAGTCCATAATAGTAGTGGGTTATCCATAGGACTGGCAAAGTCCAAAGCTGTTGACTTGAGCTTTTTTACAGCTCAGCATATTTATGTGGCTTTACTTTTTATACTTCTTTTTCATACTTTTCTGCTGGATGGTTAAGATCAATATAAAGCAAGACCTATATAACAAGAAATGTAACTTCTATATCTGACAAGGTCAGTCAAATTCCCTCAGGATTTATCCTGAAACCCTGTACTGTAGTTTGTAGATCTTTTGTCAGTGTCAGCCATGTGGGTGAATCACAGCCACTGCTTGACCAATTTGCTCTCTGTGTTCTAAGGGAACTAAAATTCATTCCTTGTTGCAGCAATCTGTATAGCAAAGCATTCTTACAAATGTTTCTGTACACATCTTGATTTTGTCACTACTATCTATAAAACATCCAAACTCAATCTTTGAATGTCCATCAAATTAATGAGAGCATAACACTGTGTGGTTATCTTATTAAAAATTATTTAAAATTAAATTGTGATTTTAAAGTTCATTTCAAGGCAAGTGTAGTGTCAGGACTTGCCACCTTCCTAGGTCTGACCCTCGGAAGAGCCTGTACTTGTTCTACTGAGAAGTAGGCTTCAGCTGTACTTCTGAAGCTGCTGTCCAGCAATCTGTTCTTCTGTTGATTCAAGGAAAGGCAAGCACCACAGGTCTCATGACTCGGTGGGCTCTTCCACCGCTCACGTGAGAGCATTCCCATAACCTGGGATTTCAAGCAAATTATGTAAACTCTCAAAGATCAGCACTTTTATCAGTTGTAAGGCATAATCTAATCACAAAATATAATGTTTATCACAAGGAGTTTTTGTGCAATTACCAGTGACATAATGAAGGGAGGGGCCCAGTGTTCTCACACGGGTGCAGGACTCTATGATAGTTCTCTTTTCTATTTCTACTTCAGCAACAATAAACAACAGAGCACTTTTCTCTTTGAAACATCTCCATCTAGATTGCAAATCACTTATTGAAAGGCCTTCTTGTTTAATCTTAAATCTCCAGTTGAGGCACAAAATAAATATTACTATTACATACAAATAAATTTTAGAGAGGGAGGTAAATTGTATAAAGATCTTGTCTTCCTTAGTGCACGTCCTGGAAACACATATTTATTTATTTTTGGATTAAAGACTGTTTTGTCCATTAAACTTCAAGCAAAACCTGGAAAGAAAACTCTAGTGAATTATCTATAAACTGACTTATTTCAGAAAATGATCTCTTCAAACTTAGTACTTATCAATCTATATTTTTAACTTAGAAACATACACTGAGCACCTGATTACAAGTCTGGTGAGATAGCTCAGTGGCATGAGTGCCTGCATAGCAAGTTCAGGGTCCTACGTTTGAGCCCTGGTATGGCAAGGAAAAAAAAAAAAAAAGTAGGGTATGGGCTGGCCAGATAGCTCAGTGGACTAAAGCACCTGCTTAGGCAGAAAGCAGCAGCTGGGCTTCAACCCCGGCATGCCATGCCATCCCTGCTCCTGGGGCACACTGAGACAGCGATTGAGACTGGGAGTGGTGGCATGTGCCTGTAATTCCAGTGCTTGGGAGGCTGAACACAGGAGAGTCACTATGACTCCGATCTACATAGTGAGACCCTCTAGAACTTGTCCTAAATGCATAAGAAGAAAAGAACCTGATTAAAGTGGAATAGAATTAATTATGAAATATAATAGTATAAATATTTTCAGAATACTACTTATGAACAAGATTTGGTTTGAAAATATATTGTTTCCTTCTTAATCCTGTTGATACTTAGGATGAATTGACTTAAAATTTTATAATTTACTTTTCTTTAATTATCTGAAAGTTTGTGTTAAAAAGTGCCTTTCTCTGAATTTACTTTGTAACATATAATTTTTTTTTTGTCTCAAGTGAGTTAAAAAAATTTCCCAGTAATCATGTTAAGAATTTTTTTTTAATATTGTGCCTGGTAAAATTTAATTCATAAAATTCTTTCCCCAAACACGAAATTTTAAATTGTTCTTTGTCGTATTTTTATTTTATGAAATTTGATTATCAGTGTATACTCAACTTTTGAAATATTTTTAATGAAATGTTTCTTTTATGTGAAGAATTTTTATGTATAATTTAACACCCACTTACCTCTCAAAAAAGAATCAAGGGATTATTAAACTGTTCATTTTAAAATATAACCAATTAGTTTAACATTATGTCTCAGGTTTTCCTTTAAAAGACCCTAAATGTGCATTCTCATCCAAGTGAAGTAGAAGAACACTGAAGACTTGCAGTGGGTATAATGAAGTCACTTTGTCATCAATTTGACCTTACTGCTGATAAGGAAGAGGAAGTAGTTTTTATTTGTCTCTTCTTCTCATCTCTAGGACTGTAATTATATCTGTTAAAAATAATTTAAGAAGCTACGCAGCTTTTATAACTTTGCTTCTTGCAAGTTAATTTCACTATGAGCTTGTGCCCTATGAAATTGTCAGATGCTAAGTAGGAAGTTTTCAGCGGAGGCTGAACCAGGGTGCAGGTAGCCCCCTTCCTTCCTGTCCAGAAAGAGAAACCCTACTTGCAAAATTTCTCCTACAGGTCTTCTGAAAGACCCCTGGCAGGGGTACCCAGATATTCCTGATCTCTTTCTTTTCTTTTTTCTTTCTTTTTTTTTTTTTTTTGTATTTTTAGGGAAGAGGGAGGGGTCTACAGTGTGTTCAGGGTCTCACTACTAGATCCTACAGGTAGTGATCCACCTGTTTACAACCTCCCAAGAGCCAGGATTACAGGTGCATGCCACCACATCCTGTCTCAATTGTCATCTCAGCATGGCCAGCAGGGCAGGGCCAGTGATTGAACACCTGGTCCCTATGTCTGCTTGCAGGACTTTAATCCGCTGAGCTATTTGGCCGGCCTTCTTCCTTATCAAGTTGCAATTTATCTATTAGATTCTTCTCAGCTTCTAAAAGAAACTGTTCCTTGAGAACAGGTTTTCAAATTAAGAGCTATCACATTCTTTTACAAACCACAACTCTCTCCCTCATAATTATTATGCTTTCAAAATAACTGGTAGAATTATATCTTTATACTCACAGTTCCTTCTGCTTTGAAATCAGGAGCACATCTCTTTAAAATTTAAGCTAGATGGAAGAGACTTATGGTGCTAGGAAGAGTAGGGACAAAGTTTTTACTCGTCCAGTGTGCTGGCTCCCTTGTTGCAGCCCTGCCCTCTCACATCTCAGGGCCTAGGGACATGCTGAGTGGCTTAGTTTGGAACCAATGAGTATTGATTTCTTCATTTAGCATCTTTTAAAAATTTATTTAGCCATTACATTAAAGCCATTACTCTTCTTCAAGGTATGTTCTTTTAAAAAGTGCAAATTTGGTAGCTATCAAGTGAGAAGAAATTTTAATATAAAGTAGATATAATGGGAAAATTAAATTCTTTTGCTCTTAATTCTGGCTGGCTCAGCCCTCCCTGAGGGTGGGCTGGCATGGCCTGTGGTGCCGGGGATGGAACTGCAGTCCCCTGCGCCTGCCTAAGCTTGCCTAAGCAGACACTTTAGACTGCTGAGTTATCTCACCGGCCCGTTTTTTTTTTTTTTTTTGGTGGGGGCAGTGGAACTGGGGATTGAACTCAGGCCCTTAGCGCTTGCCAGAGAAGCGCTTATTCCACTGAGCCATCTCCCTAGCCCCTCAATGGCCCTCTTAAAAAAATTTAACCTTTACAGAAATGATTAATTCATGTGTTCCAATAATTATGTTAGAGATGTAACATTGAACTTAGTTTTTTTTTACTGTATACATTGAACAAACAGACCTCTTTGGAGACATGCAAGATCACACTTCATGCACATATGATGAGTCTAATGTGAATCCTCTAGAGTGGAACACACACAAACAGGCATCCTTAGCTCTGTAGGCAGCAAGCAGGGGAAATCGTTCACCTTTTTTGTGCTCAGTCTCCTCATTTACAAAGTAGTGACAATAATATGCACTCAAAAGAGCACATGTAATTCATTTAGTGCTCTTCTGCATTGTACAGTCTTTCGTGCTTGCTTAGTGAAGCTGTTACAAACCTAAGTAAAAAAAAAAAAAAAAAGGTACTGGGTGAAATGAAACCTGAGGAATGAGAGGTTTTATTCCTAAGAAGCAAGCAGAACTGTGGCAGAAAATAGATGCATAATCATTAAACACATAAGAAGCACTGGATAGCCTCTGACTGCAAATTGTGGTTAGTTTCTCTCCGTGCTCTAACAGAGAGGTACTGTTCTATCCTGGGCTAGTATGTGATAGAGAAGGGAAGCAATCTCACACTATTAAACCCTGGAGATTGAGATTTAACAGACCTGTGTTTAGGTTTCTTTGAGTGAAAAAAATACGTGTGTAACTTAGCCTTTCATATGAGATATTGATTGTGTAAGTGACAATTAAACTTTAATTTTGCTTTAAATTTCAAAAAATCATTTTTTTAATTACTTGTCCTTTCCAAGGCTGCACTGAAAATTGTGCAAGTGTATGAAATTGCTCACTGTGTAGAACAGCAGAGCCTGAGGTTTCATCAGGTCTAGCTTGTCATCTCATCTCCCCTCTCTTTAGTTTCACTGATACTACTTTTGAAGAAAGAGATGCAGACAATCTATTACTTTACTAATTTTGTCTTGGATGTTGATTCTATTGCTCAACCCTCACTTTTATTATTTTAATAAATTATTGTCTTATTATGCATAAAGACAAGAGGAACAATGTTCTGTTTCCTGTGAAGCAGCAAAGACCTTCTCCCTGGTTTGTTAGCTTCACACTAACCTTACTCGCGACATCCAACATGGTTATACTGCAAGGCCAATATTCTCTCCTGCACAGGCTGCATTCCTGCACAACTCAGGAGGCCTTACTCTATCACAGTTTTCTCCAGTACTTTGGGTAGCATAAAGCTCAGAGGGATCTAAAAACTGTCCTTTAGGAGGTAGTGAGCCAAAGTAGGGACCTTTTGGGCTTGCACACATATATCCATTTAGATAACCATCCAGTACTGCTCTTTCTGACCCATGCTCATTTGCCTGCCCAGCCTCCTCCTTCCTGGCCTGCTGGCTATGCTGCCACATCTGATGGTCCTGTGTCCACAAGTCCCCCACTGTCACGATGGACGATAGCTTTTGCAGATACGACTTCCTTTGTAGTGGCAAGATCCAGGTTGGTGATCTAACGGCTTCTGAATGAGTGATCTGATCTTCCTAATTCACAAAATACTCTTTAACACATGCACTGAATGCTTTGGATTTTGACCTTTTCAAAGCCTCACTTATGAAATGTATTTATATTTCATAAATATTATTCTTGGCCCCTTCAAGATGCAATGTAGCAATGATAAAATCTAAGAATGTTTCAATGAGTAAACTACATCTCAAAATTATGAAGCTAACTTAGATAGCTTTTGTTCAAAATATTTCAGAGATTTTTCTTTCTTGATCATAGAAAAACTAAAGATGATGTTCTGAACACTTAAATTATGCAATTGTTACCCTAAGTTTAAAGTTCTAAGAAATACTCACTTTGTTTGGTCACGAATTCACTTTGATCAGAGTGGACAGAGCTTGTCTCTGTTTCTCAGAAGCTTGTGTCTTTACTGTAGAAACCTCAGTAGGTGGCAGTGCATGGAGGTGCTACAGATGTGTGGGCTGATCTAGGGATGCTTTTGATAGTCATGGGACAGGATCGGCTTCAGCTGCTGGCCTCCTCATGTGCCTTGGAGTCTTGCTTGTATCATGGGTGGTTTTTAACTGAAACTGTATCAAAAACAAGTATCTGAAGAGTAAACACATCACAGATCAAGCTGCATGTCTTTTATCATTCAGCCTTTGAAGATTTAGAGCATCATTTCTTTTATTTCTTTGTATCTGCTCAAACCGAATACAAACCTGCTTCTATTCAAGAAAAACTTATAGAAATAGCACCTTTCAGTGCAGGAATATTGACTAAATTGCAGAGTTTTATTTTAAAGACTGTACTTTCCATTCTGCTGCAAGATTATGTTTTCTTCCTATGTATGTGCAAAATAACTTCAAAGTCTCTAGAGATCCACTACAATCTATATTCTGCTTTGGCATCAGACTCATGCTGTAGGTCTAGAATATCATAATTAGGTTAGGAAGATGACGAAGTACTTCAGGGTCAATTCCTGGGGTACTTTTTTTTTTAACCTACCTTGTCTAATAAATGTGGATAGATAAGACAAGATGTTATAATTGAAACTCTCATTCAAAAAATGTAAATTAAAGGAAAGAAACACTTAGCAAATATAATTCATTTACATTTCTGAAATAAGCCAAGAACATACTACAACTTCCTTGAGTATGGCCCAGTAACGTTCTCTGGGATCAATTCTCCCCAGTTCTTAGCTGAATCTCCTGAGATCTTTTCTCTTTTAAGTTTTTATTGTTCACTCTTGCTTTTTCTCCAACCAATAGAAATCTGGGAGGTGAAATCCTACTTTTCATTTTATACTCGCTGACGTTTGATTCACAGATGGCCAGTTTTGACATACAGATTGTGTGAACTTTCTTATGTACTGACTTACAATCCACATATTGGACAAAAGATACTTCTGCAAATCTTTTTATAATGAGTCCTCCTCCTCCGTATTAGCCAGTTTTTGGTTGCTCCAGAAAAAATAGCTGGCATACATAATGTCAAGAAGAAAGGCTACATTTCAGTTCACGGGTTCAGGGTGCTCAGTCCCTGGCCAGCTGGCCCGGAGGCAGAAACTTCACAGTAGAAGGCCACGGGGAAGGAAGGCTGCTCAGCCTGCAGCACTCGGGAAGCTGAGTGTTGAAGAGAATTGAAGTGGAAATATCGCCTGCAGACCCACGCCAAGGGATGCCTTTCATCTCCAGGCTCCACCTCCTGGTCACAAGCGTTTCTAGGGACTCATCAAGGATTGGTGTACTAGGGATTACAGCACCTCCACGATCAAATAATCTTCTCAAAACTCTGCATATGAACATCTGAGCTTTTGGGGAGACATTAATAAAACCATAGCATCTACATCATACTTCTTGTGGGGGAGATATAGTAAGAACATACCATTTATAATTCTCACACAGTTTTTCATTTAATGAGAAGTATATTTTAGGCACACTGCTAGAAGATTGAATCATTCACTGTTTAGTCCATCTTGGTTAAGAATGCAGTGCCTATGCATACCCCAAATGTGTGTGTTGAGCTTCTATGCTCCGCTGCAATGACATAAGGAGGCGGAGTATGGAGGAGGTGGGCTGCTCACGTGGGGCAGCCCTCGTGAATGAGCCTCGTGCCCTAGTAAGATGAGAAAGGAAAGCCTGCTCCTTTCTGTGCTTCATGTCATGTGAAGGTTAGAAGGAGAAAACCGCAGCCCGAAACTGAGAGAGCTGACTTCTGCCACACTCCGCACCTGCTAGCACCGCGACAGCGGGCTTCCTGGTCGTCAGAACTTCAAGAAAGAAATTTTTGTTGTTTAAATCATCTCATGTGGGATCTTTTTTTGACAACATTCAAAAGTGACTGTGACATTCACTTTATATAATTTTTAAAAAGCAGTTGGCACTACGTAAGTATCTTCCACTAGACTCATTTTATTAAGACCTGCTACTGTAGGTACATTTTCTGCTGTCCATGACCTTGAACATTATAATTTTTTGGTAACATTTTTCTAATATGTAACAAGGTCTACTTTCTTTCTATACCTACTACTATCTTCTTTCTCTTAAATTTCCACCGACGGTTTCCTCAAGGCTTTTTGAGCCTTTATATACTGTCTGCACTCAAATAATTCAGATATCCTCTGCATTTATGGCTAACCTGACATAAAATACTTTAGGATTTTGTGATGGTGGCATCCCTCTTTGGTTACTGCATTCTCATTCAGTTTCTGTACCACATGGAGAACATCAGAACACTTTGTAATCGAAAAAATGCAAAACAGAAAACAAACAAATGTCAATAACAATAACACCAAAAAGCAAATAGACAAACAAAAAAGTCTACTTTATTACTCTCAAAGGCTTCATAATTCTGGACCTTGAATAGAGAATTTGTAATTCAAGAATCCAAGTAACTTCTTTCTGTTTTTATAATTCATACCCTCAGTGTAAATACAGGAGATGCATCAATTATATTTCTCCTCCAAATTAGATAATCACTTCTGGCTCTCAGATTTGCTTCAAATACTAGAATAGCTCCTTACATTATTTTTAAAACTATGGGTTTGGTTTATAATTTATACTAAAACTAGTTAAATGGTTCAATTAGTTTGTTGAGTGACTAAAGAAGGTGACAGTAAAGATTAAATTCTAATTAATGTGAACATCGCCTTGGGCTGGGGAAATAGCTTAGCGATCTAAGCAGCTGCCTGGGGATTGTGAGGACCTGAGGTTGATCCCCAGTGCCACTTGATGTGCAGGCCACCGAGATCCAGTGTGGTAGTGCACACCTGCAATCCCAGCTCTGGGGAGGCTGAGGAAGGAGGATCACTATGAGTCTGAACTGTGTAGTGAGACTCTGTAACAAATAAAGAAATAACCTTGTTAGTTTTGAGTTGCAAGAAATTGATGAAACATAAAAGTTTGTGAACAATTAAAGATGAACCAAGTTCACATGTAAACAGACAAGTCCTATTTATTCATTTATTTATTTGAATTTAAGGCAGGGTCTATAGGGTGTACAGGGTCTTACTACGTGGATTGGTCTCATAGTGATTCTCCTGTTTCAGCCTCCCAAGAGCTGGGATTACAGGCACCCACCACCATGCCCAGTCTCAATTGCAGTCTCAGCACGTCTCAGGGGTGGGACCCACATTGCACAGTCAGGGATCAAACCCTGGTCCATATGCTCTGCCTAAGCAGGTGCTTTTCTCCACTGAGCTATCTGGTCTGCCCTAAGTCCTCATTTAGGTTGATAAAAAAGGCATAGTTGATATTTTCTTCTTCACATATGCATGAGCAAAGTTTACATGTAAAAGCTCTACCAAGTCTGGGGCTTTATACCCTCTCAGGGCAGCCAAATTCCAGCACTGATTAAATTCCATTTTCTGCTGTAGTTAGAAACAAGCGATTTAGATCTGACGTGACCTTCAGTTGTGGTGTGGAGATTGGCCTGTGTTCCGAGATGCCAACCAGATTGGTGAAGTGCACTTCTGGGCAAGGGCATTTCCAGAGAGGGCTGCTGGGGTGTAGGTGAGAAAACTGGGGGGAGGGGGTGAGTAAGACCTGATTGTGGGTGACACCAGTCAGCCAGGCTTGTCACCTGGATGGAATGAGAGAGAAAGACAGCGCTAGGCCTGCTTATGAAGAGCTCCATGCTCAACTGGGGAAGGTGGCACACGCCTATAACCCCAGGGCTGGGGAGGCTGAAAACAGGAGGCTCACTATGGATCCAGGTTGCTTAGTGAGACCCTGTAACAAACACATAGAAAAGCAAATCAATGCAAATCTCCATTCTGTTTTAGCCGGGGAGTCTTTTGCTGCTGCAGTCACCCGTGGACAGACCCCGGCTTCTTCATCTTTGCCAGGCAGACTTCTACCAGCGACCGTCGGGGGAGCCACAGGGCCCCTCAGTCTCCCCTTCTCCTGGCATCCTCAGTGCCACCTGTTTGCAGTTTACAGCTGCTTCCACTGAACAGCTGTTGGAGCCTCCAGCTCGCCTGCACACTGGGGTCCCCTGTGGCCCCTTCTGTCTGATCTTGGAGCCTAACTATGAACTCCCCTTGATAAACTTTTCCTTGTTGGTTCTATTTCGCTAGATACCCCTAACCAATTCTTGTGAATGAATTTATGATTTACAGACAGTAGAAGATAACACTAGAGACAAAAGGACTGAGATTTTACGTGGACTAGTGTTTTGTATTTTCTTTTTTTTATTTCAGTGTTAATTTTGAGTTTAACTTTAGTTTTTGAAAATATATATATAAAATAATGAAGGGACTTAAATGTTTGCCTGGCAGAGAATTTTTTTTTTTTTTTTCTGTATCAGGGATTGAACTCAGGACCTTGCACTTGCTAGGGAGGTTACCCTTTGAAAATAGCTTTAAAAAAACTGATTGACTTTTCCTTAGTTTTGGAGGTGTTTTTTTTTATTTTTCAATTTTCTTTTTTATCTGTCTCTACTACGTCACAAACTTTAACTTGGTCCTGATGATAGAACTGAATTTTTTCTTGTAGTTATTTTGATAAAGTATGGATATTTTTAAAAGGTTTGTACCATGTTCTTTGGTTAATATTTGCTTTTTAATAGATTGCTGCAGTACATATTTCTTTTAAATCTTGTAGCAGAAATAAAGTGAAAACCAATACCACCCTAAAAAAATTTCCTGGCAGAAATATGAAACTTTCAATTAACTATGAGTTTTTAAAACCCTGTCTTTTTTTTTTCCTTGTATCTTGAAGGTAACAAGCTCCACACAATTAAAAACAAAATATTAATGCCCCTGAGACTAACCATATAAATTGTGGTAAAAATGTCTAAAATTGGCCAATAGAATGATTGGCTATAATAGCATCTCACTGAGTCAAAATTACGAGCTCTGATTATAGTTGATGTTTATGATCCAGGCAACAGAAATTACCTTAAAGCTCTATCAAGTACAACCCTTCTTCAAAATTAGTGTCAGTTGTTAATGCACCATTTCAACAACTGATATCTGGAATCACAGGCATGAATTTTAATCATCACTGCAGTTTCAAGGTCCAGCTTTTGCTTGTAAATTTACCGAAACTAGGAATGTCTGGCTTTTGTGGGCTGGGTGATCCTTTCAGGGTCGTTATATACAGTCCAGTCAGGTAATTGAAGTCATATTGTTGACACATTCTATTTGTACTTCTCACTACTGAAGAAGGCATCTTACCTTCCCTACAATTTACTCAAGTATTTTTATACTTTACATGATTTGTACAGTGGCAAATATTTTTATGGGAAATGTCCATGTTTTCTTTCTATACTGCAGCCTTTTATTTTATAGTGCAAGACCTGATTCATTCATCCTAAATGAGATAAATCTCTAGTTCTCAAGAGAAAAGTCTTCCCTAATGCATCACCCCTCATTCTCCTGACTTTTCTTTCTGATTTTCAGAATTCTTTCCGCATATTATCCTCATTATTATCTAGTTCATTCATCTGAACATCTCCATACTTATGGAATTTTAGTTTCTTAAAGACAAAATCCATTTTCATTTCTGTTATAGTCAGGTTTATGTATATATCTTCTCCTGCATTTTCCCCATTTACAATAAAATAATAAAACATTTTAAGAAAAATATTTATGTAACCTGTTCATATGATTATTTATATAACTTTTTACTGTAACTGCCTGAACATTAGATTTATTATGTATTTTATTTATAGCAATGATTTCATTCATGACAGATTGATGTATAGTACTGATAGAATAAAGACAAATAAATTATTTGAAAAGATATAAATTTCATGATCATTGAATGATGATTACTATTAGTTGTATTTAAAATTTATGGGGGCCGGGGAGATGGCTCAGTAGAATAAGTGCTTCCCTGGCAAGTACAAGGGCCTGAGTTCAATCTCCGGTTCTGCAAAATAAATAAATACATAAACAAACAAACAAACAAATAAATAAATAAATTTTAGATAGTAGATATTGAATATCATTCAGTGCCATAATTTTAAGTATTTTATTGCTATTTTAAATGGTAAAAAATAAATGTTTTCATAAAACATTAATACAAAGTCTCTTCCATGATTAATGGCCCCTGATAAGATTGTACTGTCTCATCCTCCTGAGATTAGTTGGGACTTGTGTCTTCATCTCATCTGTAAAAGAGATAATATGACATTTCCATTAAAAAATATGAGCTGTGCAACCATCCGTTGACATATGAACATTATAAACTAGATCAGAGTCATAAAAGCTGTGTCCTAATGCTGCGTACATTCCCTTAATACTAGTTTGTATCATAGGTGGATTTCCTGGGATAATTTCCTCTCTCATTCTGTTTTGGAGTTTTTCTAGTAGTCGTTAATATAATGACCTAAAAATTATTATAGGAAGAAATCTCTACTTCTTTGAGTGTTAAATGTTAAAATAATACATATGGAAGATAAAATTGCAAGAAAGGCAATAGCTGCCATTATTTTCTCTCAGAATTTCTTTAAAACCATGTCTTCAGCATCTATTGTAGTATTTGAACACATTTGCTGGACAAACAAATGAGTTAAACTCTTCACACAAGACTTTCTTTTCTGGTTGGTTTCAAGTTTACGTGTCTCTTTTTGTTAGTGGAATTCTGTATTAGTTTGCTGTTTTCTTTGTAGTAGGGTATACCTCTTATAGATATTAAAAATGTGTCTTCTGTTACTGTGTCTACTCATATAATATAGCTACATTAGATTTCAAAATTTTTGTTAGTGGTAACTACAGACACATAATCCACCAATTCAGCTGGTGCACTTTCGTTATACCTGGAGTAATTACTTTTGTATGAGAAGTGCAGAAAGACGTAGGAGAAATTTAGGAAAATAGATGCATAGCAAAATCAGTTACTTATTAGGTTCATCTTAGCTACTAATTGCAGCGCAGGTATAAATACAACTAACTGATGATAACCACAATAATTTTCCCTTTTTATCACCAATATGTTGTTAGCAACAATTTGAAAGGACAAAAATGCTAATATGAGCATTCAGAAGAGAGGAATGGTGGCTTACATCAGCTGTCGTATCAGATAGATATTAAGTTGTTGTAGATTGGGTTTGAAATGTCTCCTGAGTGCATGTGATAAAGGGTGTGTAGCCAGCTGATTTGTTTCAGGGAGGTGATAGATCAGGAGTGTTTTAAGTTCATCAGTGGATTATTTTATGATCATGAGGTCATAATTTGATGAGAGTATTTGGAGGTGATGGGAACAGGAGGTGGGGGCTAGCTGAAGAGAGGGGAACACAGGGCCGTGGCCCTGGAGAGTGCGACTCCTTACTGCTGCCTTTCCCTTTGCTTCTTTTGTTCTCTTGCTACTTCCTCGCTACCATGAGGTGAGCCGCTTCCCCATGCCATTCTCTTCCTCTGTGGCTTCTTCACATCATTACATGCTGGAAAAGAAAAGGGGTCAACTGACCATGGACCCAACCTCCGACAGCACAAGCTGACATGAGCTTTTGCTCTTCTAAATTGACTTTCCCTGGTATTTTGTGACAGCAACACATCGCTGACTAATGCAAATGGAAGTTAATCTATGAAGAACAAATGAATTCAGTTTCTGTATTTTTGAGCTGAACACTAAAATAAATGAGTGAAAATCTAATGAAAGGAAAATCTAAAACAGAAACTTGGAAACGTGTTAGAGGTTACACCAAAGAGGAAAAAGTAAAATTGGGAATGCACACTTTTCACTTAATCTCTTCTGTATTATTATGCGCAAGTATTGTTTCGATCAAAGTACCTACTTGACATCTCCATTTGGAGTCTCAAATGCATCTCCAATAAAAAGTATCCACCACTGATTTGGATTCAGTCTTTCCTCACTGTGTCAGTTTATGGTGTGAGACCGTATGACCTGTGATCGTAAACAACTTCCGATTGCCATATCTACCTTCTTTTGTTTCCTAGTAAGTCTTGTCAGCTTTACCCTGGAGTACCCCTTGAACACAGATTGTTCTCCTTTTCTCCACAGGTCCCTTCTATTGTTCCCTTCTATTGTTCTCTTTTGCACAGTACTGAATTAGCTTTTAGCAGAGTTCCCTAAATTCATTTTGAGCTCTCGCATTCGACTCTGAGTCATCTTTGCAAACAGCAAATAAAATCATGTTTACTATTTCTGCCTTAAGAACATGACTGAGTTCCATTTGCTCCTAGCATACAGGGCAACTTGTTCTCCTGTGTGTGTGTGTGTGTGTGTGTGTGTGTGTGTGGTACTGGGGATTGAACTCAGGACCTTGTGCTTGCCAGACAGGCACTTATTCTACTGAGCTATCTCCCTGGTCCTGTTCTCCTTAATAGAGCCCCAGAGACCCTGCATGCTGAGGACACTGCTTTAACGTCACCTCCTAGCCCAACTTGCTGTCACTGTGCAGGCCCCCTTGAACTCTAAGGGTTGCACAATCCATCTACTGATAATGTTCCTGTATGAATTCCCTTCTGCACGTTGTGATTGCTTTTAGCCAATAGCCTTTTTTTTTTTTTTTTTTGATGGAACTGGGGATTGAACTCAGACCCTTGCACTTGCCAGGGAAGTGCTTATTCTACTGAGTCATCTCCCAGTATCTAGCCAATTGCCTTAACCTATACAGTACTAATCATTATTCAGTCCTCAGCTAAAGTAAATATGAAACTATGCTTCAATCGTATTTATTTGTGTGTAATTTTAAAGAATCATATTCTTTTGAATTCAGTTTCTCTTCTTTTCTTCCTCACTCCCTTTTTTCCTTGCTTGCTTTATTCTTCTTTTACCATTTCTCTAAAATTAATGAGAAATAGTGCATTAGATTTTTGTTCATCACAATTTTAGTATTTAACACAATGCCTTAAAATTATATGAAATGAAAATTTGTTGTTAATTAATATATTTCTCACTGCTAATGCATGCAGGTTTTCTCCAATATTTTCTGAAATTCCTTCAAGGTAAATTCCTTCTTACAAATTATGCTCCTTTTCATTTGTTTTCTTCTTTAATCCTGTTTCATTTTGTACTTTTATTTATATTCCAGGTTATTCTCAAACAGTTTCATAAGTCGACTAGGTGTAAACGTTCAGTATCCTGGAATGCCTTTAGCTCTTGAAATTTGTTAGATTCCTGTGGATGCTGAAAGAAGCAATAATTTCTCCGATGTTTAGTGTTGATCGTAATTTTCCTTCTTTCTTCAAATGTTCATTTTCTTGGTCATTTTATCTGTGTTTCATATCCTTTAAAAAATAAATATTTGAGTCCTAAGGATGTAGTTAGCCAAGTAGACCAATGTTTATTATTTACAGTTTAAAGATAATTATAGGTAGGTTAGCATATGCTCATGGAAAGGAGTCTTCAGATTTACCTGCGAACTATACTTGGTTCCACTGTTAAAAGCAGCATATTAGGTTCTGTAAACTATCTATGGTTTAAATTTGAAGATAAAACAAAGTTAAAGACAGAGTAGGTGATGAATAACTATTTACTTAATGAAAGAAAATGATAGCTTGTTTGAAGTGGAAAACCAAATATATACCAGCTTTGTGATGCATGTGGGTTTGTGGTTTTAGTTGTTTTGGAACTACGATGATACAGGAAACCATCATCATCCTACATAAGAAGTAGAGGAAGGATTTATGGGTTTCTGCAGTCAGTCTTTATGTTTGCAGACGTCTTAAAAGACCAGAATTTTTAAGAAGTGTTTCATTACCCAAGGGAATAGAATAAGCTCTAAGTACTTTTGGCTGACAATTTATTTTCCTGGCCACTCATACTGCTCTTCCGCTTCTGGTTAATCCAAGGAATAAAGCTGTCTCAAGGTTTTCTCTATGCTACCAACTGACAATCAATCTTCCTGACACCAAGTTATGAATTAATTTTGATTAGACAGAATTGTTCCCAGAAGAACATTGGAAATAAAAATAAATTATGTCAAGATTTTCTGTTAAATTTCAAACTGAATCAATTACTAAGGCAATGTCAAGATTTCCTTGGTTTGACAGACATGCAGTTTTGACATGAATACACTCAAAAAATAAAAAAAGGAGATAAATTTCTACTTTTTCCTGACTTCATCAAAGTGCAGAAGAGTTTGACAAAGCTCTTTAATTTCGCTAACTCCCACATCTCATAAATTTGAGCTGGGAATTCACAATAAACGTCAAGGAAAATGTAACTTACTGCTTAGTTTTTCTATCATGAATGATTCAGTGATACATTCTTCAAACTAAAGGAAAATGCTATGGTCTAGAGACTATTATAGTAAAGAACTATTTTATTATGGAGATAATTCCAACATTAGCGGTAGAACCTGCCATATGCATTTTCTTCATTTTCATGAAAGCTCAGTACTCAATCTACAGATAGATTTTATTTAAAATACCATTAAAGAAACATTCTTTTTTTTTTTTTTTGCAGAACAGGGGATTGAGCTCAAGCCCTTCTACTTGCCAGAGAAGCACTTATTCCACTGAGCCATCTCCCTGGCCGCTAAAGAAACATTCTTATGAGTGCTCAGAGGTGTTTATATATGTGATGTATCTTTATTGGGTCTTTTAGAAGGATGCTAAGACAAAAGAACTTAAAGATTTCAGTAATGTATATCCTACCAGTATATATAAAAGTCACATTTCATGAGTGAATAAATATTGACTAGCTTTATATTTTATTGAATAAAAGTTTCCTGTGTTTGGACTATTAGTTCAGAATGGAGTGAACTGTAGGGTTGTTTTGATTGTGCTATTGTTCTCAGATAATGACACGTTATGAGACAACCTAATGTGAATTTAACTTAAATTTTCCCAAGTTAGATTGAGGAGGAACTGTTTTATTTTCCTAGAAGCATTAAAATCTGCAAAACTAACAACAGATGAGTCTCTGAACAGAAGAAGTGCTCATTCAGCATGGCATGTGATGTTGAAGCGTTTGTTTCAGAAGACAGTAATGTAATATTCACCACATAATGCAGTGAGTGCTTGTGCCGTGGCCTATGTAAGGAAAATTCCACAGACTCTCTGGACAAAGACAATCTTGGTCTTTTTGTGGATAACAGAGACCCATCTTATTGAAATAATAAAAAAAAAACAATCAAAATGATGCCGTTGATAGAAGTGGCTTGGAGCCAAGGACATGACTTCTAGGGATCAGCGAGGAACAGATTCCTACCTAGAGCTCCCAAAAGGAGCCAGACACACAAATGTGCTGATTTTTGTGTCCAATATCATAAATACCACACTTAGGTTGCTTTAAGCTGCTACATTTGTAGTGATTTGTTCCACCTGAAAGAAAAAGCTAAACCAATCACTATGAGCAGTTGCACGCTTTTACCTCACTGTGGCTAAGCATCCCCTGGAAAGTGAGCCATGTCCAGTTTAAAAAGTATTTAGGAGGCCGGGGAGATGGCTCAGTAGGATAAGCGTTTGGCTGGCAAGCGCAAGGATCTGAGTTCAATCCCCGGTTCTGGAAAAAAAAAAGTATTTAGGCATTCATGTATTTCCTTTTTGTGGTTCTCTTCCACCTACTTTTCCTGGAAGGCTTTATGGGAATCGCTGGGGAGAATGAAAAATATGATTGCCTTGAAGCGAAGATGTTGTGTCTGAGACTCAAGCATGGCTCTCTACCTCACTTGTGACTCCCTCAAAGTGTAGAGGAAGATGACTAGGAGTATTCTTCTTGGAACCACCAGGGCTTGAAAGTACCTCCATTTCCAACCTAGCAAATACCATTCCTTAACAGAAATTTTTTGAGTCATCAGATTAAAAATACCAAAAATACTGTAAATTGTTTGAAATCTACACAGTTTAAATTTAAAGCTTAATGCGTTAGTAAGATCAAAATGTAGGCATTCGTGCTATATTTGAAAATCACATATGTGATTTGTGAGTTCATTCATGCTTGAGCAATCTAATCCCAGAATTCCTGACCATGGGGGAGAGCTTACCCACAATGCATCACTGCCAAGCCCCTCACGGCCAGCTCTGTGGGGCAGCCTGCAGAAAGGGAAACATTACTTGTCTCCTTGCTGAAGAGGGCAATATTTAGAAAAAAATAAATTAAACTCAACAGTGATTTAAAAAAAAAAACATAAAAGCAAAAACTAGACGAACATAACCAACTCTGCCACCTTCTCTTTCTCCACTTTAGCATGTGCTTTTATACATACAAAATTTAAACATCAGGACACTTAACTCCCTCATATCCTGTCAGTGTCCTTTGCTAGCTCATTCTTTTTCTTTCTACCTGAGTTGAAAGACACAGGGATAAGAACTTTATAAAAATATACTAGGGGAAAAAACTTCCCAAATACTTTTTTATCTCCAGTTGTCACGATTTCCTTCATTACGTACATTCAGAATCTAGT
Organism: Octodon degus; assembly: GCF_000260255.1. Lineage (NCBI taxonomy): Eukaryota > Metazoa > Chordata > Mammalia > Rodentia > Octodontidae > Octodon > Octodon degus. The sequence goes on from NW_004524580.1 coordinate 13,514,381, forward strand.
GAATAGTTTTCTAAGTTTGAAAATCAAGTTTTGCAATACAAAGACCAGCCTCAGTGAGTTGATTGTAGATTCTGAGCTCCATAATGCTCAAGTATGTATTATGAGAACAAATTATTCAAACGAATATTTAGATTTTTGTGTTGTGAGTGACAAGGTAGTTAAAGCTCTGTCAAACTAAGGGGAAAAACAACCTTCAAAAAAGTTTATTCTATCAGCAGAGATATGGTTCTTCTAAGAAACTCTAAGAACGATACAAAAATTCTTCAGATTTTCATACTCCAAAATTCACCTACTGGGTCCGGAATTTAGCTAGTGGCACAGCACCTCTCTGGTAAGCATGAGGTCTTGGGTTTGATTCCAAGCCCTCCCTCCAAAAAATCATCTACAAATTAATAAATATTAAAGATTTAAAGAAATGACAGTGAGGGCAGGCCAGATAGCTCAGAGAATTGAAAGGTCTGCTTAGGTAGACACAGAGACCCGGGTTCAATCCCTGCTGTGCTGTCCCCGCCCCCAGAGCATGCTGAGACAGCGACTGAGACTGAACCTGGTGGTGCCGTGCCTATAATCCCAGCGTTTGGGAGGTTGAAAACAGGAGAATCACTGTGAGTCCGATCTGTGCAGTGAGACCCTGTAGACACTGTACTAAGTACTTAAAAAAAGAATTTTTAAAAAATGCCAGTGAAAACAGCAGAAGAGAGAAAATATAGGAAGTAAAGCCATGCTGTAATGTTGAGCTGTGGGGGACTCAGGTCCACAATTTCTGACATTGCCAGTTAAACAGAAGACCCAATGCTATTATGGACTACTGGACTCTTTTAGAATATTTTGCTGAGTTTACACACCTATAATACTCAAATAATGGAACTTAACAAAAAAAGGATATACAGATGAATGTCCATTTTGTATCTGTGTATTCAAAGTGGTTAGGAGAGATATATAGTTACATGCTCTTAATGAATAGAATGATTTGTTCTAATGGTGTTTGCAAATAGGATCTTAAGTCCGCATCTTGTACAGCAATTAACCACTAAGAAGAATGTATGCAGTGTGCTAATTATTGAAACTTTCCTAGCGATTTGATTTGAAACTGTCTCATTGCTATTTGTTTATCAATAAAATTATGGAAAAAAAAATTTCAGGAAAAAAAGTAAAGATCAACCTATGACATAGTTAAAATTACCAGCCCTTGTTTTTTTTTTTTTTTTGTTTTGTTTTGTTTTTTTTTTTGTTTTGTTTTAATTTTGCTTGCCAAGCTATGTTTAATGATGGTGCATTTTTCTCAGTTCTCTTCAGTTCCTACAGAATAGTGCTATTTTATTTCTAAGTCTTGGAACTTACTCCTGGCTTTAGCTCACTGTAAGTCATCTTGAAGACAAGCATGTGTGGTTTATGAAAATATGAAATAAACATATTTCAGGTGGATACAGTTTTGCCCTGAAATTATAGTATTGTGTTTAATAATTCTAAATGGCTGCCTGCTTTGACACGTTCTGCGTCTCCTTTTCCACCACACTTTACATCCATCACTTTATTTCTTTAAGATTCAGTTTCTGATCTTTATCATGTTTTCTTCAGCAAACCTAACATTGTTACTGCACTTTGCTGGACAGTCTTGAAACTTTCTGATCATGAAAGGGGCAAAGAAGGATGCCTGAAAATGGAAATCAGAAATTTTCCCTTAGTTTCTAAAGAAAGATTTTAAAGTATGCTTATAGGAAAATTTCCTTTCAAACAAGAATGGCAAGAAAACAAGAGCAAAAATCTCCTCTTAGCAGAACAACAAATTTAAGAGGAAAAAATGTCTGATAAAGTTTATGAAGGATGAAGCTGTCACTGTGGTTTGTGTACTGGACATTATTAAACATGCATCAGTGGATGAGTAAATAGGTGGGAGCACAGAGAACATGCTAAATAAGTCTTTGATGTCACTGGTCTTGTGGCAAATTCCAGTTGCCATCAGCAAATGGTTAACACTACTGGGTAATGGGGTAATTTCCTTGGTTAAAATAAAAGACTTACAGATTGTTAAGGTAAAGTCAGATGACCAAAGTCAGCCCTTGTGAAAGACTGAATTTACTTAAGCTTCCTAATAAAAGAGTATGTACAAAACTGAACCCAAAATAAATACTCAGAATGTAAAGTGACCAAATTAGAAATTGCCCATACAATTAAAAAGCATCGTGCATTATACTGACAAACTGATGTGGAATCAGACAGACCTAATTAATACCCATAGCCTATTTTATATTATAGAACTTATAAAAGAGATAAGCATACACAATAAGAAAAATTTTAAACGTTCTGTTCTTTATCTTTTGACACTTTTATCAAAGCATCCTGAGATGGAATTTGTTAATAATACTTATGGATCTCTACATATTGAAAGTAGTTGCATACATGGATCAGTAAGAGTTACGGAAGAAAATGGAATTCACTTCAGATAGTACGAAAGAAAATACTTTAGTAAGAAGATCATTAATATGAGAGTAGTTCATCAGAGAAATAAGGCACATTTATTTTCTTAATCATTTGAGCATTGAGAAGCTAGAAATAATGGAAATTCATTGTAATTCTCAGGGGCAAACACAGCAAAGTTGCAGCCAGTTGAGGAGAAACGTAAACCAAGGAAGGAAGCTACTGCTAGAGATATGCTACCATGAAGGGAAGAAGGGCTCCAAGCCTTATTTGCTGTGTCCTCTGGTTCCCAGCCAGTATTTCCTGCTCAGAGTCATTATGACTTTTGTTAGTGAGTAAGCAAAGCAGCACTACGTACATGACAAAGTCATAAGCATGTTGTGGCACATAGGGGGAGCAACGGGTGAACAATGAGTTTCAGTAGAGGAAACATCTGACACACTATAGATTTTATTTAACTCCTAAACAGATCTATGTGCTTAAATTTTGTGTGGCTCATTTTAAACTCCTGTAGCAGCCTTAGAGATCCACACTGGAGTTTACTTTCCCACATTTTGACTTTGGTTGTGATTTGTTTTGACTTGTGTTAACAGGTGGGATGCAAGGTACATTGTACAGTGTTGCTGGCTCTCTTGTGCTTTTACTATTATCAAGAGAAAAGGAAGCAAAATTTAGTTAAAAAAATGAACTACCATGAATTTTGTTTCTATTAACCAGTAAACCGAAGATATTTTGGGGAACATATTGAAGGAAGGAAACACCTCTCTCCTGTAGAAATTAAGGATAAAAAGTCCAGAACAATGACTCTGAGTGAAAAAAAATATAGAAACTTACTGCATTGAATGACAAGAATGTTGAAAAGAGGCAATTCTCCTAACTAGGCAATTTAAGACTAGGTTATATTAGATTTTCTAGCAAAGATCAATTTATTCTCACAAATAAAACTGTAAAGTGTACAGAAAGGATTACCAATAATTTTTTATGTGATGGAAACAACATTGAACTATAATCCCTCCAAGTATCCATTGACCCTTATAATCTGCAACATACCTTGTAATTTAGACTTTCATTCCAAAAAGTAAATTGTCACTGTCAAAATATACTTCAGTCATTTTTATTCATCCAAGTCAAGATTAAAATGTACCCTCTATATATCAAATTTTACAGGCTCAAGGATGGCTAGATGAAATTATCTTGATTATTGGAATTAAAATTTTGGTGTTCAGAGGAAGGAGATGCACTTATGTATGTAAACATCACCTTCTTAACATGCTGTTGAGTTGATGCAGCTTAATATCTTAAGTGCTACAGAGAACAGTCGCAGGAAAAGAAGACACAGAGCTTCCAGTCCCTAGTTTAGTCTTATCCACCTCAATTGTCGCCTTAGTGCCTGTCCTAATTGTTGGGCTTTTTTTTTTTTTGAACCAGTGATTGAACTCATGACCTTACACTTGTCAGGCAGGTGCTTAAGCCACTGTACTATCTCCCTGGCCCTATAATTGTTATCAATATCTGCAAATCATAAAGTGTTGAGACCTTTTGTCTCTGATTTTATATCCCTATTTAGGGATGGATGGCCACTAGGCTAATTGAGATAAAGTAACTCAGAAAGTAAAAGGCTTTGTACATTAACCCCACCTAGTTACCTGCAAACTATATGCCATTGGTTGCAACAGAGAGGTTATGAATGGATGAGGTCACACCCACAATCATTAGAGGAAAATCAACTCCAGTGCAGGTTATATTGTACTTAAGCAATCAGCGTTCTCCATGCTTCCAGAGCTGTGCATTACGTTACAGGCTATCCTTTGCCAAGGATAATTAAAAATCTCAAATACATAAAGGGTTATTATACAAAGGATGAGTTTTGCAGCTAACCATAGGCAAGTAGGCTTAACTTTTAGCTGGCAGGATTTTACACAATCATGATCCTTGCTATTAGTATTGACAGTACATTCCTGGACTATGGATCAGTAAACAAGAAATGTTTGAGAACACACTGATGGGGGATTAGGTGCACTGGCACTGGAACAGGTTTCCAAGGGAGATTGTAGGTATCCTTTCCTAGAGATCATTGACAGACGCCTTGCTGTCTGGAGTTGCAAAATTGTGTCCTACTTCAAGCAGAACTGATGATCTAATGTCTAGCAGTCCTTTCCAAGCCTATGCAAGAGAACCTAACAAAGCCAGTACAAAGAACAACACACCATATCGTACGATTTGTATTTTTTTCTTAAAATCTGTGTTCCTGCACTAGCCGGTCAAGTTGGGCAATAGTTGCATGAATAAACAAACCA
>NW_004524580.1:13519545-13521282 GCF_000260255.1 Octodon degus
ACCAGCCCCGGCATCAGACACTCTTAATAAGCTATTCCCTTCCTCAGCCCTGGCTTAATGCAGGGGTCTTGTTCTACTATATCTTAGTATTAAATTTCACACACACACACACACACACACACACACACACACACACAACAAAACAAAACAAACAACTTTTAACAGCAACTCTTTAGAAAGCCCAAACTCCAAGTTTTGCTCTCCTACAGCTTCTTCCATTCATCTTTCATTGTTGCTTTTCTTTTTGAGTACATGGTTGTTTCATTACCTTGGAAGCACGGGCTATTGTCCTGGCAACATGTCCCATACTGGCTTCACTTCTGCTGAACTATGTGTCATTATGCTTACTCTGGCAGTCCTTCAATAAGAATGGAGCCACGAAACCATCCTCACTCTTAGGATCCCAGCAAGCCCTTCCCACTGCGGATCAAGACCTCTCACAGTCACTTTCTGATTTACAGGAGCCTAGTGTATCCTTTCCAAGCATGAGGGAGAACGAAGCTATTATAGTTTGCAAAGCTGTCGGGATTCCCTTCCTGAATGCAGAAAGGTGAAACCTGTAGCTGCAAGCTGCCAATCTCAAGTGTCACATCCCACAACGCATGGTGGGCCCTGGATGCCTGGGATCCCGGTTACGTACTGAAATGAGTACAGCTGCTTCTCCCATTTCTTCCTCTGGCCCATTCCCATGCTGCATATCATACTCACAGACTAATTTATAGGGACACGCTGTAGCTATGTTTCTGCTTCATTTTCTTCCTATTATGAATGTCCTGTTAACCTAACCACTGACAGGAAAACCAAATATTCCTGTGCATTTAAATATTTAAATGGCAATGGAATACCCATCTCTGACAAAACTAAACGCAAAAAGAGATACAAATAAAGGACCATTTTGTATCTGTATATACAAAACAGTTAGGCTAGATATACAGTTACTTTCTCTTAATTCAATGAGAGGAAACATTTGGGCTAACAGTGTTTGGACAGGATATCATGTCTGCATCTTGTACTATGAATAACTACTACAAAGACAACAATAGGCAATGTATTAATTATTGAAACTGTCCTACTAATCAGTTTTGAAACTATCTCATTGCTATTTGTTTCTCAATAAAATTAATAAAAATTAATATTCCCGTACAATTACGTAAATCTGCATCACACCAAAAAGACTTGAAAGCCAGTTTAAGATTTCAAAGGAACATTCGAGGTTCAGCTTTTTTTGATTCACTTCTAGTACTTTATTTCTACCTTTCAGCTTAGTACAGAATACTGTGGAGCATCCAAGTATAACCAGGATGTTGAGAATCTGAGGAATCAGAGTAGGAACATGATCAGCTGCTTTCTGTGTGATAACTGCTTAAGCTTCCTAATTTTTCAAAGCCTCAAACTTAATTTATAAAATATCTAAATGAATCTGCCATCTTTGTAGTTAGTGAGATACCCAGAAAATATTTGTCAAGCACAAATTTGTTAAATGGATCAAATTCAGGGACATAGCAATAAAGAAGACAAAATTTTGTCCCAAATTGCAAGATTCCAAGTGGTTTTGGTAAAAATAGTCATGGTAAAAAAAGCATTGTCGAGGGAGATTTCTCTGAAGTAGAAATCTCATAAGCACCTCATAAATAAGAACAACATTTCAGAAGCGTTGGTAACTTTGTAATACCTAAGAAGAACAAAACTCATATACTTAACAAACATTGAATAAAATATAATAATTCACTGAAAACA
>NW_004524580.1:13521382-13524397 GCF_000260255.1 Octodon degus
TGGATGCCTGGGATCCCGGTTACGTACTGAAATGAGTACAGCTGCTTCTCCCATTTCTTCCTCTGGCCCATTCCCATGCTGCATATCATACTCACAGACTAATTTATAGGGACACGCTGTAGCTATGTTTCTGCTTCATTTTCTTCCTATTATGAATGTCCTGTTAACCTAACCACTGACAGGAAAACCAAATATTCCTGTGCATTTAAATATTTAAATGGCAATGGAATACCCATCTCTGACAAAACTAAACGCAAAAAGAGATACAAATAAAGGACCATTTTGTATCTGTATATACAAAACAGTTAGGCTAGATATACAGTTACTTTCTCTTAATTCAATGAGAGGAAACATTTGGGCTAACAGTGTTTGGACAGGATATCATGTCTGCATCTTGTACTATGAATAACTACTACAAAGACAACCATAGGCAATGTATTAATTATTGAAACTGTCCTACTAATCAGTTTTGAAACTATCTCATTGCTATTTGTTTCTCAATAAAATTAATAAAAATTAATATTCCTGTACAATTACATAAATCTGCATCACACCAAAAAGACTTGAAAGCCAGTTTAAGATTTCAAAGGAACATTCGAGGTTCAGCTTTTTTTGATTCACTTCTAGTACTTTATTTCTACCTTTCAGCTTAGTACAGAATACTGTGGAGCATCCAAGTATAACCAGGATGTTGAGAATCTGAGGAATCAGAGTAGGAACATGATCAGCTGCTTTCTGTGTGATAACTGCTTAAGCTTCCTAATTTTTCAAAGCCTCAAACTTAATTTATAAAATATCTAAATGAATCTGCCATCTTTGTAGTTAGTGAGATACCCAGAAAATATTTGTCAAGCACAAATTTGTTAAATGGATCAAATTCAGGGACATAGCAATAAAGAAGACAAAATTTTGTCCCAAATTGCAAGATTCCAAGTGGTTTTGGTAAAAATAGTCATGGTAAAAAAAGCATTGTCGAGGGAGATTTCTCTGAAGTAGAAATCTCATAAGCACCTCATAAATAAGAACAACATTTCAGAAGCGTTGGTAACTTTGTAATACCTAAGAAGAACAAAACTCATATACTTAACAAACATTGAATAAAATATAATAATTCACTGAAAACATAAAATTCAAATCACTTGATATGAAGTCGGTTTTGAAGTAACAAAAGAAGCTGCAGTCTAATTGGGAAGACACACGTAAATATGTGCTTACAGCACTGTTCACCAACGTAAACATGTAACTGTGGCATATCCATGCCAATACTGTCAGTGTTGTGGCATGTACAGGGAACAGTGATGAGAAAAAGAAAATGATGATTACTTCTGTTCTGCATAAAGCTGAGCACTAGTGGCATGAAATACAGTACCAGCATTCATCCAGGAAGATAAAAGAGAGATAATTCCCAAAATAAAAGGGCCTAGAAAATGAAATATTAATATTACATTTGGAGAATGTGAGCAGTTAATCTGAGTAAATATTGAGCAAGTTTACTCTGGGAAAACCCAAAGGCCCCAAATTTCAACAAAAGTTTTCAAATGGTAAGACACAAAGTGTTAAGAAAATGTATCATGCTGGAGACAGGCTATTTTAGGAGTCAGTGAATCCAAGGTGAGCTTAAATGATATGCATTTCTTTTTTAATTTTTTTTTGTGGGGAAGGGTCTACAGGGTGTTCAGGGTCTCACTACTAGATTGGACTTGTAGTGATTTGCCTGTTTACAGCATCCCAAAAGCTGGGATTACAGGCCTGTGCCACCATGCCCAGTCTCAGTTGTTGTCTCAGCATGTCCCGGAGGCAGGGCTGGGACAGCAGGCCCAGGGATAGAACCCCTGAGCCCTGAACCTGCTTGCAGGTGCTTTAGTCCATTGAGCTATTTGGCTGGCCCTCAATGATATGCATTTCTAAAGCCTTCCCAAGAAACTAATGTAGGTCCTCTGTGAACCACATATTGAGAAACACAATTATATAAAAAAAATTTTATTAGCAGTACAGGGTCAGGTAGTGTTTCACACTTGGTGTGTCGTTACAACCCTCATGAGCTCAGACATGAGACTTCAAGATTATGGGACCATGCAGGTGCTGTATTTATAAGTAAATTACTAACTGCTAAGCATTGGGTGTAGTTAGAAGGGGTAAGTCACTGAGGTGTAGCCTAGAAGGTAGGTCCTCCTCCTTCACTCTGTACTTCTCTCTGCATCCCAGCCACTGTGTCCTGAGCAGGCTTCTTCTCAGTGGGTCCTTCGCCCATGCTCTTTCTGCACTGGAGCAGATCATAAATGGAAACTTCTTCAACCATGAGCCAAAAAATTCCCTCTTTTTCTTTAAGTTATGGGTGTCAAGCATTTTTTCCAGTGACTAAGACAGATTTTTGAACATTAGTGGGATCATTGTTGTGATATAGAACAATGGAAAGCAGAATGCTGATAAAAATTCAAATAGTAAAAGCCAGGCTGAGATTTTAGTTATTGACAGGAATCCATTGGTACTTGTACTTGAGGTCATGTGTGTTAAGCTCTAATAGATAATTTATCCCTATTTTACCCATGACCTGACCTGAGACTTTGCATAAGAAAGAGATTAGGAGTGGTGGACTAATTAATATGACAGAGAAAATTTCAAGGCAGCCCGATATTCAGCCTGTGTCATAGGTGATGCTTGCTGCTTTTGGTCATATCTACCATGAGAATCAGAATAAAGGAATGCAGAGCTCAATAATTTAAAAAAAATTGCTGGTGGTTAGAAAGAAAGCACTTGTAATGGTAGGGCACACAAAGTCTGTGCTAAGAAATGCATGGTTATTATCAATATTATTACTAAAAGGAAATCATGTAGGGCCAGCAAGATAGCTCTGTAGACTAAGCGTCTGCTCTGGCAAGCCCAGGGACAAGGGTTTGATCCCTGGTCCCGCATACCAAGCCTGACCTGCTCCAGGGGTATGCTGAGCTTGTGACCAAGGCTGGATGTGGTTGGGGCATGCCTGTAATCCCAGCACTGGGAAGACTGAAAATTGGA
>NW_004524580.1:13524786-13525756 GCF_000260255.1 Octodon degus
GTTGTTGGGTCAGAGAGGCTTCAACCCAATTTCAGAGAACCTGAGAGGTATGTTTTCTATTGTCCTGATGCAAATGGTTTCTTTTCAGTGAGAAGGTCCAGAAAGGGTCCTGAAGGGCCTCTCAGTGTGCTCCTGAGACAGGGATGAGAGAAGCTGTGAGAGAAAAACCAAAAATGGAATGAACTCTCAAGAAACTGAATACTTTGAATACTGAACATCTGTGGAGGAAATCTGCAGGCAATGAACAAAGCCACCCCATGAAAGAGGTCATGAGAGCCGGAGCTATTAATGCCTTAGGGGTAGCCAATTTAAGTTCACATCTAGTTACAGCTTGTCCCGGGCGCTGGACAGGATTTAGTGTTTTCCGTGTTAGACTTTGGTCTAGATTTGGCTATTCTTTTTTAGTCCTCTGTATTTTTCCTTTTGGAATTGGAATATTTATCCTGCCATTATATTTTGAGTGTTTAACTTTCCTTGTACTTTTACAAGGGCTCACAGCTAACAGTTTGCTCTGAGTCTCAGAGAAGTCTTTGAACTTGGACTTTGAACAGCTGGCACTGTTTATGCTTTAGTGATTCTTATAGGTGGACCAAATGCACTTTGCATGAATGGGCATGAGTCTTTTTGATACCAGGGATGGAATTTTCTGGTTGAGACTGAAAATGCCTCCTCTCCCCCCAGGTCCCATGTGCTTAGGAGGTGACTGGATTTGGATGACCCACGACTGGCCTGCTGTTAGGAGATGAGGTCTGAAGAGATGGGTCACTGGGGTAGGCTGCAAAGCTATGACCTCTCTCGTGTCTCTGCTTCTTGGATCTAATGACATGGGTACCTTTTTGCTGGGGCAAGTACTTCTTCCAGGTCCTTCCTTCATTTGAGCCTGCCAACCATACTTTGAAACTTTTGAAACTGAAGAAAAATAAACCTCTTCTACTCTAACTTGTGGACATCAGGTATTCTGTTCCAGGAA
>NW_004524580.1:13526341-13530447 GCF_000260255.1 Octodon degus
ATATGGAGAGAGCAAGACAAATATAAATACATGGTAATATATGAGATTGTGTTGAATAAATTTTATTTAAACTAAGAATTGTAGATCAGTGTGGATAAAACTCGAAACAAAACATTGAAGCTAGGCCTCTAATCCTCCCTGTCAGAGTGGCTGAGGATTTCCAGTGCATGTCTAGCCCAGACAACTTTGTGACTCACGGAGACCTGCATCAAAATAAAAGTTAATAAATAAATAATTAGAAATGTAGTTGAGTGTGAAAGTCCTAGGTTCATTCACCAGCACACAAAAGGGTTTAAAAAGTGCCAAGAGAGGCTGGAGAAATGCCTCAGTAGAATAAGCACTTGCCTGGCAAGTGCAAGGGCCTGAGTTCAATCCCCGATTCCACTAAAAAAAAAGTGCCAAGAAAATCACTGTATTATTATGAATGAGCACACAGAGAGTCAAAGCATAGACTACCTGATATTGTATTTGGCAAATTTCCGGGATTTCTTTCCTCTATCATTCCTGAGGTATGAGATGGAGACCAGCATATGTAGGAGCTTACACTTTATCAATAATTATTTTTCTGAGCTAAGACAAGTTGATGTGTGTGTGGTCATCATGCTTGCATTTATATCTGTATGCAAGAATCAGCTGGTAATCCAGAAATGGTAAAGCCATACCTAAGTAGTGCTTTCGTAATAATACAAGAAGTTGGGCCTATTATATAGACAGGACTGAAGGGGCATAACAGAAGAAAGGCAATGAAGAGGGTATTCCAGAGACCACTCTTCAGATCTGCTTCATAACCACTAGTTTTATTATTCCTATTACCTTTCTAAACAGTGCTCACTACAGTATTCCTCTTGCAGGTAAGTGGAATATTTTCAAACAGTGTATATTTAGTGAAAATTCATTGACTTTGTCATTAATAATTAGCTCCAATCAGCTGAACTTGTGTTTGCTTACCTGGCAAATCTGGCAAGGTGCAATATCTTAACATCCTGAAGTATGTAGGAGAACTTGGCAGTACTTGTTTCCATAAGCTATTTGCAAGTTGTAAATGAAATATTAGCTTTAAACATTCAACAGTTTTCTTCGGCCCATGTGTGCCTGGCCAACGCTAAAAATAATGCTCTTTGTAAAATTAAATTTAGTTTTAATTTCTGGGTTGCATCATTCACATTTAAATATTACTACTAATGAAATAACCAATGCATGGAAGAATCTCTACAAAGAAATAAAACCATTTCATTAAATTAATTAAGTATAATTTCTGATGTACTTCTGCTACATGTCTCTTTTAGAATTATCATCTACATTTCTTGGTGGCTTTTGTCCCTTTGCTAGTCATAATAGGCATAGTAAAAATGAAATACTCAATTATTCGAATGCAGTGATAGAAGCCTCGAAGAAATTAGTGCCTAAGAAATCAAACATGGAGATAATCGTTGGGTAACTAATTTGAGCTCTAGATTAATCTCATTTAGGCTTTCAGCAATGACAGCTTTTCCTGTTAAGGTTACGTTCACATCAGGGAAAATAACTTTGATCATTTTGTGAGCTCTAATTTTTATTTTAAGCCTATGAAATACATCAGGCTAAAAAGACAATTTTGCTTCCCAACCACGTTGCGCCTTTCAACACTCAACACACAGAACTACCTGTAACCTCTGAACTATCAGGTTTTTTGAGGTAATTGTGAATCTGCATCTCTAGTTTCCTCTATGATTTTGGAAAATAAATTCTAAAGCAAAGTAATTTTCAGTGTCTGACAGCCCGTAAATATTTGAAACATCTTCATTAAATGTGATTGAATGAAAAATGCTCCTGATGGTTATGACTTGAATGCTGAAAACTCGAATTGATAATCAGATACTTAGCTCCGAATTGAAGATCGACTGAATTACAAACTTTAACCTGGCAACTTATTTAATGCATTTATTAAATCAAATTGAAATAATTGTATATGGATAATGAAAAGCAATCCTCAACTATGATAGCATGTCATAGAAGTAAAAATATGGACGTAGGGACTGAAATTGCAGGCCTCAGCGCCTGGGCTTCTCACTCACTAGCTGTGTGACTGTGAGCATGCTGTGTAGCCGTCTCATACCTCAGTTTCCAGGCCAGCGAGGTAGCTCAGCAGTCTAAAGAGCCTGCATAGGCAAGCACAGGGATCGCGGCTGGATCTCTGTCACCCCATGTGGCGCCAGCCCTGCCCGAAGAGCAGCCTGATCCAGCCACAAAAAGAATAAAATAAAATAAAGCCTTCTCATACCTCAGTTTCCTCACATGGAAGGGGATAGCTCTATCAGCACTATATTGACTTTATTTGAGAAGGAAGTAATTTAATATCTATAAAGCATAATATGCATAACGAACTTAAGCTTGGCAGGTTACAAAACCCATTACATATTTGTTAGAAGAATTAAATTCAGTTATGAAAGTGACCTAATGCAGATGAATCAGACACCAAGATTAAAAATCATGTTATTGATTTATTTACTTGGTACAGGGTCTCACTTTGCAGCTTGGACTTGCAGTGATCCTGCTGTCTCAGCCTCCCCAGTGCTGGGATTTGCAGGTACGTGCCATCACACCTGGTTTTGGGGCCCACATGGTGTGCCCAGGGCCCTGGGTCCAGTGTGGTTTGTGGTCTCAGAGATCAAACCTGGGTCCTTGTGCTTGCCAGGCAGGCATTTAGACCACTGAGCTACCCCCTTAGCCTTCAGGAATCCTGTTGGCAAGCAAAATCCTGAGCTCTCCCTGTGCAGTTCTACTTGGGTTTCATGACTACACTCTTCTATTTTCTTCTTCTTCTTCAATTTCTCTTTCTCTTCTCCCTTTCTCCTTTACTCTACCCTTCCTTCTTTTACTCAGTTTTGGAGCTAGAACTCAGGATTTCATGCAGAGTAGGAAAGTGTTCTTCCACTGAGCTACATTCCCAGGGTATTCTTCAAATATAAATTCAAACTACATAGATTTATAGTATAGGTGCTATAGAAATGTAAGTAATCATTTCATAGGTAAAATAACCCTAGCCTGAAAATTATTACAACATTGATTCCTAAAGCTGTAGTAATAGACCTATGTTACTATCAGCACCATAAAAATGTGACCATCATTGGCATATGCATATGTCATATCAAAATAAGATTACTACACTAGCCATCTTTAAATTGTTATTATTATTATTATTTTTTTGTATTTTAGGGAGGGGTCTACAGGGTGTTCAGGGCCTCACTGCTAGATCAGACTCATAGTGATTCTCCTGTTTGCAGCCTCCCAAGAGCCGGATTACAGGTGCGCACCACCATGCCCAATCTCAGTCACCCCCTCAGTGTGCCCCAGGGGCAGGGCTGGAATGGCAGGCCCCGAGATCAAAAACCCAACCCCTGTACCTGCTTGCAGGTGCTTTAATCCACTGAGCTATTTGGCTGGTCCTGGAGTGGGACTCTTGTCTTCGGTTTTACTTTCCTTATATTTATTTTAATTTTTAAAGAGACTAAAACTAATTTGAAAAGCATTAGAAACAATATAGGATTTCACTAAACAAAACTAAAGGAATTCAACAGTGGTTGTTGCATTACATATTGTTGTTTTCAAATTAGTTGCTCAGATTAACAGATATAAGCATGCAAAATTGTTCAAGAAATTACAGGGCTGGTGAGATAGCTCAGCGGACTAAAACACCTGCTTAGGCAAGCTTAGGAAGTGAGGGATTGCAGTTCGACCCCTAGCACCACATGCTGTGCCAGCCCCACTGTCAGGGCATTCTGAGCTGTCCAGAGTCGGGGTGTAGTGGCACACACCTGTAATCCCAGCACCAGGGAGGCTGAAAGCAGGGGGATCACCATGATTCCGAGCTTCATAGTGAGGTAACAACCAAATACATAAAAAAAGAAATCATAGAAAATTGAAATGGAGAAAGAAAAAAAATAGCCACTAGCTGCTCCTTACAATAGACTAGCAGAAAACATGGAAATTAAATCGTGCCATGTATTTTAAATCTTGCATTATTCACTCTTAAATATTATGTAGCTTTAACAACCTAATTTTATTATTTTAAAGATTTGAGGATACATACTTTATTGCAGTATCAATAAATATCAAAACATAAAAAA
>NW_004524580.1:13530807-13531916 GCF_000260255.1 Octodon degus
AAACCTGAAATATTTGTTTGAGAAAGTGTCACATAGGCTTTTAATAGTAACTAACTGTACTTTTAATAGAATTTTTTAGCGTGTAGAACTTAATATTCCATCTTGATTCATGATTAGGCGTAATGTGAGATTAGGGTATTTGTAATAGCATACACTTATTCATAAAAACTCATATTATAGAGGATGGGGAGGTAGCTCAGTAGAATCAGTGCTTGCCTGGCAAACAAGGTCGTGAGTTACCTGGTACTGAAAAAGAATCATTTTATGTAAAAGCATATTGGTGCTCAAAATCCTGCAAGTGTCTTCCATGCCAAAACATTTAAGAAATACTGTCAGTTGTTCTTTTCCACTTTTTCTGGAAATTATATATTTATAGCACTAAATAATTATAGAACTCAAAAGATACTAGTTCGTGATATAAATTAAATATTTGAGTGAAAAGTTATAAATTTAAAACAACTTTTCATGGGGCATTTGTGGTCTTGAAGTGCAGAACTCAGTCCTTGTGGGGTTGGAGAGATAGCTCAGCGGTCTAGGCTCCTGCCTGGCAAGTGCAATGACCGGGTTTAATCCCTGGTACTGCGTGCCGTGCTGGGTCCACACCAAGCCGACCACCAAAACTGGTGTGGTGGCATGTGCCTGTAATCCCAGTGCTGGGGAGGCTGAGACAGCAGGACCAGTAGGAGTCTGAGCTGTGTAGTGAGACCCTGCAAATAAATAATACTACCCTATCTTTAAAATAAATCAGAGCAAAAAAAGATAAGAAAAAAAATTCCTGAAAGTAAGCACCAACATTCACTTCTTTTCTCCAATCTTGCATAACTATATCTGTTCACCTGAGCAACAGATTTGAAGATAACGATAATGTAACAGCCATTGTTACTTAGGTATTCCTGTTTTGAAAATCTGTAACGTATGCATTGTTGTATGTTATCCTATTTCTGTCCTTTTTTCTATTTTTGCCTCTGTTTCTACTCTTCAAAATGAAATAAAATAAACCAAAATATATGAGGTAGGGGGCTGGAGAGATGGCTCAGTGGTCTAAAGCACCTACTTAGAACAAGCTTAGCAAAAGCATCAGGGACCGCGGTTCAATCCCCCAGCACCAC
>NW_004524580.1:13532016-13536116 GCF_000260255.1 Octodon degus
AAATAAAATTTATAACATTTAAAAAAATATATGAGGTAAAAATAAATAAATAAATAAACTAAAAAATAGCCCTTGTGCCCTACCCTCTTGAAGTAGCCTGGAATATTGACACGTACTACCCCTCCTGGTTGAAAAGACAGCTTTTTTTCTTTTTTACCTGATTGGACTTTCTACCTTAATACCTGAAAAGAAATTGTGAATACATTTTATAAACATGTATAATATGTAAAGAGTTAAAAGCATTTAGAAAGGATCACAAACAGTCTGCTTTTCTTTTTGGCTTTGTGGGTTATTTAACACTGAAATCACAAAACTATCAAGTAAAGATTCAGATCATGTTAAACCACTGGAAGCTCCAATAAGCACACAAATGTGGAAACTATAAGTGGATTTCCTTAACATAACATTGAGAACTTCCTCATTAAAATGAGGTATTGCTGTATTATTAAATCAGACTAAGTTATCACATCAATCCATAATTGTATTGAAGTCAAGAAAAAAATATCAGCCTCCAAGAGTATTTTTGGTACTATACAATGTGTACAAATAAGCTGAAAATGTCTCTCTAAATAATCAAAAAAGGAATTTGACTGTGTTACTAGTCCTTTATTGGCGGATGCTAATAAAAATATATGGCCTGAAAAGTCAACATAGTCAAAGTCAGATAAAAACCTAACGAGGTGTGTGATAATCCTGTATACCGTGGTCTGAAATGTCTCATGAAGTTAGTGGAAAGTTACAATGAAATACTTGATGAATAAGGATATCATTTTGCTTTAAGTGTTGCGTAATTATTCAGTACATGTATAATATTAGCTAACTGGGAGTAAGAAAGACTGACTATATCCTGAAGATAAATCAATTATGGTGAAAATTGACACAGTGAAAAAAAAGGAAACGATGTGTTCGTTATGTTTTATCTTCTATAGTATTATATATACTATAAAGTATAGTTGTGTCTTATAAAACTATTTTACTATGGAAGCTAATTAGGCATTAAAGTTAAGCTAACTTTCTTTAACTCTAAGCAACTGAATATCCTTGGATGGTGCACTTATTAAGCACTTGTGATTTAATGATTTAAAAGACAATGTAATGTTTCATTAATACATAAACATTTTACATTACTGACTCTCTCCTAAGAGGAAAAGGATGAAATGGGACATTCTTCTGATGTTATTGTGAGAACAAAATTCACAATTTAAGGTAATTGATCAAGGAAACAAGATAAAAATATTAACTCTAGGTGGAGTGTATCTGAATTTTTCAGGATTATTATAGTGTCTACCTCAAGAACTTAGAACAAAATAACCAAAAATATGGAAACTAAAATAAAAATGACGAGTTTATCTGAAACTTTGGTGGACTGGTGAATACATTGATATGATTTTCACAAATTTTCTTGTTAGTGTGTCCAATAGAACATTCCAACCCATATCAAGGCTGGTGCTAGCTATTTCAGCCATTTCAGAAAAACACCTACTTGAAGATCTATGATTAATAAAAGCAGACTACATAATAATGGCACTATCTATAAGGATTGTATTATCTTGTGTTTATAGGGTGGATCAACTTAAACCTAGATTTTCCTATAGGCAACAAGAAAACCTATTAAGACATAAGTAAGATCCCCTTTTTTCCATTAAAATTCGAACAGAATATGTTTGATACAAAGTACTACACTGATGTGCAAATTATGCTGAATACACTCATCTTCTCTTTCTGCCCACTGACATAATTCATAATGCTGTAATAGCCACAAATGCTCACATCCTCTTCTCTGCAAATTTGTTGGAGAAATCCTGCCATGAGTACAGCAGTAGGAAGCTTCCCTGTTACATACATTTTGTAGAGTGAATGCTATACATACGTGCAGACTTGCATACCCAAATTTGGGCTAATGTAGAAAAGAGTTATTGGAACAAAAAAAAATAAAAAATGTGACTCTTCTATCAAGAAATAAACAGCTTGACAAAGTATCCCTGTGATACTCCATACCTATCAAGTCTTCTCAGTTTTAACATTACTGTTTTGGAATGGATAACTTTTTTATTTTGTCCCAGAAGACCATCTTGTGCATTGTCAGGTGTTTACTGTCATCCTTAAATTCACACTGTATATGCAAGGACACTTTTGTAATCATGATGAAGAAAATTGTCTGCAGACATTATGCTAGGTCTCCCTCCCATGGGATGTCACATTGCTTCTGATTACAATCACCACTTAATATAAAATATCCTTGGCCATAATAGTGCCCTCAATGAATTAAGTTACACAATTTTGCTTCAGTTAATAATCAGCATCATTACTTAAAAAGATGATAAAGACATATGGAATATTTATGGTATACATTTTGTAGATATGTAGAATGAGTTAGTGAACATAAAATACATACCAGATTATTTTGAAATCCTGGGAATTTCTGCCATATGAAATTTTGACATATGCACTTCAGCTAACACAATCATGTTTTGTAAGTTTCTCCATACAATTAACCTTCAGGTGAGTAAGGTTGGAGTACAAGAAATGATGGAGAGATAAAATTGAAAAGGAAAAATTGTTCAAAAGAATCACTGTTGAAATGAAGGGGAGAAACCAGAAGGTGATTAAAGAAATTGTCAGACTTAACCTCCAAAAAACAATTGGTTCAGATCTCATTTCTGAGAAACAAGTAATATGTAGTAGAGTGGACTATTTGTATCACATACATAGATTATTTGGCTCTGGAGCAGACAAGTAAATTAGGCAGCTTTCCTGAGCAGCTAGAATCCTGGGAGTAAGTGACAGCAAAGTTTTACTGAGATAAGGTAAATTAGCTAATATGAGACAATTGTAATTTTTTGTTCAATTCTTTGTACTCTTTAGTTGTGCATGGGGGATTTCAACAATTGTAATTTTTAAAGCAAGACAAAACCACTTTAAAAGCTACTTACCACTAAAATGAAGTTTCAAATTCTGGATACATTACTTTTTGAGATGAGATGCAAGAGAAAGAATAATTCAAGCCAGATAATCAACTCTGCAGCAGGCCAAAATAACATTAAAGCTGATAACCCTGTTTTAGATTGTAAAATGAAGTTATCTCTATCTCAGGAAAGTAAAACACTGTGGATACAGAAGATAACTACTCGAATATTGAAAAAGCACATTAATTACAAACATTCACTTCCATGTACTCAAAATTGTCCCATAATATCTTTGGAGAAACTAAAGTGAGTTAACAATTGCATGTGACTTGTTCTTCATTATGAAAAGCTACTTGTGAAGTCTTTCATGGGCCACACTATACTGCAGTTTTTAATTCCAGATTGACAGCATTTCTTGAGAAAGATAAAAGACAGAAACCACAATACTTCTCATAAACTTATCTTATTTTTAATCTTTCTACATTATTTTATTTCCCAACTTAAAAGATTGAATGTGGATCCATAATTAGTCCAGCCAATGAGTAACAGTACTGCTTTTCTCCTACTATAGTTAATTTATAACTATAGAATGAAGAACATTGTTATATGTAGTCTTATATAATTCTTACAATCTAACTGGCAAGAGAAGCAGGGAAAGCATTACTGTAATTTTGTAGTTGAACAATGTATATAGCAATTACTCACTGTCTTTAAAGTGTGTTTAAAGTTGTAGAAGCATTTGTACAAATGATGCTGTAACTATACTTGGTTTTGCCAAGCTATTTTATACACAATAATTATCAAACAATTTCCACTATTAAGGAAATCTGACATATTTAACCCTCTCCCAATTTATATCTTCTAGAGTGTGTTTGTTTCTGCAGGAGGTATCTTCCTTTCTGTGCTCATCTATACACACACAAACACACACACACACACACACACACACTTCTAAAAACACATAGGTTGCAATCCTCTTATGCTCACTTTTTAGAAAAATCTCAGAAATTTCTTTCTACTCAATTCCAAGGACCTTCAGAGCCATCACATTTGATTTGCACCTCATGACCCTGCATTCTGTTCTTTGCAGTTAGTTTATGTTTCTCTCTCTCTCTCTCTCTCTCTCTCTCTCTCTCTCTCTCTCTCTCTCTCTTTCTTTCTTCCTGCCTTCCTTCCTTCCTTCCTTCCTTCCTT
>NW_004524580.1:13536216-13551870 GCF_000260255.1 Octodon degus
CCTCCCTCCCTCCCTCCCTTCTTCCTTCCTTCCTTCCTTCTTTCCTTCCTTCCTTCCTTTCTTCTTTTCTTTCTTTCTTTTGTGCAAGGTCTCACTACACAGCTCTGACTCATAGTGATCCTCCTGTTTCTGCCTCCCTAGTGCGGTGATTACAGGTATATGTACATTTTTCTTATCTCCTTAGATGCCTTGTAATTTGTTTCAGAAAATGTTACATATACCCATAGTTTTATTTCCTAAAGAGTTGATATATAATGCACATATTTGCTATTGTTTTAGCCATTTTTAGTTGTTTATTACTAATATTTTGATGATAAAATGCCTTGTTCATAATTTCTTCTTTTTTATATGCAGAATATATTTATTGGGGGAAAGAAAGCTTCTGTCAGAGAGAGGAACAGAAAGGGGGCGCCAAGTGAGTGGTCTCCAACAAGCCATCTCTTTTAGGAACTTTTATAGCATACAAGCATGCAATGAGGCAGGGCTAAAGTGGTGAAGAACATGGGAACTCGGCCATGTTTGTAATTTCTTTATGGACATAACTGTTGGGTTAGGTCTTAGAGACAGCATTGCGCACACACACACACACACACACACACACACACACACACACACACGAGTAAGCCCTAAGCCTGTGTCCTTAGGAGCACTACTTGGCTGCTAATACTCTTCCCTCTTAATTAAAAGGTTGCCTTCAAGTGGAATAGCTTGCCCTAAGCACATTCATAATCCATGTGCCTCCTTATGAAGATTTAAGGATTGTGATAAGAGAAAGTGTCTGAGTATTAATGAGGCAAAGAAAGCATTTACTGTTAGGCAAGGCTTTGCTTGTTGTTCAGTTACACTGTTACATTACTGCTTTTACTTCACTACAGTAAACAGGATTTCTATAGTTAAAGGACAGACTATCTTTGTAGATGCTTAAATTTCAACTGGAATGAAAGTTGATCATAATTTTAGTAATCACGTGTTTGGCTTAACAATGCATTCTGGCAAATTTTTGAAGAAATTTATTCTTTTTCTTCTTTTTTGGTACCAGGGATTGAATTCAAGACTATGTACTTACCAGGCAGGTGCTTATGCTGCTGAGCTATATTCCTCGCCCTGAAGACAATATTCTTCCTCTAATGTTTTTTAGTGGCACGCACTGGTTGTAGGCAACATTTTCATCCACCTTAAGAAGTCTATGTAATTAACATCCTTGATTTTTTAAAATAATCTCTCCTTTTCTCTCTTCTTCATTTTTTTTCTATGGCTCATGTTTTTGAGATATAATCATCCATCCATCGTGGGGTGTTGGTTTATGCACATGACATTTCATAAGTCTTTTAAGCCTCTTTCTCACTCCTACTTTTCCCCACCTTCCATCTTCGGGGCTTCTCATTTTTAAAACACAAGATTATAAATGCTTATGAAAAACTCCTACATTAATTGGTAGCTAGGTATATCATGATATACAGGGTTTAATGTTTTATTCAGTGAATTGCTTGTCATTTTTCAGAAATGATTATCACTATTATTACTAATTTGTAGTCTCAATTGCTGAGTTGTTCTAGAAATGTTACTACTTATAGGAAGAAAATAATTGAAATAAAATTGTGGGAAAAAAATCAAAGAAGGTGGTAGAAAGCACAGCAAGAGCAGGGAACAAGGTCTGGAGTCCAGCAATTTCAGAGATGACTTTTGAGGTCTGCACAGTCTGATGGATAACCCACTATGACTAGTGGACTACATTGAATTATTTTGCTGAATTCATGTACCTACAATATTTAAATGGCAATGGAATACCTGTCTCTGACAAAACTAAAAGAAAAAGGGGGATATAAATGAAGGACCATTTTGTATATGTATATACAAAATAGTTAGGATATATATACAGTTACTTTCTCTTAATTCAATGAGAAGTAAGATTTGTACTAATAGCATTGGACAGGATATCATGTCTGCATCTTGTACTATGAATAACTACTACGAAGACAACAATATGCAATGTATTAATCATGGTAACTGTCCTACTATCTTGTTTTGAAACTGTCTCATTACTATTTGTTTTGCAATAAAATTAATTAAAATAAAGAAATAATTAAAAACCATGTAAGTTTTATTTTATAAGTGGCTTTTGTTATAAAACATTACACATAAAATATTTAAAAGTTTATATGTTGCTCAAGGTGTTGGTTTTGAAAAACACTCAATTCTTCTCATGGTCTATAATACACATATTATTTATTAAATATATATTGCTCTCTTAATGGCAAATAAGTTTACTCATTTCAAATTTTGCATGAATCAACTTTCTTTTTAAGTGCTACAGTGAAGGACTGGCAAGATAACTCAGCAGATTAAGTGACTGCTCAGGCAAGTGAAGGGACCAGGGTTTGATCTCCGGCACCATGTGCCATTCCAGTCCCACCCCCAGGTGCACTGAGGCCACCATGAGTGGGCGTGGTGGCACACACCTATAATCCCAGTGCTGGGGAGGCTGAAAACAGGAAGATCAGCAGGAGTCTGAGCTATGCAGCAAGATCTTGTATCAAATACATTAAAAAAGAAGAAAAAGTAATTAAGTGCTACAGTGGTGTATGTGTGTGTGTGTGTGTGTGTGTGTGTGTGTGTGTGTGTGTGTTCTTCATGGTAGGATATGAAATGTGTGGTAGAACTCAGAAAGTAAATGCTCTTCAGCGGAGGAAGGGTCCTAGAATAAAGATTTTCAAGCGGAGAGTACAGCACAGGAGAGACTTGAGTGAAAAAGTCTAAGGCATATGAGGGATGTAAGGAGATCCCAGTCACTTGGTTTAGAGTGTGCCATCATTTCTCTGCAATCTCAGAAATAGAATGAATAAGGGAAGCCTTGAGGTAGAGCCGTGAGATAAACGGCCACACACCATGAAATACTACAAGTAAAGCTCTTAACGGCTAAGCATGCATGAAGACTGTGATGAGGCCCAAGCAACCCTTGGCTTTCTAATTGGGTGAAGAGGCAGGTTACTGGGACATTTGCTGAAATGAAGCACCAGGAGCAGATCCACGGACAACATGAGGATCTGCTAGGGTTTCACTATCTTTGAGAAGGCAAAATTTTGTTCAGAGGACAAGGTATACCAATTTCCACTGAAAAGAACTAATCCTTCTGAGAGAAATGACTGGTTCTGGCATGAAGGCAACAAAATAAAAAAGAAAGGCATTATTCATGTACTTCCAGAAACTAAGAAAAAGTTACAAAAATAAAAGTATGGGGACAATCAGAATGATATAGGAGCCAATTCAAATACATTCTCTCACTTTAGTGCTGAAAGTGAGATAATTTGCTGTCAAAATAAGCAAAGCACAGTTGTATTACAACAAAAATATAAAATATATATGGATATATTTATGTAATTACATTATTACATGAATAAATAGATAATAAAAACAAATATTCCTTACAGAAGAATCCCAAACAACATATATATAAGCATTTCCTTCTCTAAATCCAAATTCATGCAAATGTAGTCAACATATCGTTGGCAAATGAAAAAAAATTAATACATTGTAACTAAGTTTTTCAACATACGATGCAGGAATAATTGTCTACACCCTGGATAAAATATGAATGTAGTCACAAACTTGACATTATTAATAAAAATTAACTCAAAATTAATAGTAGATCTAAATGTAATGCTAGATTAGAAGTCTATAAGAAAATAATAGAAAATGAGGTATTCCCTAAACATATAGTGGCAACATTAATCAAGCTCCAGATGGTTAAGTTGCATTTAGAATTTTTTTTTAAATTATTTTGCAGTACCGGGGATGGAACGATTGAACTCAGGACCTTGTGCTTGCTAGGCAAGTGCTTATTCTACTGAGCTATCTCCCCAGCTCTAAAGTTGAGAAGGATTTTTTTTTCTGTCTCAGGCTGCCTTGAGGGAGGGTCTGGTAAGGCATGTGGACCTGAGGCTTGAACCTCTGTATCCTGTACCTGACTGCATTTGCATAAGCAGGCACTTAAACAGCTGAGCTAACCGGCCAGCCCCCTACACTTAGAATTTTAAAAAAGACTATTACATGCAAAACAAATTATATGAAGATCTTCTATGACTTAGAGCTGGCTTTAAAATATTAATTTCAAAACTTTTAATGTACAATGTTTGATTTAAAAATAAAGTATCTTAGAATGTAACAATTTGCATAAACCCAGCAGAGAAATATCAGATAAACATGGAACTATTTATTTTACTTTGACTGTAAATGTGATATAATATTTTTTAATCTAAAGCATTATTTCACATTTTGCCATTTGCTTGAAATCAAATGCAACATTAGTTTTGTTTGGTTATTTTTTAATTCCTATAAATAATTCCAAAGGTACTTCCTGATAGTTGCTCTCTATTGATACAAATTGCATGAAATTAGTGTTGGTTTTATTGCTTTAATCCATCCAGACATCAAAACTCTTCCATCAGCACCTCACCTCATATTTCCATGGATTATAGCTCTACATCTCATCTTGAATGCATGCCATGTGACCTAAGCTAGAGCAAGGAACATACTGATACAGCGTGTTGTTAAGATGTGCAAGTGGGTACAAGTTGTGGCACCGCAACTTGTGGAACAGACTGACCTGGTGTCAACTACGCTGGGATCTGTGGTTTAAAGTGTTATCTGAATGCAATGAATTTCTTACTTCAATGCTTTTCAATTGTACAAATATCTATGTATCTATCTATCTGTGTTATAATATTTGCATAAAATTTGCGTACATTGCACAATTAATGTATAAACCTTCTACTGTAAGTTCTATATAGAAACTATGGGCAGTATCTTTTTTATAGCAATCTCTTTACACTTTCGTTTTTTAGTAAATTTGTTGAACGTGGTGCTAGTTTTCCTTTGCTGTAAAATGATTTACTTCAAATTGTAGCTTGCAACAATAGCTCTTTATAAACTTGCATGGGTCAAGAATCTGAGCATAACTTAAATGAGTGCTTTTCTTGGTTCACACAGTACTGAATTACGTAGGCACAACTCCATGTTTGCAGGGCATCATGGGGATGTTTATTGTGGGTAGGTGGCACAGACATCCTTCATATTCTATTTTTATATCCCCTTCCCTTCCCTTCTTCCCTTTCTTCTGGCTCTTCATCTTTTTCTGTTTGCCCAATATCTACAATATCTACAGCCCTACTTTCTCTTGCCTGTCTTTCATTTGGCTCTTTGATTTATTTATGCTCTTGGTTTCTTTAAAAGAGAAACCATAAAATTTTAAGCTTGGATATGTCATTTATTTATATTAGGGTAGGCAGGTCCATTCATCTTCTTAAATATGACTCAAGTATATCCTTCCTTATAGCAGAGTAGTACTCTACTGCATATAAATACCACACTTTTTATCCATTCCTCTGCCGATGGACCTATTGGTCACTTTCACAATTAAGCCATTAGGAAACATGCAGCTATAAAGATAAGTATCCAACTATCCCTGTTACATGATGTCTTTAATTCTTTTGGGAAGAGATTCAGAAGGTGAATGTCTTTGTTCAAGAGAATTTCTATTTTGAGTTTTTAATATATTCTTCACACTGATTTTCATGATGGTTGAACTAGTTCAATTTTCACAAACAATTTTGAAGTGTTGCTTCATCACTGTGGCCTTGCCAGCATTTGTTATTTGACTTCTTGATGGTTTTCATCTTTGCTGGAGTAGGAGAAAATCTTGGTGTGGTTTTTATTTGCAGAGATATAATTTCTGATATATAATGATGACTATTTCTTCATATATTTATTGTCTGTTTGGACTTATTTTACAAAGTGCTTGTTCATTAAAACTGTCCATTTTTTGGTAGGGCCTTTATTTTGAGGTGTCTAATTTTTTTATTTCTTTTCATAATTTTTATATTAATCTTCTGTCCAAGGTATAGATGATGAACCTGTTTTCCTATTCACTATGATGCCCTTTCACTCTGCTGAATTTTTCCTTTTGGACAGAAACTTTTTATTTTGATGTACTTCCATTTGTTGATTCCTAACATTATTTCTTGTGCAATTAGTTCTCTGTTCAGAATATCTTTGCGTATATATTATTTCAAGAGGTTTGCCAACTTTGTTTCTAGAAGATCAAATATTCATTTTTTAACACTTAAATCTTTGAGCCTTTTTGATTTTAGTTTCGAAGTGGTAAAAGACATCTAGCTTCGGTCTTCTTCATGTGAATTATCAGTTTTGCCAACACTATTTGGTGAATGATGCCATTTTTCTTTCATGGTTTATTTTTGGATCTTTTGTCAAAATTCATGTTGCTGATTGTGTGTGGGGTTATTCTGCATCTTCTATTCTATTCCACTGGTACCCATGTCTGTGTTTGTATCAATTCTGTGCTTTTTTTTTAAATCTCTGTAGATTTGTAATATAACTTATAGTCCAGCACTGTGACGCTTCCTGCTTTGTTCTTATTTCTCAGGATGAGCACTGCTATTCTGGGTCTCCTCTGAGTTTCACATGAATTTCAGGAGTGTTTTCTCCCATCGTGTGAGGAATTCTATTGGGATTTCACTGTGTTCATATAGCAATTTTGGGAGAAGGGCTACTTTGAAATGCTGGTTCTGTTTATCCAGGAGAAAGGGTTGAATGTCTTCCCATTTTCTAATTTCCCATTTGATCTCACTTTTCAGAGTAGTTTTGTTTAAAAACTCTTATATTTCTTGATTAGGATGATTCCAGGGTATTTAATTTTTCTTACTGCTATTAGGAATGATAATGTTTTCCTAATTTCTTTCTTGGTAAGTTCACTATGGCACTACAGGAATGCCGTTAAATTTTTGTGTGCTGATTTTGCATCCTGCTACTTTGCTGAGTTTGGTCATTGTCATGGCTTGGGTTTTTTCCAACGTGAACATCATAGTACAGTACATGTTTTGTAATAGTATTTTATATTGATTCACCCAAGAATAACATACTATAAGTGCAGGAAATCTATCCACACAATGAATAATAATGAATCCAGCTGAAAGTCTAGAGCCCACAACAAAGTCTATGGAGGCCTGCTTCACAGGTCTGTGCTGGAAAGGCCCAAAGCTCAGTGGTGGAAGCTAGGAAGTCTATGCCAGTGGGATGAAGGATCTGTGCTAGCAAGCTGAGGGATCTGAACTTCAGCTAGGATGGAACCCTCAAGGTAAGCACCAGAGTCCCCCAAAAGTACCACAGCTGTCCTCAGCAGCAGTGAGTTCCAAAGCTCCTCCAGTGATGAGGAAAGCCAAGTTCCCATCAGGAAAGCCAACGCGACGAGCTTCATGAGGCTGAGCAGTGCACCATCTTCCCCTCCAGAGCCAGGAAGCCATGCTCAAGATGAGGACCCAAGCTTCTCCAGAGTTCATCGGGAAAGCCAGCATGACAAAGTCCTCCAGCAGAACAGCCCAAGAGAACTACAAGCTTCCAAAAGCTTCAACAGCTTCTCCAAACAGCATCTCTAACAACATTTTCGCAACTTCTTGTGTTCTTCCTTTATGCTGCTGGCAACAACCCTCAGGTGGGCCTCCTGCACCCAGCACCAAGCTAGTTTAATTCAGCTGGGTGTAAGATGTTGACCACCAGTTAGCTATCCACCACAGTCATTAATTCTCAGAGCATTTGACAGAAATTTTTGGTCTATGTAAAGGATCCTGTTTCCTGCACAAGGTGATAATCTGACTCCTCTCCTTTTTGCATGTATCTCTTTTCTTTTTTGAAGATCTCAGGCAATGATGCATTCTCATTGGGAAGCTACAATCTTTTTCCATTTTCACCTCAATTGTTGACAGGATGAAATTTCTTGTATGTGTAGGATTGATCTCCACAGTTCCTCAGATCAAGCAGTTCAAAGAATTGGCGGTTGCATCTTTAAAGAAAGCCAAGGAGGATCTTCGTTTATTTGAATCTCATCCTCCAGGGGATACCTGAATGTTCTCTATAGATTCTGCTTAGATCAGAGGCATTCAGGATAACCTTTGTTTGGATTTGAAGCTATAGTTATATCTGCATGCTCTCTTATTTCATGCTATAATCTTCTAGGTAAGAGCAAGGATGGAGTTCTCTCTGCAATCAAGAGGAAATCATCACACAAAGTTATGAATTACAAGGGTAAGAATCATAGAAAACATCTTAGAATTCTGCCAAGCACAACTGGCATGCAAATGCACTGTGCCGGCCTACTGCTGCATGGTGGGGGGTGGGGAATAGAGCTCAACCCCAGTACCTTTTAATATGAAATATCTCTCAAGCATCAAAGTACTGACTTGGCTTAAAATTTCTGTATCCTTTATACATTCATTATAATCTTATAACACTGAATTTATTGCCTAATTGGCTGGTTTGTAATTGTGGTCCTCAATGATAAGAGAATAAATGCTCCAGGATCACTTTTCATGAAATGTTATCATTTTCCTCGTGCATTATGCTTAATAAAGGTAAAAATGCCCTATTGGAGAGTCAAATAATTTCATTGGTAATATTTTTTTAGAAAATACCAAGTTTCTCAATGCAAATTTTAGTGTGACCTAAATGCTGTTTTGAAGAGCAAAATAAGTAACTTTTAAACCTTCCCAGTTCAAAGGATGTTGGGATACTATTAAAGCCAATTTTGTTTGAAATGTGTAGGCATGTAAAACTTACACTCTGAATATATTCCGAATTTAGCAGTAACAAAGATTGCCTCAAAATAACTATCCTTAGAGACATTAGAAACTTATTTTTCCTTCAACATAAATTCACAGATATAGAGGATTTTCTTTCACAAATTGCACTTTACCCTTGAACACAGTTTGATGATGTATAATAAGCACATTTTGTTTTTGTATGAAGGCAAACAATTCTTTGCAACTCTTTATTTATTTAGTATTTCTAATGTATTTTGTACAGGGTCTCACTACAAAGCTTGGACTTGTAGTGACCCTCCTGTTTTCAGCCTCCCCAGTTCTGGATTTACAGGCATGCACCACCGTACCCAATCTTGGTGGCCAGCTCAGTGCACTGGGTATGGGGCTGGCATGGCAGGTGGTGCCAGGGTCTGATCCCTGACCCCTCTACTTGCCTAAGCAGATATCTCACTGACCCATATTTACAAAATATATTATAATTCCTCTAGAAGCCCCTAGCTACCAAATGAAAATATAAATACAATATAAAGTATAAAATATTATTAGGTCATAAAAATGGCTCACTGATACATTTTAAAAGCTGCACTCTATTGAACTTCTTTTTCTGTCCTTTAATTCACACAGCCAAACACTTTATTTTCATGTTTATTTTTAGCTCAAGAGGATGAATAAAAGATTTCCTAGAAATGTTTGATTTTCAAATGAAAAGACACTAAAACAAAATAAAAATTTTCTTTGTATGGAGTATCACTTTTTTTTTCAGATTTTTCTGCTTATAAGTTTTCCAGACAAACTTTTATTTCCAGAAACTATTCCATCAGATAAGTAGATTTTGTGAAATATGGCTATTCTTGTATTTTATCCTTGTTACTGCCAAGCTATTTTTATTGACATATTTTCTGTGTTTATTCTAAATTTCAGAGACATCTGTAGGTCAGGAAAATGATGCCTCCCCTGCCAGTTTTCAGTATTATTTACCAAGTATATCTTTTCCAATATAATCAAGTTTTCGCTATTTTTCTACTACAATGCTTACTACTACTACTGCAAAATATTGAATTTTATTTTTAGCCGTCATAAATCATAAACAAAATGTTGTAAACCTGAGTTAAGCAGAACCAAAGCTTTAAGACTGAAGTATATCATAATGTCTAGGAATATTCAGAAACACAAGCACAGGAATTTCATAAATTTGATGACATCAAGATTTCTTTATAAAATGTAGGTGTTACATTTCCTTTTGTATTTCTTCATTTCATTTATCTTACTAAAGCAAAAAAAAACCATAGAATTTTGTGAACGCAGCCATATAAATGCAAAGCTGTGCTCCCTGAAAGCAAAATGTTGAAGTCCCAACTCTCAGTAACTCATGATTGTTTTGAGATACTTATCATGTTTATAGAATGTATCAAGTTAAAATGAGGATTTTTAGAGTGAGACACAATCCAGTGTAATTTATATCCATTTAGAAAATGGAAAGTTGCACACAGAGATGTCAAAGATGAACAATGTGAAGAGACAAGCGGCGGGGAAGATGGTCACTTCCAAGCCAACAAGAGACCTGGACCTGTAACAGTGCCATCCTTCACTGCTGTCCAAGGAACACATGCAGTCAATACTTTGACTTTATACATCTGCCTTTTGGAACTCTGAGAAGTGTATGAGGTCTGTGTTTTGTTGTTTATGCCTTCCAGCTTGCGACCTAGCAAATAAATGTAAGTATGGTGATCACTAACTTATGATGGCTCACCTTCATGATTGTTTTGACAGCTAATGTTTCAAAAGTGATGTGCATTCAGGAGAAACCTTGCTTCAGATTCTGAAGTTTGATTATTTTCTGGGCCAGCTGTATGTTATAGGATGCTCTTCCAGAATGCTGGGCAGAGGGAGTTAAGAACACTGTTGGCTACACAAGCAAATCACAAGGGCAAGTAGAAAATGTTGCAATAATCCAATTTGTTGCTACTCTATACTATTAGGTCCAGTAAAGACATTTTTCATGTTAGAATATGGGTTTACAGTGGGTTTAAAATGATATAATTCAATCCTAAATTGAATAACATCAGTTATTTTGAAAGCATTTTGTCTTGTACTTATTGGTACTGTGTTGTGTGTATCAGGAATTAAGTATAACTTCTAGAAGCTGAAAGTGACAAGAAATTAGTTAGGTGCTGTTCAATGAGTTCTGAATCTATGTGAAGAAATAATGTAAAGTCTGGTAACTAAAAGCTCAGATTAGAAGTCATAATCCATGGGGTCAATTCTGATTTATTACTTGTGACCTATAGTTTTATGCAACTTAGATGGGTTTAATGAATTGTGTTTAAATTTAAAAAAATACAGTAAGAAAATTAAGTCTATGAATTCCTCCAAACACTCCTTGCTTTCAATATAATTATTCCATTGGTTTTCCAAGTTTCTGAAGCAGTTTTTAAATTTAATTTAATTTAATTTTAAAGAGTAGCAACAAATAGCAGAAACAAAGACAAATCAGAGTAACAGGTAACAGTGCACTTGATACAGTTTCAGAACAATAATAAAAATTTAGCAATGGTTGTTGTATTACATATTTTCATCATAAAAATCTGCTGTCCAGATTAACAGATATAAGTATGCAAAATTGGTCAAATAATAAAATATTAATGCTTATTTTCAATAAACTTAAATGTTTTCTTGTCTTTTCTTGCTTTATTTATATTCTTAAATTTATTTTACTTTTATACTTGGTACAGGGTCCTACTACACAACTCAGATTCATAGTGATCCAGTGACCCTCCTGTTCTCAGCCTTCCCAGTTGAGATTTCAGGTGTGTGCCACGATGCTCAGTCTCAGTGGCCAGCATATGTTCCAGGGTGTGGGGTCACACGGCATGTGGTGCCAGGTAGAATTTATTTTAATGAAAGAATATGAGGGTCTGGGGAGATGGCTCAGTGATATAAGCACTTCCCTGGCAAGCACAAGGGCCTGAGTTCAATTTCCAGTTCTGAAGAGAGAGAGAGAGAGAGAGAGAGAGAGAGAGAGAGAGAGAGAGAGAATTAGTTGATAAAACATTAGAAATGGTCTATACTTCTATACTTAAAAGAACAAGATGAGGGGTATTCAACTATGGTTTTCCTATTGCATTTTTTGTGTGTGTGCAGGGTCGCACTATATAGCTTGAACTCTTAGTGATACTCCTGCTTTCAGCCTCCCCAGCACTGGGATTACGGGCATGCACCATCACGCCCTGACTCAGTCACTGGCTGGGGCGGGGCCATCACAGCATATGGTGCCAGGGATCAAATCCCTGTTTGTGTTCTTGCCTAAGCAGGTGCTCTCTATTGCACTCTGTTGTTTTTGATGTAGTTGCTCAGACTATAGATAATAGCATATAGAATTAGTCAATGTGAGAATATTAAACATTAACTGCTACTTTCAAATCACTGATGGAAATGAGTACTACAATCATCTCAGGTATCCCAAATATATACTTGAGTGATTTTTTCCCCCTTACCATTTTTTCCTATCTTTTTTCACTTTCTGTCATTTTTATAATTTATTCCTTATGTTCAGTTTCTTTCCATTTATATAATTCTTTACAGATTTTATTTATTCTCTCAGGTTCTTACACTAGGGAGACAATCCAATATTTACACATGTGGTCTGATTTATTTCACTTATGAGTATAGCCTCTAGTTGTATCCATTTACCTATAAAGGCTTCAACTTCATCTCTTTTATAGCTGAGTAATACTCCATTGTAGAAAAATATCACATCTTTTTTATGCATTCCTCAGGTGATGGGCATTTTTGTTGTTTCCAAGAGTTGTCTATGGCAAATTGTGCTACTGTAAACATACTAACACATATATCATTGTAGTAAGATATTTTAAGGGTTGTTTTTTTTTGTTTTTGGTTTGTTTTGTTTTTAAAAATGCCCAGAAGACGAATACCTGAGAGGGCCAGCCAGATAGCTTAGCAGACTAAAGTGTCTGATTAGGTAGATTCACGGACTGGAGTTTGATCCCTGACATGCCCTGCCAACCCCATATCCAGGGTGTGCTGAGGTGGCAACTGAAACTGGGCATGGTGGTACATGTCTGTAATCCTAGTGCTTGGGAAGCTGCAAACAGGAGGATCACTACAAGTCTGATCTGTGTAGTGAGATCCTATAGACCCTGTACTAAAACAAACAAAGGAAAAAACAATAGTTTGGTTGAATGGGGCTTTCAATCCTAGTTTCTTGAGGTGTATCCAGATTGAATTCCATAGTGGTTATACCAGCATACAATCCCACCAAAAGTGGAGAAGTTCCCTTTTCCCCATAGCATCTCCAGATGTGTTAATGTTGATTTGTTTATGTCAGTCATTCTTTCTGGGCTGAGATGTATCTCAACATTGTTTTAATTTGTATTTCTCACATGACCAGTGCTGTGGAACAATTTTTCATATATTTGTTTGCCAGTTGTATTTCTTCCTCTGAGAAGTGTGTGTTCATCTCAGATGCCCATTTTTGAATTAGGCCTTTGAATTTTGGAGCCTGATAACTTTTAGTTCTCTATATATTCTACATAGAAGTCCTTTGTCTGAGTGAATATTAGTTAAGATTTTTCTCCAATTTTTAGGTTGTCTTTTCACTACTTAATGATTTCTTTTTATGTGCGGAAACTTCTCAATAATTGAGATCCCAGCCAGTTGTTGATTTTTTGAAGAATTCCCTGTGAAATTTGGGGCTTTTTTTTTTCATGAACTTTCTGCCTACACCTCCATCTTCAAGATTTTCATCAACTTGCTTGTCCAGTCAGTTAAATGTTTCTGTTTTAATGTTTAAATATCTAATTTTGACTTTAGTTTAGTTCACGGTGATAGGTTTGGATCTACTCTTAGTTTCCATCATGTGGAGAGTCAGTTTTTCCAGCACTATTTGTTAAAGAGGCTATCTTCTTCCAGTGAACATGTTTGGCCCCTTTGCCAAATAAAAGATGGCTGAGCATGTTTCTAGTTGTATGTGCATCTTCTAATCTGTTCCATTGATCCTTAGTTCCTTTTTTCTTCCTCAAGTCTATGGTGATTTTATCATAGAAGCTTTGTAGTATAATTTCAAGTCTGGAATTGTAATGCATCTTGTCTTGCCTTTGCTGGCCAGGCTTGCCTTTGCTATTCAGGTTTTTCTTATTCCAAATAGATTTTAGGATGTTTTCACTAGATCTGTAACGGATGTTGATGGTATTTTGATAGGGATTGCATTAAGTCTCCATTACAATTTGGGAAGCATGGGCATTTTCACAATGTTGGTACTGCCTTTCTAGGAACAAGAAATATCTTTCCATTTTCTGAATTGCTCTTTGTTCTATTTTTCCAAGAGTATTGTAATTTTCATTCTATAGATCTTTCACTTTGTTGGATTACTTCCTAAGTAATTCTCTCTTTTTTGGATGCTATTATGAAGGGAATTGTTTCTCTAATTTTTCTCTCAGTGAATTTGTTTATTAATTCCAGGATCTTTTTGTTGGAGTATTTTTGGTCATCCATGTAGATAGATTATCATGTGAACTGCAAATAATGATTGTTTAGCTTTGTTTGTGCCTATTTTTTATTTATTTTACTTTTTATATCTTGGCTCTGGCTAATATTTCCAGAATTATATTGCATAGGAGTGATGATAGTGGGCATCCTTGTCTTGTACCTGATTTTAGAATGAAAGCTTTCAGTTTTTCTCCATTTAGAATAATGTTGGCTGTTGGTTTGTCATAGGCAGCTTTTATTATACTGAGTTATAGGCCTTCTATTCCAATTTTTTGTAGGAATTTGATCATGAATGAGTGTTGTACTTTTTCAAAAGCATTTTCTAAGTCCATTGAGAAGATCATGTGTTTTCTGTTTTTGGTTCTATTAATAAGGCGTATTACATTAGTAGGTTTGTGTATGTTGAACCATCTTTGCATCCCTGAGTTGAATTTTACCTGGTCGTGGTTTATAATTTTCCTGATGATTTGCTGCATTCTATTTGCTAAGATTTAATTGAGGATGTTTGCATCTATATTTATGAGAGTTTGGACTGTAATTCTCTTCTTTGGTTGAATGTCTTTCTGGTTTTGGTGTTAGTATAACACTTGCCTCCAAGAATGATTTTGGGGGTATTGCTTCCTTTTCAATTTCTTTGAAGAGTTTAAGGAGTTTTGGAATTATATCTTCTTAAATTTCTGATAAAATTCAGTCCATCAGGACTTGGATTTTTCTTTGCTGGTAGGTATTTTTAAATTATATTTTCAATTTCATTGACTGATATTGGGTTATTCAGAGTTTTCATGTATTCTTGATTCATGTTTGGTAATGTCTACCTATCTAGGATGCTGTCCATTTCTTCTGTGGTTTCCATCCTGTAAGAGTAAAGATTTTCATAGTAGCTATTGATAATGGTCTGCATTTCCACAACATCAATAATAATTTCACCCTTTTCATTTCTTATTACTTGAATTTGCAGTTTTTTCTTTTTCTTTTTGGTGAGGTTAGCTAGGGGTTTATCAATTTTACTTAATATTTTAATGAATCAGGTCTTTAAATTAATTTTTTGTATTATTTTATTTGTATCAATCTTCTCTAATCTTTAAAATTTCCTACCTTTGGGGTTTGGGCTTTGTTTGCTCTGCTTTTTCTAGAAGCTAAAGGTGAAGTAGTAGGGTGTTTATCTGTTTTTATTGTTTTTCTAATGTGTCAACTCACTGCTATAAATTTCACTCTAAGAACTGCTTTCATTGCATCCCACAGATTGGGGGTAAATTTGAGTTCTCACTAACTTGTAGATATTGTTTAATTTCTTGTTTAATTTCACCTGCAACCTATTGGTAACTGAGTAGAATATTGTTTAATTTCCATGTGTTTATGGGAATTTTGCATTTTCTTTTGCCATTAATTTTCAATTTCATTGCATTGTGGTCAGATAATATGCATGATATAATTTCTGTGGTTTTTTTTTTTTTTTTTGCGGAACTGGGGATTGAACTCAGACCCTTGTGCTTTCCAGGGAAGCACTTATTTTACTGAGCCATCTTCTCAGCACCTAATT
>NW_004524580.1:13551970-13558561 GCF_000260255.1 Octodon degus
CCTAATTTCTGTTTTCTTACATATACATAAGCATGATCTATGGACTAGTATGTGGTCTATTTTAGACAACAACCCATGTGAAGCTGAAAAGAC
Source organism: Octodon degus (assembly GCF_000260255.1). Lineage (NCBI taxonomy): Eukaryota > Metazoa > Chordata > Mammalia > Rodentia > Octodontidae > Octodon > Octodon degus. The sequence goes on from NW_004524580.1 coordinate 13,552,064, forward strand.
AGTGTATTCAGATGATGTTGCATGCAACACTCTTTAAATGTCCACTAGGTACATTTGTTCAAAAGTTTCATTCAGTTATGCTAAGTCTTTGCTAGTTTTTTGCCTACTTGACCTATCTTTTTGAGATAAGGGAGTGTTAAAGCCAAATATTAAGATTATGTTATTGGTTATTAGATTTTTCATGTTCTTTAAAATTTGTTTTGTATGTTTGTTGCTCCCATATTTGGTGCATATATATTTATGACTGTTATTTCTTCCTCTTGAAGTTTTCCTTTAACCAGTATAAAGTGGCCTCTTAAATCTCTTTTGATCATTCTTGGTTGAAGTTCAGATTGTCTGTGAACAGGACAGCTACCCTGCTTTTTTCTGAGTTCCTGGCGCATGTAGTATTGTTTTCCATCCTTTCACTTTCAGCCTATGAATTTGTTTTATAGATAAATGTGTTTCTCAAGTGCAACATATTGTTGAATTTTGTGTCTTGATCCATTATGTCAATCTATTTCTTTTAATTGGTGAATTATGTCCATTTGCATTGATGTTTATAATTGATATGTCTTGGCCTATGTTTGTCCTGTTATATTCCTGCTATGGTTCCCTACTTTTCCTGTGTTTAATTGTTTACCACGTTTGGTGGGTTCTTTTGGTTGTTTTCTTGGAGTTCTGGTCATTTTGATCCCTTTATAGAATGTCTTGCAATACTTTGTGTAGGGTTGGTTTGGTTGTCATGAAATTCTTCAGTTGTTTTTTGTCATGGAAGTATTTTATTTCATTAAACTTGAAAGAGGGTTTTGTAGGGTATATCAGTCTAGGCTGGAATTTGTGTTTGTGTAGGACTTAGAATACTTTGCTTTGTGTTCTTCTTGACTTTATGGTTTGTGCTGAGAAATTTGCTATTATTCTGATGGATTTTCCTTTAAATGTGATCTGTTTCTTTTTTCTAGTGGCTTTTAGTTCTCTGTTCTTGTGCTGGATTTCTGGGATCTTGATTATTATATCTCTGGGTGTAAATTTAATTGGTTTGATGTTGTTTAGAGTTTTATATGCCTTGATTATTTGAAAGTCAGGTCATTTCTCCATATCTGAGAAGTCTTCTGATATTCCTTCTGCCCATATTCTTTTTATGTCATTCGTTTGGATCCTTTCTCATTCATACCTATTATTCCTAAGTTATTTATCTTTGCATCATCTTACAGCTGTTGAATTTTTATTTCCTGGATCTTTGTTATTCTTAAGAGATCTTTCCTTACTTGTTATTTGCTGCAATGGTGTCTTAAAAGTCTGAAAGTCTATCTTCACTTTCATTCAGATGGGTTTGCAAACTTGTAATGGAGTTTTTCATTTCCTGCATGTCTCTTTGAATTTGCTTCATGCATTCTATTTCTTTCCTATATTACTTATCCAAGGTTTCCATCATTTTTTGTTCACCTTTTTTAAAAATCAATGTCTGCTTTAGAAATGCTTGGTAATTCTTTCATTATAGTTATCATTTCTTTTTTTCCTGGGAGATTATTTCTGAACTGATTTCCTCTATACCCTTCTACAGTTGTTTCTTTACTTCAGTTGCTATTATTTCAGGGATTCTCAGTGTGTGACTTTCATTTTCTCCTATGCTGATGTCTTCTAGATTTGTTCTGGCTGGGCTCAGAGCCTGAGATTGCATTTTGTTCCTTCATTTTGTCATTTTCTGTTTCAGAAAGAACTCTCTATTTTGATTTCTGTAATTGTTTATTAAATTTTGATAGTAGTTAAGTGTGTCTCTGCTATGAGAACTTCTCTGTAAATAATGTGTTCTTTAGATATCTCTTTTGTTTCAGAGATTGTTGTTTTGTGTGTGCCCAAAGTTTGTACCTTCTTTATTAATTGGGAGTGGGATATTGGTATTCATTTGGCACTGTCCTCCATCCGTGGGTATAAGCCTTTGGTAAGGTTATTACTCAAGCACCTTCTGATTTTATACTCAAAGGAGAACATGTGCTTAAGCAGATATAGTATCCTACTTATGGGAGTACAATTAGCAATACTAATATTAGCATGCAAACTTTAGAAATTGACAAAATTTATTAATGAATGACTTTGTTTTCTAAACCACAGGAGCACATACTCTATGTAACAAAGCTAATCCTTGATTAGGAATTTTTACATAGTTTGGTTCTCCTGAGTTCTGTCTGGGCACCTCCTCTTCACATATCTGAAGACTTTCAGGCAGACTAGTTCATCTAAGTTATCCTGTGCCACCTCCATTTAGTAAGGATCCTCCTGGTAGGTCTGGTTCTCAGTCTGGACCCTGCTGGGCCTAGCAGAATGCTTCAGCTCACTGTGTTCATTCGCAGGCCTCAATGCCTCCTCCTGGGTCGACACTGCTGAATTTCACTCGCTGGTTCCAGTGGCTGCCTCTACAGCTCTGTGCCCCCACACTTAATGCACAGGGCTGGCCACCTGTACTGCTCCACACCACCACACTCAACCTATTAGTTCCTGTAACCTCTACTCCTCCAGGCCACTGCATTCCTCTCACAAGCCTGGCCATGCTTACTCTGAAGCAGTTTCTCAAGTTCTGAAATATATGATGAATGGCATTTCAGAAAAGAATGGAAAAGTAAGTTTTTAACATTACAGTGAGCCCTCATCTATCTTATCCACTGTAGTGGTTGATACATTGTGTCAACTTGAGAACTTCAGTTTAATTAAATGGGTTTATCAATTTCACATCCTGGAGCGTGGAGACCACTCCCTAGGGCATGAAGGTCTCACCTTAGAGTGACTCAAAGCTTAAAGGATATTAAAATAATTTGAAAGAAAGATACAGTGTTCCACTTTCTTGGAGGTGCTCCTGTCCATACAGTCAGTGTAGACACTGTCTCCTGGCTTCTATCACAGACTCTTTAGTGTCCACCTTAGATCCTTCAGCCTTCGGGTGTAGACTTATCATCACAGACCATCAGCCTTCTAATACAGAGTTACAGAAAACACTGAAGTGAACTCCAGACCTTAGATTAAATCATATAGTGCCCGGTGTGCTGGCACCCTCTACAGGCATCCTCATCCAACTCTGTGGCTGACTGTGGTAAGCCGATCTTATTATTTCTTATACATTTATACATCTTGTGTTGCATCTGTTCCTTGTGTTACATCTGTTCTTCTAGTAAAACCCCAAATGATAAATTCACCAAATCTGGATTTGTCTCATCCCCAAAGTAAAAATGACCAGGAAAGATAAACATATTAAATCAATTCAGGACATCTAGGCAGCCATAAGAATGCAAATAAACATATTTATTTGAAACAGACCTTCCAGAACTGATTGAGAAAGTGACAAGAACAGTGTGATATGTGTATTCCAATTGAGGGAAGGATTTTGAGAATGATTAATGGTAAAGTGAGGGCTGGGGAGATAGCTCAATGACATAAGCACCAGTCTGGCACAGTGATGGTCTGAGTTCAATCCTTGGTACCAAAAAAAAAAAAAAAAAAAAAAAAAAAAGTAATATGTCTTGTACTTTAACTATTCTTTTACATCTTGAACATTCACTCTAATTGTGATTGTACCACATATGTACATTGCATCACATACCACATGCCTACTAATTTGTGGATGTACAATAAAATGTGTTCTTATACTAAGGAAACTATACGATATTTACACATGTGTGTCTGGTTTATTTCACTTATAAGTATATCTTCAAGTGGCATCCACTTCAATATAAAGGCTTCGAGTTTATCATTCTTTATAGCTGAGTAATACTCCATTGTGTAAAAATACCACAACTTTTTTTATCCATTCCTCAGGTGATGGGCATCTTTGTTGTTTCCAAAATTTGGCCATCACAAATTGTGCTGCTTTAAACATAGGCACACATATATCACTATGATATGATGTTTTCAGATCCTCTGGGAAGATTCTCTGTAGAGGAATAGCCAGATTAAATGGGATTTCTAGCCCAAGTTTTCTAAGGAGTCTCCACACTGATTTCCATAATGGTTGCAGCAGTCTACATTCCCAAAAGCAGTGGAGAAGGGTTGCTTTTTCCCCACAGCCTCTCCAACATTTGTTGCTTGTTGATTTCTTTATGATAGCCATTCTTTCTGGGGTGAGATGATATCTCAATGTTGTTTTAGTTTGCATTTCATGGATGGCTAGTGATGTGGAGCATTTTTTCATATATTTATTTGCTTCTTTAATTTCATCCTCTGAGAAGTGTATGTTCATCTTGGATACCCATTTCTGAACTGGGTCTTTACATTTTGGGGCCTTAGTGTTTTTTAGTTCTTTATAAATTCTAGAGAGCAGACCTTTGTCTGAGTACTTATTTGTCATGATTTTTTCCAAATTTGCAGGTTGTCTTTTCACTTTGTTGGTAATTTCTTTTGATGTGCAAAAAGTTCTCAATAAGTGCAGGTCCCAGTTGTTAATTCTTTCAATTGTTTCTTGTGTGATTTGATTTTTGTTCATGAACTCTTTGCCTACTCCTATGTCTTGTACTGTAACGTCATGTAACTCAGTAGTGTCCCAAATTTTCTGATCAAGGAGATTATGGGGCCAAAGAGGAAAGTGGTTGATCATATAGAGTGTGCCTAAGGAGAGACATATGGAGAGAAAACATTCTCAGGCTTTCACAGAGAGCACATTGGCCAAGCAATGGCCGTGACTCATCCACATGGCTGACACGGACAAAGGATCTACAATCTGAGGTACAGGATCTCAGGAAAAATCCTGAGGAGATTTGACTGACTTTATCAGATCCAAAAGCTACAATTCTTGTTGCATAGGTCTTGCTTTATCTTGATCTAACCATCCAGTAGAAAAGTATAAAAATGAAGTATAAGAGGTAAAGCCATGGTGTTATGTTGAGCTGTAGGGGACTCAGGTCAACAATTTATGACACTGCCAGTCAAGAGGAAAACCCAATACTATTATGGACTACTAGACCCTTTTAGAATATTTTGCTGAGTTATCACACCTATAACATTCAAATGATGGATCTAAACAAAAAAAGGATGTATATAAATGTCCATTTTGTATCTGTGTATTCAAAATGGTTAGGATAGATATATAGTTATATTCTCTTAATGAATAGAGGGATTTGTTGTAATAGTGTTTGTAAATAGGATGTCACGTCTGCATCTTGTACAGCAAATAACCACTAGGAAGAGAGCATGCAATGTGTTAATTATTGAAACTGTCATGCTAATTTGATTTGAAACTGTCTCATTGATATTTATCTCTTAATAAAATTATGGAAAAAATAAAAAAATAAATTGGATGAAGAAAAATGTCAATGTGGTGTACATAGTGTAAAAAGCAAGAGAAAGTAATGTTAATGATAATACTATAGTAAACATTTTAAGATAGTATTTTATCATTTAAGCATGTAACAAATATAATAGTAATACACGAATAAGAAGCTGTAACATTAATATTTTTGTATGATAATTTCATATAAGTAATAATATTTTAAATATTAATGTCATAATTGAATGCAAGAATATTATGGCTCATTTTTATACAAATGCATTTATTAGGGCATCAAAAATTATAAAACAACTTCTTTTTCACAAGTAATCTTGGAAAATAATTTTAACTTTGAAAAGAAATTTTTTGATGAAGCAACTACTGGTGGTATTTAGACTATGCTACTTGTTCTTAAGACAAATCAATTTTGTGTAATTTAAGGTAAATTTTAAATGTAAAATTAAACAATGATATTTTAACACTTCCTTTGACATTTCCTGTAAATTATGGAGTCAATTTAGGAATTTTAAAGTAGATTTGTATCTTTATAATTGAAAATATCTGTAATGCATTTTACCTCTGCATGTTCAATTATAAATGAAATACTAATTTTAAAATTGTTTCCTTCATTACCTACTGGTTCATTTGGAGCTTAATGTGAAAATTACTTTACTTCTTAAATGTGCTGAATGATCTTTATAAATGGTTTCTACTTTTAAGTGTGTGGATATTTAATTTCAAATATTGTAAAAGTTTTCACAACTTGATACTTGAATCTCTTTAAAAAATTCCTTCCTGATGCAAGTATATGTGTGTTGAGAGAAGTACACAATTTACTGAGACAGTATTTGCCTGCCCACTAGTAGTTCTGACCCATTCTGTGGAGTAATGAGTTAACACTTGTACATGTGCACAGGGACGGAATCTGGAGACAGGAAGCCTAGTGACACTCTGGCCACAGGATCCGGAGCTCGATGAGTACAGAGGCCTCCTGTCCTGCGCCTGCAGCCTGCTTGCACTTCTCCACGACTTGCAGGACGATCTCTTCTGCTCGGTTGCATGCTCTGTAGTCTCTTAGAATTTAATAGGTAAAATTGAGAAACATTTCAAGGGCTAAAAACAGCATAATTTTAATATAAATTTAGGCTCTCCTGTGCATGAATCATAGGCTCTACTGTAAATGATGTCTGCCTATACATCCTGCCTTGCCTATGTTTACTTCCTTAAAATAGGGTAGGTGATGATACTAAATGCAATTCCAGAACATA
>NW_004524580.1:13558661-13571794 GCF_000260255.1 Octodon degus
TAGATATAATTTTTTATCTGAACACTCAGTAGACACGACATGGAAGTCTCAGTCATTCAAGAAGCATTTTTTTTTAGTGAAAACTTCATTATGACAATATAATATGTACAGATTAAATTGTCTCATTTAGAATATGTTTAGGGATACACAACTGACATTTACTTAGTTATAATTCCAATATTATTGCTATGAATTCCACTTCCATTCAAAATGTAGAAAATCTGAAGAGAATGTTGTTCTTGTTTTAACATCAAAAGAGAAGAGAAAAAGAAAAGAGAGAAAAGAATCACAGAAAAGTTGGGAAAGAAAAAGGAAAGGATAATTTCCAAATTAAAATTTTCTTGAATAGATCAGAGAAAGAAGGTTGTAAGACAGCTAGTTAAAATGCATTCTAGGGGCTGGAGAGATAGCTCAGTGGTTTAAAGCGCCTGCTTAGGCAAGCTTAGGCAAGCGCTCAGGACCACAGTTCGATCCCCAGCACCACATGCTGCACCAGCCCAGCCCCGGGGAGGGCTGAGCAGGCAAAAAAAAAAAAAAAGCATTCTAAAGGGTGATAAATTCTTCCAAAGAGACAATGAACATGAAAAACATTTTGCCTTTGGTAGAATATGAGAGAGATAAGAAGCATGCATAAAATGTAAAAAGAAAGCATGTGAAGTTTGAATGAATTTCTAAAGGTGAAGTGTGAAGAATAAGCTATGGAAACAGCCTAAATGCTGTGTAACAGGTGAATGAATAAAGAAAATGTGGTAAATGTGCACAGTGGAGTATTATTCAGCCATAGAGAAAAATGAAATAACGTTAGTGGCAGACAAATTAAGGGAAATGGAGACCATGCCATTAAGTGAAAGAAGTGAGGCTCAGAAGGCTAAAAATCATGTTTTATCTTATAAAAGAAACCTAAAAAGAAATAAATGCAAACAAAGAGAAGAAACAAGAATTAGAAGGTAGCTCTCTAATGGTGAGGAAAGGTATTAAAAGGAGGAAAGGGGAAAGGAGCAAAGTGATGAGTGAAAATAATTGGAATATGTTTTGTGCATGTACTAATATACCATTGAGAATTTCATTGTTCTACACGATTAATGCACACCACGGGCAGGTCATCGTGAGAATTTAGAATTCTTAGCAATTTCAGGCACCTGGTGCTTCACTTCTTCCTCATCACCTTTTATTTATTTTATTTTTTTGGCAGAACCGGGAATTGAACTCAGGCCCTTGCGCTTGCCAGGCCTCATCACCATTTAAGTCTTCTTGCTGCAGTTGAGGACTGGGATCTGGAAGGAGGGCCCGGGCGAATGCCTCAATGTGCATGCGTGTACTTGCAAATATGCTGTGCCTGGAGGACACACAGGAACCCAGACTCTCCTATCCTAGTGAACAACAACAAAATTCTGTCACTACTGAGCATAAACAAGAATGCTAATAATGCAAAGTTAAGCTAATAAGGACCACACAGGAAAATAACTCTTTTCCAAGACTAGCCCATCATATGTGGCAGAGGTCTGGTTAGAGAGAAAGGGGCTGCAGGGAGGTGCGCAGGATGGGAATTCCAAAGCACACAAGGATTTGCGCCAAACGGAATCTGGAATGGGACAACAGAGAAATCCCCCTGCCCCTCATCGATGGTTTGCATTAAATTTTAAGCAATAGAAGTCATTGCTGGGGTAATAGAGAGAGCACAGACAGCGCTTTTGTCTTACACTTTTGGGGCTGCTGGAAGCAAGAATGCTGGAAAAACACTCAAGTCTTCCTACAGATCACAAGGTAGTGGCTATCCTCTCACTCGGAGATCCAGGCTTCACCACTGGGAGTTTGGATAAGCAGAAATCTGACACTAGATGGCACTAAACTTCAGCTAGACCCCGAACCACTGTGCTGGGCCCCAGGCCATCCACTACCACGCTACTATGGCACGAGCAGTCTAGCTTTTGTGTTTTAGTTGTTGCAACCTTTCCTTTAATATTAATATGGTTTTCAATATCATTACTTGCCATTGTGACACTGGATACTTCATTTTCCCTGAGGTTCTTTTTTATTACTTACTTTAAAAGTGGCACTACTTGAGGAGTGAATATTCTACATAAACATCTTTTTTGAGAGAAAGACAGAAAGACAGAGAAAGAGACAGAGAGAGAGAGAAGAGAGAGAGGAAATAAATGAGAGAAATTTAAGTTTAAAGGTTTTAGCTTTATTTCATGAGACTACATTTCTTTCAAGGTATGTGATACACAAAAAGAAGAACAAGTTTCATATGATCCACAGGAATCTCAGGGCTCTGGAGCTGTCATCCACAACATGGATTTTTTTTTTTTTTTTAATGTATTTGGTACAAGGTCTCACTACGCAGCTCAGTCTCAGCGATCCTCCTGATTCCCAGCACAGAGATTACAGGTGTGCACCACTACTGCCTGTCTCAGGGGCTAGCTCAGGGCACCTGGGGTCAGGGACAGTATGGCATATAGCGCTGGGCATCAAACCCAGGTCCCAGCCCCTAAGCAGGCACCTAGTCCATTGAGCTATTTCATGAACCCACACAACATGGATTTGAACTTTTATCAACATGTGTGATGGACTTTGGACCTTGCTTCCCATACTGATATTCTGTGTGGTTCATATGAGAGAGAGAGAGAGAGAGAGAGAGAGAGAGAGAGAGAGAGAGAGACAGACACACAGACACACAGACACACAGAGGAAGAAGAAGGAAGAGGAGGAGGAGGAGAGGAAGGAGAGGAGTGGAAGACAGGTGAGGAGAGAGGAGAGGAGAAGAAAATTACAGAATAAAAGAAAAAAACCCACGATATCTAGAAGGGCATGAGCCTTGTCTTAGATCCACATTCTTTTTAAGAGTTTCTCGGGGCCAGGCAGATGGCTCAGTAGAATAAGTGCTTCCCTGGCAAGCACGAAGTCCTGAGTTCAATCCCCAGTTCCACAAAAGAAAAACAAACAAACAAAAAAGGAGTTTCTGCCAATTCTAGAAGTGACTGAAAAGCCAACAACTTGATGAGAGTTTTTGAAAAGTCTAATTTCAAACTCTTGCAATATTAATGCATAGTTTGCTGTTAAACCTAGTCATATTCATAAGAAAATACAAATATGCTAGAATAAAAGCATGCTTTTCCAACACAAACCTTTCTTTCATATCTTTCTCTCAAACTTAGCAAATGATAAAGAGAGTCCAGGCAAACTGCAGAATCAGACAACAGAGAAGAAGAGAGCAAGAGAACCAGAAAAACAGCTAACAACGTATACAATGCACATTTGCTACCATGATTTTAGAAAACAGCGCAGAGAGTGGCTTGAAGGATCGTTTTGGATTCACGAGTCTGACCCTGAGCTCTCTCTCCTTCCCTAACCCTGCTTCCTCATGATCTGCTCATCTTAGCACACAGCAACCCTGCTGCTCAGGGCTCAGGCTAAGGCCATGTTGTCAACATGTTTTGGTTTTATGACATACAATTTGTTTAAAAATTCTTACTCTTATTTCAACCTGCAATTAAATACTGAAGCTGTCTATTTGCCTTCACCACCATAGCTACCATCCTGTCACCCCAAATCTTTGGAATTGATTGTAGTGTCAACACAATAGTCATTATGATCTTATTTAAAAAATGAAAAGAAAGCAAAACATTGCTCTCATTTTAGAATTTTGCAACAGGTTCTTTTGTACTCAGTTTGAAGATGAGCTCCTTAAAATGGCCTAAAATCCTCTATACCTTTCTAATTTCATATCATGGCTTTAGGATCAGCCTTTGATCTATACCATAAAATAAGTATATCAATTAAAATTTCATTATATTAGTGTTGCTATGGTATGTCAACTATAACTTCATTTAGTTGCAACATAGATATATGATAGATAGGTGGATGATCGGTAGATAGCTAGATAGCTAGATAGCTAGATAGATAGATAGATAGATAGATAGATAGATAATAGAGCCAACAAATTTTCTATTGCTGCCATAAACAGTGCATTCAATACTCTTTGCTGGAGTTTTTATCAATACTTTATTTATTTTTTATTTTATTTTTATTTTATTTATGTACTAATTTTTGCGGAGCCGGGGATTGAACTCAGGCCCTTACGTTTGCCAGGCAAGTGCTTATTCTACTGAGCCATCTCCCCGGCTCTATCAATGCTTTAAAAAATGTCACCATTTTGGTAGCATTTAAATCTAAGTGTATATTTGAGTCATATAAGAAAATAAATGTGTTGCTTGATGGGAATCAATTACTGCTTGATACAAGTCCTTCTCTCAGAATACATTGACCTAATGGTAACTGATTTTGCTTCATTTCACCTTATTTCATAATTGTGGATCTCATAGTGTTTTCTAAGTATAAGAACATCGTATTGAGCAACGGATGGTGAACTTATAGAAGTATTTTAAGCTATTGATAGACAGGATATAGAATGTTGTTATCCTTACTATTTATTTTCCACTAATAGTGTAACATTTCATAATTAAATCAATCTGTAAACAAGTCTATTTTATTTTATTTTTAATTAATAATTATTTTTTGCATTACTGGGGATTGAGCTCAGGACCTTGTGCTTGCCAGGCAGGCATTTAAGCCACTGAGCTATCTCCCAGGCCCAAACAAATTTATTTTAATCTAGTAATAACCTGAACATAAGTAAATTTGGATATAAATAAACTCAGCTGCAATGTACTCCTAGAGGTCAAAGGACATTTCTGGTTACCATTTAGTCCTAATGCCTTTTGTCCACTTACGTTTCAATTCAAAGATACCGAATTATGAAAGTCAAGCTTTTTCAAAAATACAGTTCCCCCTGGCTCTTCAGGTATTTATTTTTTACATTTCTTTTCTACATTTTTTTCCTATATTTAGGGCATTGCCTACAAGGTGTTCAGGGTCTCATTATGTAGATAAGACTCTTAGAGATTCTCCTGTTTTCAGCCTCCCAAGTGCTGGGATTACAGGCATGAGCCACCACGCCCAGTTTCAATCTCCGGGGATTGAACCCCGGCTGCTGTGCTCTGCCTAAGCAGGCACTTTAGTCCGCTGAGCTATCAGGCTGGCACTTTCATTTCTTTTCTAATCCAAGGCAAATTGCAACTAGTTTTTAACTGCAGTTTATTCTCCTTCTTCACTCAAATTCATTTGCACAATGAAACTAAAATCAGAATAATGAAATCAAAGACAATGATGTTTACTCATTTTTAATAAACGTCATTAGCAAAAGCCCAAAGCTTCGACAAATCTGACTGTTTTGGTTACTGTCGCCGTGACCTGGCCCGCCTAGCACACTTCCTGAATCAGGATCTCAGACGTCACCCAGAATGGAATTTTTGACATATTCATAGAAAACTGGAAACATTTTGATAAGCAGTTCTAACAAGGAAACTGCCCAAAAACAATTTGCTTTGCAATATTTTATTCCTATTATCTGCAATATGATAAGTGAACTGTACTTTCTCCTCTTTTGTGCTACTTTGCTGAGACAGCCCAGACCAGGCTACACGGAGCGCATCTGCCAAGATCCTTCCTTAGGAAGTACATCATTTCTGCACAATAGGAAGAGCAAGCACATTTCCTGGCCCTGTCGGAGCTCTTCTCTAAATTACAGTAGGAAAATACTCCCTACACTTTTTTTCCCCAGTTTAAGTTGCATCAAAGAAGAGGCAAATTATATCTTTAAATACCAGGCATTATAAGACAAAATATTTTAAATTTATCTTGGCAGCAAGGTTTGTTTTTGCTCAAATGTGTGTGTGTGTGTGTATTTTTTCTGTCTCTCTCTCTCTATATTTATATATAGAGAGAAATATATCTCCTTCTGTCTCAACCTCTTCTTAATGAGCAAAATTTCTCACTTTAAAATATTTAAGAAGAAAACATAGAAACATTTAAGCAAATGGATTAGCTATTACATAATTTTTACTTTTGCAGGATAAGGCAGTATAACAATATTTTATTAGAAAATCTATACTCTTAAAATATCATACACTGCAATTCTAATCTCTTTATACTTAGAAGGCTTTCATTTCTTCTAAGCCAAATGACACAAACTGTTTTAGGCTAGTTTTACAATTATAAAATATGGAAGTGAAAGGGCTTTTCAATATAGACGGTGAATACTTACATTATTACAGTGAAGGAAATTGCCCATCTATCAAACTTAAAGTAGTCCTCCACTCTTCAAACACATTTATCCTACCATTCTTAGTCCTCTCTGGAGCGGCTGTGGAAGACCTATTTCTTATTCTTATGAGCTATAATTAAAAGTACAGTGACTGCCACTGCCAAGTTCCACCCAACAGAGAAGCCCATGATGACATTATTGTGTTCCCATCCACCTTACTCGCCAGATTTGGCACTGTGACACTTCCAGCTATTCACAAAGTCAAATGAACTGATTCAGGACAGAGGTAACCATGACAATGTAAATAAAGACAAGAAAGAGGACTTCTAGGTCTTCTTCAGAAAGTAGGAAAATGATTGGAAACATGTTCAAAGTGAGGGGGAGTGCTGGGAAGGAGATTAATGGCCATGTGGTGTTTGGTGTAGTGTTTTAAACACCCATCGTAGTTTTATCATACCTCTCACTTTGTCGCTAGTATTGTTCATTTGAAGATGCTTTTCGTAAAATACAAAAGCAAATAAATGTAGGAGTGTACATAACCATATGTTATTTAGTTTGTTGCATTTCTACTGGTTGGATGTTGACTTTGTATCGGGTAATGTTATTTAGTAATGAAGACATAATTATAAACAGGCAAGAAGCAGCCAGCCCTCAGGTAATATGAAGTGAAATAATGTAATGAAATGGAAGAACATCAATTACAATGGAAATGGATTGGTTTTCTTTTTTATAAATTTATTTATGTATTTATTATTTATTTTTATGTATTTAGTACAGGTTCCACAAGGTTTCACTATATAGATCAGACTTATAGTGATTGTCCTGTTTTCAGCCTCCCAAGTGCTGGGATAACAGGTATGCTATCACGCCCAGTCTCAATCGCCATCTCAGTGGGCCCCAGGACAGGCACAGCACTCTGGAGGCTGATCCCCAGCTGCTGCTCTGTGCCTAAGCAGGCACGGGTTAGTCCACTGAGCTATCTTGGACTGATTTTCTTTGTGCAATAAATGGCACAAAGTGATTCAGGGTAATGGATGTTTCTTTTTCTTCTCCTGTTACCTACACACTCAAACATGCTTACAAAATTATATATATGTATAATAATATATATATATATAATATATTGTAGGAAAATTAAATTTATTAGGGAAGTACATAAATATACACACATATATTAATATACCAAAAGAACTACTTCAATGAAAATAAAAAACGTGTTTATCATTACTATTGCTTTTTAAAGTCAAATTTTTCCTAGCTTTTTAAAACATCAAAGTATCAGAAAAGCCAAAGTAGTAAGACAAGGAAAGCATACACTCTCACCTGGATCTTCTAATTATCTGGCTGTATTTGTGCTTGCTCAGACATAGAAACACACATGTACACACACACTTTTTAAAGTTGTTTAAAGATTCAAACATTATAAGTCTATATCTTAAATACTATGAAGGACATTTGCTATGTAGAAAGACATTTTCCTACTCAAACCAAAATATTTTCAGGATAAGACTATTGATAGTATTTCAAGTTATGTAATACACTAATATTTCAAATTTAAATTTCTTTTTTTATATTTTAGAGAAAGGTCTACAGAGTGTTCAGGGTCTAACTACTAGATTGGACTGGCAGCGATCCACCTGTTTACAGCCTCCCAAGAGCTGGGATTATGGGAGTGTGTCACCACGCCCAGTCTCAATTGCTGTCTCAGTGTGCCGGGGGGGGGGCCAGCCCAGCATGCTGGGGAATGGAATCCTGGGCCCCTGAGCCTGTTTGCAGGTGCTTTAATCTGCGGGGCTACCAGATTGAAAGTAAACAGGAGCACTTTAAAAATGGTCCGTTACTTTCATTATTTTAAAAAAACCTCATAATATTTAGATGTCTTCTGTATTTCTTTGTGATACCATCTGTTTTTAACAAGTCATTATAAAATGCATGCATCCTTTTTATCTGTAAGCAAATCTAGAAGTCAGGTATAAAAGAGTTCTTGTTTATATGCTGGTCTGTAATGTTTATATAAATCCTCAAAGACAGTACTATGTTAAGCCCCACATCATTGAACTGGCTTTATTTTGAAGACAATTTACACAAAGCTTTGAGTGGCTTACCTGAAAAGACTGGCCAAATTGCATCTGAAGCCTCTGATTTGTTTTCATACTAATTTTGATTAGAATTTTCCTGAGGGCAAAGAGCAGGCCTTCTGCATCTTTGTAAAATAAAAGAAACCATAGACAGAATTACAACAGTGGTTAAGAAATTCATAGGTGTTGAATTATTTGTTGTTGGCTACATCACTAAATGTTTGGAAGATGAAGACAGGATTGTGCCTGGAGGTAAACTCCGGAAATTCCTTAATTAATGTATCGGAGTGGGGATGCCAATTCCATACACATGAAAGCAAGCTCACCCTTGAGATTCCGTCTAAGTGTTAATTACTACAGAAATTATCCCTGACTTCCGTCCTTATTAGCCCTTCTGCTGACATTCTTCCTGTTTTCAGATTTTACCTCCTCTCTGTTCTTGCCTTGGATCCTGTAATTATAATTAACATGTGGTGTTAAGTGTGAGTTATGGATCCATAAGGGACAATAGATTCTCCGAGGACCAGAAGCCTATTTTATTTTTCTCTGTTAACCTGTAACTTGGAAGTCAGTGCTTCAAGTTAATTATGTATGTGTGCTTTGGGATGTTACTTGAGTGAGTGAATAAATAGATGAGCCAAAGCGACAGTCAGTGCTTTTGTGTGGGCAATCCTTCCATTTCAGACAACTCAACCCAATTTTCACAACACTTTTCTTTCAGACTCCATTATTCAATAGACAAAATCAACCTGAAATAGAATTTAAGCTTTTTATTTATTTATTTACTTTTTTTTTTTTTTTTTTGTGCCAGGGATTGAACTTAGAACCTTTTCCTTGCCAAGGAGGCACTTAGGTCTCTGAGCTATCTCTTTGGCCCACAACTTAAGTCTTTTGACCTAAAAGATCACTCATCAAACCTAATTCTAAAATCCCAAATGAATTGCCAAGATTCAGATGCATAGCAAAAAATAAAAAAAAAAAAAAGCCTGCTTTTTGGCAGGTTCCAGCTAAGGCGCATCACTTTAACATCATAAATTTGAGCAATGTTTATTTTATAATATTAGTGTGCACTTACTTTTATGTATTATGTAAATGAGAAAGACTAATCCAATTCTCGGTGTGCTTAAACACAAAAATCTTATATATGTCTTACACATATGTTCATCATGATGCTTAAATGATAGCAAAAGGAAACTAAAATGTATGTCTCACAATACATTGTATGTCACGTATATATGTTTATATATGTATAATCATAGATGAAAAGGTATGGGAATTAATTCCAAGATGAAATAAAACATTTTTGAGAAAGATTTGTGCCTAATCTCTGATTTTGACCAATGTCCATGTGTGCTTGTGTAGCTCCATTTTATACTTGCTTCTTTCGTGAGGACTACTATTAATAGTCCTCAGGTGTCTGTGTTATGACCTAAGTTCTCATGCTATAGTGCATTGTGGTCATTAAAGACACTGTCCGGAAGAACTTGTCCAAATACCGGACAAATATCACATAGTGAATTCAACGAAGAATATGTGCAGGTAGAGTTTCATGTCAGTATACAAGGATCCAGAAGAAGTAATATTTCAATTTTTATTTGATTCACATAATCGAATCTATCTTAAAAGAAAATGTCTTTTGAACAGTTCGACTTAATGTCATATTCTCTGCCACCCATCTGAGAAGAATGCATCTTTGATGGCTGCAGAATAAACAAATCACTTGTTTCTTGGGGTGGCATTTTTTGTTTTTTGTTTACTTTGCCAGTTTCTGATAACTTATTTCCATATATATTCATTTAGAACAAAGTCTTTTGGAAAAATTTTCTCTCATGATGTGAAATTCAAGAAATTGTTTCCTGAAAGAGTTCACTTAATTTAGTTTTCCCCTTTCTGTAGAGAATATCCCTCATATCAATTATTCGAGACCAGGAAAAATTCTTATAAGGAATCTTTGTTATCACTTACTAGTCTTCTGCTGTTACTTCAGCGGGTTCCTCTGAGTCTTTTTTCTGCCATCATCTCAAAAATATTACTTTTAAAAAATGAATAATTACTCATAAATACAAAATCATTGCTACCAGAGCTGTATCTTGATTAAAACAAATATGCAAATTATCTTAGATTAATTTTAGAATATCAGTTGCTTCATGGTGTTTTGTAGCACATTTCTCACAATAAATGCTATAATATTAATGATACAAAAAGCAATATGAGACCAGGATTATGTAAAGTTAGCATTTCAAGTATTTTTGGAAATAAAGGAGATTAAAATTATGTTGTCAAAATGTGAATTTTCAAATAGTCTTCACATTATTAATTTTTTTAATTAAAAGACCTAAACAGAATTGACTTGCTTAATTATAAGTGCTAGCTATCAAAATTCAAAAAACAATTAAAACATTAATAGTGTCCCAAAAGATGTATTAATCAGTGATTGTGGTTTCTTGCAAATGGAGTTGAAAATGGAATATTATTATTGTCACTCTATTTGTTAGCACCAGTAAGGCTATGCATGCAATTGAACATTGTCACATTTTGTTTTTTGGCTCTGTAACAATTTTCCAGACTATGTAGACATAAAATTCAATCAGGTTACAAGTAATAGGTAATCATTTTGCTACATTTTTGGCTAACATTAATGAATATAGACTACCTAACATTATACCATTATCACAGAAAAATTCATTAACTGATTTTTACAATTTTGTTAGTACATGTCCGCAGTGTATATGGATTACACTTATCCTGAGGACTTGGCATATGTAATCCATCATTAGCTGATATTTTAGTAGCCAAGTTATTGAACGTATTGAGTTTTTCAGCCACCATAGAAAGTAAAGAGACTTTAAAAAGGTAGAAGCATTTTGGTAATCTTCATCATTTTAAATTTTGTGTCTTCAGTTCCTTTTATGTGAAAAATTAGATGTATTTATCTACCATTAAAAAAATAAATCACAACTCTGGTTTACTCTCTGTAGTACATAATTATTTGGAGAAAATTCTATAAGGGTCTAGAGTATTCAAAATCCCAAACTAAATCATCAACAGGTTGAAGTCAACAGTGTGACAAGAAAAATAAATGCCTTCGGTGTGTCTACGCTTCTGTGTTTGGGCTATTTCCAGGTAAAACTCTTCAGTGTGCACAATAGGAAAATGGAAGGCAGTTGTACAGTAGTGGTGTGACATAATGAGGAAAAGGGTTTTTCCCCTCCATTTGGCCAGGCAAATAAATGCACCTCCAGGAAAAATAAATATAGCAGTTCAATTTGTCATATATCTAAAAATTTATAACAACTGAAATTAATTTCATATTTCTTAAATATGTGTGATAACATTTAGAGCACATAACATTAGTCAGCATAATTTTGTGCTCTTGGGCACACAATTTTCAGCAAAAAATGTAGAAATGTATAATTTTTTTTTTAATCCTCTAAGGAAGCAGAATACGCTGGAGCTGTGATGTTTTGTTTGAAGTTTACACAGAATTGCTTAGCGATAACATCTTGTACATTCATGAGTACAGAAAGATAAGTGGAGGAAGGTGGGGATGAAATATGTTTATCAATATGTGAAAGTACACGGGGTTGTTAGTGACAATGTCATCAGGAAGGAAAGAATAACTGGAGAGAACTTGGGGAAAGAAGATAGAGAAGAAGGAGAAAGAGAGGGAAGGATAGAGGCAGAATGATAAAGCAGGAGGAGGAGAGATGTAGCAGAATGAGAAGATATTGTAGAAATAAAAGATAACATATGGACTATAAGTTCTCTCCTTCTCTCTCTTCTATATTCCTTGTACATTCTCCTTGGAGGCTTGCAATCCCTGCTCTCAGGGGGCTGAAGCAGGGGTTCAGGGCCATCCTGGGCTACACAGTGAGTTCAGAGCCATTCTGAATTACACACTGAGATGCTGTCTCAAACAAAACAAAACAAGACAAAAACCCCAAACATCTTTTTACAATAACATCAGTGTTCTTAGAGTGAATATATTTCAAATGATAAAAAACATTTCTGAGTCTTTATCCAACATTTTAAATGAAGAAAAGTCTTATGGATATTGAGGGGATATATTATGTGGTTTGTCTATCTGTCTGTCTGTCAGTCCATCCACCCATCCACCCATCCACCCATCTGTCCATCCGTCCATCTGTCCATCCATCAATTCATCCATCCAAGTATCTATCTATCTATCTATCTATCTATCTATCTATCTATCTATCTATCTATCTACATATCTATCTATTCTCTTTTTAGAGATAAAGACTGAGAAAGAAGTTAGTGCCAAATATTAAGGAATATTTTAAAAATCTGCACAAACAATGACAAAGCATGTTTTCAAATATAAGACAAAATAATTTCTACATTTGGTCACAATCTAATGAAAGGTCACAATTAGAGTTAAAGCTATAGTTAAATAAAATGCTAAGTTGTTCATGGGATTCATACAATGTGAAGTATTATAATAAAGCAGTGAAAATACAATTTTTTAAAATTAAAAGCCTGTGTCAATTAAAAACTAAAACAATTAGTATAGTGAAAATGATTACTTTTTCTACCTTTCATTTTTTTGCACTGATTTTTAAAAGTACTTTACAGAGCTGCATAATTACTTAATTTATATTTGATCTACTGCTTTTACTATGAAAGCAACTCACCTTCCTTTTCTTTGTAGTGCATGATGCTGTTGTGATTAAAAGATATTTGTGTGTGTTTCTTTCTTCAAGCTGTAGATTCTATGCCTCTAAGATTAATCTCAAATGTATATCCCAACACCACCCTAGACCAATCGTTTCCCAGTGTTCCTGATAACAAAAATAGCATCACTGAACATACAAGATCAAAATACGGGATGTGGCGCCTTGGTGGATGCTCTCTCCCATCTTTTATTAAGTCTTTTGAGAAGTCTCAGGGACTTTATTTCAGAAAGTGTCCTGCATCCAAGCACTCACACA
>NW_004524580.1:13572454-13580034 GCF_000260255.1 Octodon degus
TCAGATCTCATATTAGTGGTTGGATTAGCCAGCTTTCTGGTCACTGAGACACAGTGGATTTACAGGAGGAAAGGCTTAATTTGCTCCCAGCTTCAGGGGATTCAGTATGTAGTCAACAGTCTCCAAATCAGACACCTCATGGTGGAAGAGTAAAGCTGCTTAGTACACAGTGACTTGGAAGCCATGCAAGAGAACAGTGCCAGAGAAAAGGAGCATATGTGTGGTACCCAAGAAATCTGCATCATGGACCCACACACACTGAGGAGCATGCTCTAGTAATTTTCTAGACATTTCTGTGTTGTTTTGTTGTGGTTTGGTTTAGTTTTTTTGAGATACCATGGATCAAACTCCGGACTTTGTACTTGTCAGTTGGGCATGTGTGCCACTGAGTTTTAAGCCTAGCCCCTGCTAGGCATTCCTTAATCCAAAGAAGTTGACATATTAGGATTAATGACCACAGTCATCTCTTGTCAATTTCACTTACAAACACATCTTCTTATATGATGCTTAATCTCCAAATAAAGCCAATGGAAACATAATCCTGAACAACATAATTAAGCTACTTAAGTTACAGTGAGAAACACAAAGTCCCTTCCACCAAAACTCAAGAGTTCGGGCATTTTTCAAAAATCCAAGTCCATATTTCTCCTGAGACTTCAGGAAAATAGTTAGGTGTGTACATTTGTGTTGTAAATAAAGCAACATAATCCCAAGGAATAATAGCACAAAGTAAACTTTTCTGCTACAAAAGAGAGAAAGAACAGGATAGAAAGAAATAGTATTCGAACAAGTATGAAGTCCAACAGAGAACATTAAGTCTTGTATTTCTATGTCCAGCAGTTGGAACAACCTTTCGTAGGGTGTGAGCTCCAAAGGGCTTGGGCAGTGCCAGTCTGATGGTGTCTCTTTTTGCAGTCCATATGGCTCTGTCTTGGGCTGGTTCTGCTGACTACCTGTGACTTCCTCAGTAAACACCTATGCTTATATCTTCTCTAATATTTTGGGGTCTCCACTCAACTTTTGGCCTCACTTTCACAGCTTCACCCACTGAGAGGGCATACTGCCGGTTCTCGCAGACCTTCCAAAATCTGAGTGGAAGATCCTTGATCCCATAGCGCTTACACCCTGCCTGCCTGTAACACCAGCACATGCGGACCATGCTGATATCTTCCACCAATCAGAGTAGTAACCAGGTCTCTTTGAATTATGGCTGTGGAGGCCTCTGTTGCTTTGATAACTGAACAATGTGAGAAAAACTTCGGGAAACCAAATTCTCTGATGGCACCTCCCAGACACGGAGCCCAAGCGTACTATTCTTAAATGAACGTTTTATAGTTTGGCCCCTTTGAGTGTATGATGGATGAGGTATGACAGATTTCTACAATTCTTTAAAGGCATCTTTCCTATTGCTTTGATACAAAATACTTTTTTATTGCCCTGATACAAATCATTTTTAGTGCTAGCCTTCTAACAATGTTTTCTATGACCTTAGCTTTGTAGGCTCTTTTTATCTGATGAAGCTGCGGACTTTTCACATTTGCTTTTTGGTACTTATGGTCACTGGTGATCTGGCTAAGAGCAGCCATCAATACTCATGATGCAGTCTGAATATTGGGCTGCTTTGAGACTTCTTCTACCAGTTTAGTTAGTCCACTGCCAGTAACTTTAGTTTCTTAAAAAGTCTCAAGACATAAACAAAATATAGGTAACGTTTTCCCCCAGAGGATAACACACCTGGTCTTTAGTCCAGTGGCCAATAGATTCCTTGTTCCCAGTTGAAAAATTTTGAGCTTAGTCTACAATGTCCCCACATCTCTCAGTAGCCTGCTTTTTTGGGCTCTGAGTATGATTTCTCATCAATCTTTGCTCACTCTGCTTAATGCATTATAAGACTTCCGCAGATGACATTCCCAAATCTTTTCAAAGTCCTTCTGCAAACTAGCTCAAAAAGTTTTTGAATGAAATAATCTGATATAATCTTAGCAAGGAAATCTGGATTGCTGAGATACAATATCTGATACCCACACTGCAAAGGACAAAAGATTTAATGTATCTCACAGTTTCAGGAGACTAAGTAGATGATCAGAAAGCTCCAAAATAGAAACAGCATGGTAGAAGAGCAAAGCAGGGGAAAGTTGCTTAGTGCATGGTGGACAGGAGATAGAGTGGGGGACAGTGCCAGCGGAGAGAGGGTGAAAGACACATGGAGTGCCCAAAGTCACTCTTTCCTGACACAATGAGACATGCCATGTGTACCAATCTGCTAGGCATTTTTAGCCAAGCAAGTCAACAATGATGATTAACAACCAAATTGTTTCTTCCAGGGGGAAGACTTCACCAATGGTTTACTCCACACAATCCATCATATTTATAGTTTTCTAGCATTGTGTTCCTAACTTGCGTATCATTTGCCATGGATGAGATTTATCATTTGTTGTTACAATTGATTAAATCCCAGTCTCCTCTTGAGAGAAGACTGTAAGTGAACAGTCCATGGCTCATATCTGGACTCTCAGTACTTGAGAGCCTGAGACAGGAGGATGGCTGGGAACTTGAGTCCAGTCTGGGCTGCATAATGAGATCTTGTCTTGAACAACAAATAAACAAAAAACAGGTCCAATACTGCTATTTGTAGCTAGATCAGTGTGTATCATAAAATAGAAATTTGATAAATATTTTCTGAGCACATACATGAAAAAGGTCATATACCTGCTTAAGGAAACTGTCACAATTTAATTATATGTTGAGTTGAAAAATGAAGGGAATTATGATATTTTCAGTTTAAGATTCTAATATATGTGCTGCCAAAGACAGAACAAGTATAAATTTCTAAAGTGATTTTTTTTTTTTTTTTTTTTTTTGTATTTTAGAGAAGGGTCTACAGGGTGTTCAAGGTCGTACTACTAGATTAGACTGGTAGTGATCCACCTGTTTACAGCTTCTGGAGAGCTGGGATTACAGGTGTGCGCCATCACGCCCAGTCTCAATTGTCATCTCAGCGTGCCCCTGGGGTGGGGCCGGCACAGCAGGCCCAGGGATCAAACCTCCAGTTCCTGTTCCAGCTTGCAGGTGCTTTAATTCGTTGAGCTATTTGGCCGGCCCTCTAAAGTGATTTTTAAAGAAAAAATAGAAAAGTGACAGATAATATTGAGAAGGGACAATGACCACCTGTGGCATGAAGGGAATGAAAAACATCCCAAATGACTTTTGTTGCATTCTGGGATAGAACAAAATATCTGTACTTTCAAATATAAACTCTTTCAGGTTCTTCATAGCTCCAAACAATCCTTCACAAGGGGGATGAGTGAAGCCCTTTTCCTAAAATCCACCCCCAACGTAGTCCTAGTATTGCCAGAATTCTCTGCGTAAAACAATCTGCTGTAAAAAAGGATCTGTGCCTGTTTGTTCGTTGTGGTGTTCCTGCAAATTAAATGTTTCCTAAGAATGGTCTGTTAAAATAACTATAAATTCAGGCAAACGGCTGTTTCAGGGTTGATAAGGCGGAGAGGAGATAACAAGCAGCCATTGTTGCCAATGGCAACAACAGTCTCAGGAGATGGCGCATATAATGTTTCAGTAAAGTACCTGAAAGTACCAGCAGATTGTTTAGCGAAGTAAGCACCAGCAGCCTAATCTGTTGTAGAAAGGAAACCAGACTTCCCCAATGAAGGAAAGAAGCTCAAAATTATATTTGAATGGAAGAAAAGTAACTGAATATTTGAAAATGATACAAAATTCAAGGGTTAAATAGGGGGAAAGAATAGAAGGAAATAAACTAAAGCCAGAGGTAGGCATGAGAAGGAAAGAGAAAATACTCCTATCATTAAGAGATTTCATGTGAAATTTTTGAAAAAAATAGCTTATCACTTAGTGCCAGAATAACATTTTATTTTCAAGTACTGTAATTATATCAATTAAAAATCCATTTTATCTCAAGTGCTGAATTAAGGACAATTTAATTTTCTAAGATCAAGTAGGGAAAAGATTTATAAATTCTTCATAAAATAAGTAGCTCAATATATTATGAATATGCCACTATTAAGACAATTACAAAAGTAAAGTATTTTGTTGATATTTATAAATAATGCAGAAGCTATAAATCACTTATGTCATGCAATATAAGCTAAATTAACCCCACAGCTCTTTAAACTAGGCATGAGATATTGTTTATGAACACATACATACATACTCTACTAAATTCCTTTTGCACTTAATGTGTTTACATTTCTAAGGTGCTTTTTTTTGTATTGAGGTATCTCACAATTAGGAGTCACTTGAGTCTTATCAGAAAGTGTATATACTATTATGAATAAAATCGTGTTTTCTCCAATTGTATGTGTTAAAGTCCTAACTTTCAATGTGATTACATTTAGAGACAGGTTATTTGGGGAGATAAATGTAATAAAGTTAAATGCAATAATAAAGATTGAGTCCTAGGCACACAGAGGTAGTCTCATTATCAAAAAAGGGAAGTCAGATTTTGCTCCATCCCTCCCTTCCTCTTTCTTTCTCTCCTTTGTCGTCTTTCTCCTTTTTTCCTATCTTCCATATATATATATGTATATATATATATATATATATATATGTATATATAGTGGCCAATTCATCTCATGTTTACTGATTGCACTTTGTATCTTTGCCAATCATTTTATTTTTAAATTTTTTTTTTCTTTTGGGATTTTAGGACAGGGTCTACAGGGTTTATAGGGTCTCACTATGTTATCGGACTCATAGTGATTCATCTGTGTGCAGCCTCCCAAGAGCTGGGATTACAGGCACGCGCCACCACACCCAGTCTCAATCACTGTCTCAGTGCACCCTGCGGATGGGGCCGGCATGGCATGCTGGAGATCAAACCCTGGCCCCTACATCTGCCTAAGCAGACGCTTTAGTCCACTGGGCTATTTGGCTAGCCTTCCAATCATTGTATCTTAACAGGATCTAATTATGCAGCTTGAGCTCGCAGTGATCCTCCTATTTTCAGACTCCCTAGTATATATTATACCATGCTTCCACTTGGGTCAGTTACTCATAATATATGATTTAAATTTTTATTGAAAGAAACATTTTTTTTTATTGCAAAGTAAAACAATTTAAGGGATGTCTAATGCTGGAAAATATTGTTTGAATTTATATTGGGTGAGTTCATTCACAATTCTTGTTTCCACGCATTTGTAGAACAAATACACATTTTATGTTCCTCATCAATAAGGAACACCTATCAGTGTTGGCCACCTACAAGCCAGAAAGAGAGATCACCGAATACTGAATTTCCTGGCATTTTGATCTTAAACTTTTAGCTTCCAAAACCATGTGAAAATAAATATCTGTCATCCAGTAAGTCTATGCAGTCCTCATAGAATAGTATATGTATTACGGTATAGTTTTTTTCATAAAACACTTGAATTATAACTCTTAGATTTATGACACTTAACACATCTAACTAAACTAAATAAATAAATAAACAAAATATAGAAGTTCAGATATTGAAGGTGTTTAACAAATTATTTTTTCTTTTTTTGTGTGTGCAGGGTTTCACTATACAGCTTGAACACATAGTGATGCTCCTGTTTTCAGACTCCCCAGTGCTGGGATTACGGGCATGTGCCACCATGCCCTGACCCTGTTGCCAGCTCGGTGCACCTGGGGGCAGGGCTGGCACGGCACGTGGTGCAGGGGATGAGCTCTGGTCCTTGTGCTTGCCTAAGCAAGCACTTACTCCACTGAGCTATCTCACTGGCCCTACCAAATTCTTAAATTAAGAAAACATCAAGAGATACCTGCTTCTTCCTGCTATAAGTATGCTTTCTATCACGTTATTCATATGTACTATTGTACGTTATTTAACTATTTCCCTATATTTTAATAATATCTTCACAAAATTGTTGAGGAAGAACAGATGGGCAAGGGAATTTTATTAAGTATCATAATATGTGAAGATTTTGCTTTAAAATTCATACATAATGAAAAACTCCTATGTAAGAAATTATTAATTGAAAAGTAGGAATTAAAAGAGAGGAAAAGAAAAATGGAACAGATGGGAAATCTTAAAAAATATACTAAGAAGATAAATTTCAACCTAATTATATTAACAATTGCCTTAAATATAAAAATTTTGGGTAAAAGATAAATAGTCTTTATCTTTTACCCAGATTGGGTAAAAGATAAAGACTATTCTATATCTTGCCTGTGAGTATAGACACAAGAGTGTTAAGATAAAATGATTGGCAAAGATACACAACGCAACTGGTAAACATGAGATGAAATGGCCATATTAATGTTGAACAAGTTAAAATTCAAACTATCACATACTATAATATATTAAGTGGTCATTTCAACATGACAAGTGACCCAAACCATCAACAGAAGGTCCCTAAACTTAACATTCATTTACCCTATAAGTGATATGTACCAAAATATGATAAAATTTCAAAGAGAAACAAGACAAATCAAAATCATATTTGTAAATTTAGACACTTTTATCTCAGTATTTAATAGCATAAATAGATCAAATATTTGCAAATGTATACAGTTTGGAATGACACTGTCTGCCAACTTAACCAAACTTACATTTATAAAAATGTCATTAACTGTAACACATTCTTTATATATGTATTCTATGAGAATGCCTAGAATTCAAAACATTGAGCATGCCAATGTCACAAGGACCTAAGGAACTGCACCTCTATTATGGGAACATAAAATGTCATAACAACTTTAGAAAACAATTCAGAAGTTTGTTTTAAAAATTAAGGGCCGTGTATATAGCTCATTGGCACAGCGCTTGTCCAGCAAGTGCAAGATTCTGATTTCAATTCTTGGAACAACAACAAAGTTAAATAAGCTCTTATCAAATAATCCACCTATTTCTTTCCTAAGTATTTATCCCCCTAAAATAACAAATATGAGCATTTATTGAAATATAAGTGTATAATAGTCTCAACTTGGAAACAATTGAAATGCTTGACAATACATGAGGGAACAAACTACAGCATGTGTATGCATACAATGAAATGCTATTTATGATAGAAAGAAAAAAATTATCAATACATGGTACAATATCTTAAAATAATTGCACAAAATGGAAAAAGCCAAAGGAAATACCACCTTCATTTTGGATGTCTATCAGCAGAAAATTCTACCAAATTCAAATTTATACCAATAGAGATTAAATCAGTGGGTATCTTGGAAAGTAGGGGACTTAGGCTAGAAGTGAAAATGGATAAGGGGAAGATGTTTTCAGGGGTGTATGTCTTATAACACATCTAGAATAGTGACTTGTACATTAAAAATGCAACATATTTTTCATTTCATTAGCTATGTGGCTTTAAATAAGTCAGTCAATATGTCTGTTTTCATCTGTAAAATAGGCATAAGAAATAGCTCTTTTACAAACTTCTTGTGAACTATGAAAATAAAAATCCTTTGCTATGTTGTAAATTTTTTTTTCAAAGTTTTATTGACAAAGAGATAGCAAAAAGACAGTTTCAAATCAAATCGGAAGGACAGTTTCAACAAATAATACACTGCATATATTCTTCTTAGTGGTTAATTGCTGTACAAGATGCGGACTTGTGATC
>NW_004524580.1:13581699-13621793 GCF_000260255.1 Octodon degus
ATATGATGTTTTCAGATCCTCTGGAAAAATTCCCAGTAGAGGAATAGCTGGTTTAAAGGGGATTTCCAGACCAACTTTTCTAAGGAGTCTCCATGTAAATTTTTTAAATAAATTACCCCCACACATATGAACCCATGCAATCGAACAGACCAAGCATTCTGATATGAGAAGATTTATTGGAGGTATGAGTAAATGGGGTGGCTGACTAGTGGACCAAGACAGCCCCAAACAAAAGGGAACAGAGGATTTTATAGGGTTTTTAGGGTAGGGTGTTTGTAGGCTGGAATAGCTGAGGGAGAGCTAATCTTGGCAGGGCTACCTGGTCTTTGGGGGACTTTTGATGTTAACAAAGGAGAGTTTCTGTAGCTTTCTGCCCTGTTCAAAGTAAGGTAGACCTGTTCTGTGGTTTTGGCCCTGGTTTGGCGCTAAGAGGAAGCAAGCCTTGGGGTGAAGGTCCTATTTAGGCTGAGGGTCCTAAATTATTAGAATGCTTGACATTGTGGATTTTGTGGGTTTGTATCTAATATTAGGTGGTGGAAACCCAGGAGGGATACCAAGGCCTCTGCTGGTCCCTTCTGACCAGGGCTTTGCCCAGTCCACAGCTAGCCCTTCTGAGTAGAACATGAGCCTCTGACTTTCCTTGTTGACCTAAATGCCCACAACACCTAAAACAGTGAGTATCCCTTGGTAGCTCATTCAACCTACCATAAAACACAAACCTTTTCCATTGTCCAACTTTTCAGGGAAGTAGAAGAGGAAGAGGGCTCTCCTCCCTCAGGACTGTTTGTGCTTTGTAGCTCCCTCCTCCACTTCAGCCCGGAGGAGATTGCTTTCTGTACTTTCATCTAATTTCCTTCTCTATGCATCTTGAAGACAAGTGGCCTTCCCGGATGGTTTGCTCCCAGCTCCATGCTTCTTGGCCTCATAGCCTTCTCTCTGTTCCTCCCCTCGATTTGACCTCTGCTCTGACTGGGCATGCCTGCTCTTAGGGCTTTGGTCTCTCATCCCCATTGGAATTCTCCTTGAATGATATTTGTCTTTACTCTCTTGTCTGTCTCTGTCACTGTCATCTGTATTCTTGCCACTATGGGTAACACTCGTCTGCCCTCTCTGCCCACATCTACATTCTCTCTTGTCTCAAATCAGTCCTCAGAGGACCCCTTGAACTGTCTGAGCTCAAACTCAAATGCCTCACTTTTCACTGTTGGATCACCTGGCTACAATACAAGATGGACAGTGGAACTATCTGCCCCCACCAAGGAATCTCTTGATTATGACACCCTTGTGATTTAGATAACTTTTGTCACCACAATGAGAAATGGTCCAAGGTCCCCTATGTCCTTGCTTTCCTTTCTCTCTTCAATCATCCTGAGCCCTGACTGTCACGTTGTTCCCAACAAATTGTGATAGTAAAGCCCCCCCCCCAAGACCTCAATCTGATCCTTCCCTATTGACTACTTCATTCCCAGGTTCCCCTATACCCCACTCCACAGAGCTGCCACTGAGGCCACCCATGGGGTGTATACCATCTGTGCTGCTGTGACAGCCCCTCCTGCCACAGAGGCCACTCCACGTTCTGATCTCTCAGCTTTCAGGGGCTGAGGAGATACCTTCATCTCTCTCTTTTGGTTCCTCTTCCCCACCTTTCTCTCATCTGTCTTTGCTTGCCAGTCCATTCCCCACATTCTTCGCTAAACTTACAACCATAGTCCTTTCTCACTTTGGGAAAAAATATGATCCACAAACAACTAATGAAACATTTTTTTCCTAACAGCGTGGGCTCCTCCCTCTAGTATTGAGCTATAGTCAGAGTAACAGCCCACTGAACAAATACTGTCATTTCCAGTCAAGCCTTTTTCTCACCACCTTCTCCCTTAACTCCCCCTGTCCCTCAGCCACCTTGGCAGACACCCCTCAGCCACTTCCACAGGTGGTGTTCTGTTACAGCTAGAAAAAAGGCAGATTCTGAGTCACAGCTTCCTGCCCCTTCCTTAGAATGCCCTTCTTGCCAACCTGCAAGTCCAAGATTTGTGAATTGTCAATGCTCCTCTATTGTGATGTGCCTAATCCTTATACTTTGCTCAGTTTGCTTGCTCCTACTCAAAATTGATAACTATAAATAAGAGGTTTTTATGATTTCCAAAGTCTTATAAGAAATCCCTGATAATTGACCTACAAAAGTCTGACTAGTCTCTCATAATTATAAACTTAAAGGGTCATCATAATTGAACCTGACCAGAAATATATTTGAGTGCACTTTGTTTTTATGAAGAAGTTTATGTGTGTCCCATGTATGTGTTTATATGTCATTCCATCAACATCTGTTCTTCTTTTTATTTGAGCTTTAAAATATAGACGGAAAACTTTCTCCCGAGTTACCATCTCATCTAAATGATACCAAAATTAGTTTATAATTAAACAAAAATCATTAAAACGGGGATAGATTATTGGATGGGACTCTGGGTTTGTGGATAGAGGGGTGGCCAACCTTTGTTCATCAGTAGGGAGTTCCCAATAATCTCCTTTTAAAGATACTCCCAACACTTTGGTCATTGGTTCATATTTAAATATGCCATTCTTCTATGCTCCAGGTATTTATAATAAGAGGTTTATGTTAACTCAACATGAAGTCATCAGTCAAATGATAATTTTCTAACTAAAACTTTTGCGATATGTATCTTGTGTATGTGCCATTATATTTAGAGATAAATATAATGCCTAAAAAATGGGGATTTCATCTTCTGTTATGACTGTTATGCTTTACTACTATGTATGACTATTGATGTCAAATGTTCTCTGTAAAAGTATATGGCTACTATGTGTTAACATTCTATAGGAATTTAACTGCTCAAATGTCCATGATTGATAAGAAATAACAGTTCTCTTGTCACATTTTGTATTTAAAGTTACTTGATACTCAGATAAAATCCTAATAATCAAGTACTAATATAGACCCAGATTCTCCTAATGAAACAATTGTTATTAATTCCTATTTTATTTCCCAATTTGCTCCTGACATTCATGACAAGCTAAAGACAGATCTTGGTCCTCAAATCCCACAGGAAAACTTATTCAACATGGCTTTCCATGTCTTCAATAATAGAGACCAAAATTAACTATACAGAAATATCAACTTTTAGCTGTGACACTCAGGACTCCCATCAAAGTAGTACCATAACAAAGTGCCAAGATGCAGAGCCTAAACAATGCGGCCACCCAATCAGTTCCTGGATGATTTCAAGTGCAGCAAAGGAGGACACTGGGAAAGGCCTGCCCCAACCTACACACAAAACTGGGACCTGGTTCTATCTACAAACTTAAGTGTCACTGGAAATGAGACTGCCCTGTCTGCCAGAGAGCAGAGAAGTCATCTAATTTCCTGCCCTCATAGGAAAACTCACTATAGACAAATCCATCAATACTTGATCTGCTTGGTTTTGCCAATTGAGAGAAACAACAGAGATTGGTGTCCATGGCTCACATCAAATATCTTTGTTAGAGTCCCAAGTCTCATTGGACATCTCAGGTCAAAAACCTTTTTCCTGCTGACACAGACAACACGTGAAATTTTCTTTCTGAGTTCTAAAATTGCTGTATTAGATCTACAGTCTCCCATAGTGGGTGTTGATGGCCAACCTACATGATGCCTTCAGACAGGCCCATTTCCTGATGATTCCAGACATTGTTCTTCATTCATAATTTTAGTGTAAACCCAACCTACTCCACACCTCTCATGGGGAAAGAGCTCATCCAAAAGCTCCATGTTTCTCTCACTTCTCTCCCCACAGTACTTATCCTATAAACCTAACCTCAATGTACATCCAGTTTCTCCCTCCCTCTTCCCTTGTTAACCATATACTGAGACACTCCCAGTGCCACTTGCCACCACACATGCTATTCCTATTCTGGTGTGCCTCAGAGATCCCACAGCTTTTCCCTGCATACTCCAATACCCAATAGCCCCCAAACATCAGAGATGACTCAAGCCCATCACTCACTGCCTGCTTACACTCATCCTTTTCAACATGGTCATAGTTTAATGACACATTCAGATCATAGATTCCTTTTTTGCTTCCACCCAGACCACCAAACTCACCAAGTGTTGGCTGTGCATGTCCACGCTAAGGCCCACGCTCACAGCTATCCCAGCCATACCCAACAACTCACACACCTGCTCCCCTTCACAAAAACCTTTTAGTCATTGACATCTCCCTTTTACAACTCCCCCCTTCTGATAACCTCACATGTTCCCTAGGAAACTCCACTGGCCTCCCTTGCACCAAATGCACTTCATTCAAAACATTTCCAGACAAGCAATACAAGATGGGCACACAGCTACTTCTGTGCAGCACCTTGATTTTTCCTTGCCTTCCCTTACACAAATTTCAACATATACTCAGACTCAATGCTTCAAGATGTCTTTCTTCCTTAAAAATGAAACCACATTTCACAAGATAAAATTGGCTACCCATGTGAGTGTACTGGTAGACACGACTCTTCCAGGGGCAATCCTGGGAGCTACAGGACTTGAGACATCCCTAGGAGGCTCCCCAGGATGGGATGGGCGAGGTATATGGAATTCTATTTTCCTTTGGCTCACTCTCCTTCTAGGACCCCTTACAGGGCTTGCTACTATGTTTATGGCAGACCCCGGCTTCATTTCCCTCAATCACAATACTGTCACCAGATTAACAACCCAAAATTTTAACCAAATCCTTCTCTAAGACTATTTCTACTAGGTTCTAGCTTAGTGGGACCTAACAGAAGACTGCTGTACACCCTCCTCTGACTTCCCCAATGCCCAGACTTGGACCCTTTTCTGCCCCTGGCCAGCAAGAAATAGCCAGACAACTTCATCACCCTCTTTCCTATAAAACAAGATTCCAAAATAATTCAGGACCCTCAACTTAGGACCCTCACACTCACTCCAGGGCTTACTTCTTTTTGGCCTCAAGCCAGGGTCCAAACCACAGAACAGGTCCACCCAAATTTCACCAGGGCAGAAAACCACAGAAGCTCTCCTTTGTGAGCATCGATAGTCCACCACAGATTAGGTAGCCCTACTAAGGTTACCTTTCTCTCAGCTGTTCCAGCCTACAAACACCCTCCCCCAAAAACCTTATAAAATCCCTTATCTCCTTTTGTTTTTGGCTGTCTTTGTTCACTAGACAACCATCCCGCTTACTCCTACCTCCAATAAATCTTCTCATGTCAGCATGCCTGGTCTGGTCAATTGCATGGATTTGTACCTAATAATATGCATATCACAATAGAATTTTGAAACAGTCCTCTTATGCATTTTGCACAGTGTGGATACTTGGGTATCTCCTGAGTGATTCCATGACAGCGTTGCTTCTTACATTCACATAGCAAATATCTTTTAAATGTCTCTCATTTTATACCTAATAAATAGTATATCTTATGTCATGCTTCCACTTGTACCAAATACAGACTCATACCATTTTAATTTTTGTTGAAAGAGATAATTAATTCTTTATTGCAAAGTAAAACAATTCAAGGGATGTTTAATGTTGGAAAATATTGTTGGAATTGATACTGGGTGAGTTCATTCACAATCCTGGTTTACAGGCATTTGTAGAACAAATAAACATCAAGCCTCAGCTACCATCCAGCTGCTGTACTCAGTGTAATAATGGTAGGAAAAACTCTCCCTTTATGGAGTTTAAATTGAAAATATGAATCATGTTTAATTGTACCATTCTAAAAAAGTTTGCAATATTAGATGATGAATGTGATTAAAAAAGAAAAACTGGTATAGTATTAAGTGGTGTACCAAAAATTTTATTTTTATTGTTAATGAAGTGTGTCTTCTATTTTTTATGACTCTTAGGAATCGAAATTTTTATATTGTGTAGTGGGTAACCAAGTTAAGAATGTTTTTGCTTCTCTCCACACGATTCAATGAGCATCACCGCTTCTACTCCCTGAATAAATACAGTAACGAATATTTAAGGAAATGGGGAGTAATTTGGTAAAAGTAATCCATATGCAATTTTAGAGTATTGTTTCCTCTGGCCTTAAAATACTAAGAAAACATTTTAATGATCATTTCAAGCAGACATACTGCCGGGTTATAAGCTGACAGATTTGGTTTTTGTTGTTTGTTCAGACAGTCAGTAGGAGGCTTGGATTTGATGTTTCTTAGAAACAGATGTTCAATTCACTTATTCATGTCTTCAGAGGGAAACCCATTTTTAGTGTCACATACAAATATGTGAGGCTGTAAGTACATTTTATTTTCAGAAATAAAATTGTAAACACAGTAAGTAGCTTTTATATTTCCTGTATTGATGTTTTAAAACATCACAAGAGTAATCACTGTAAAAGGTAAATTCAACCAGATAAACCCCTAAAGCCTGTATATCCAGGAAGTTCATTCAGTCATTCAAAAATCACATGCTTTTTTGGTGCTAGACATTAACATAAGTCACTAAGTTTGTGTTATGAAGGATTTAAAAATAAGCGATATTTTTATCTTTAAGGGTCTGTTAGGATGATTCAGAGATCTCCATAAAACTATAATGAAAGGTTACTTCAATACAATGGCAATAAAAAGATGTAATCAAATAATTTAACAAATTAGAAAAGCTAATATATAGGAGGGAGGCAAAGATGAAGTCATACCATAGGTGCCCTTCACCTTGGGTGATGCCATCTTGCACATGACCCCACAGAGATTATGAGAAACATTAAACCTGAGACACAAAATGAGCAAACTAAAAAGAATATTTGATGAAGAGTTATAAGTTCCTATAAGCCTGGAAAAGTGATTTTTTAATATTTTAAATATGTCTACATTATCATCATTTATGGAAAATAGCAAAACACCATCTTCAGAGTACCTGAGGAGATACACATAATCTTTGAAAAAATAATAGCCTACTTGTGGAGTATGTTGGAGCACACTTCTAATCCCGGCACTCAGAAGGCTGAGACAGGAGGATGACTTCCTGTAAGTTTGAGGTCATCCTGGGCTACAAAGTGTGTTCAAGGCCAGCCTGCACTACTCAGTGAAACCCTGTATCAAAAAAATAATAGTAACATCAGCAATAATAATATCAAACAATGGAGCACAAATCATTTTGAATCTCTCTGAGCTCCTGTTTCCCAGGATGATTTCCTTAGTCTCCCTCACATGTTCTGGTGGACTCTGAGACAGCAAGGCCTCATGGGAAACTATGAAGGAAATAGGAGCTGAGTCTTCAGAATAAATCAGTAAACTCATTTCTACCAAGTCTTATTAATTATCGTGCAAGTAAATGCCTTGGGAAACTGGGAATTCAGTTCCTAAAAATGTATTGCCTAGGAAAGCATTTCCCTAGTGTACTACTTCCCAGATGAAATGACCCATACGACCTTCTGCTAAATCTTTTCTGTAAGTCTCCACCAAGGTTTACCTTTAAATGCAGGGGTAGAATTTACAATGTTATTCAAGACTAGGGATGCACATTGAGACCGTATTAGGTGAAGCAAGCCACACACAGAAGCTTAAATAGTTCGCAGTTTCTCTTATATGAAAAACTAAAATTTTAAATAAGGAGCAAAATAAAAGAAAGACAAAAGGAAAAGTTGAGGTAGTTTTTTTCTTGTCAAGAGCTGGAGGGGGGGAGAGAAAAGAGTGAAAGGGAAAGAAAAAGGAATTGCTGTGTGTTACTGTACATGTACAACTTCACACGAGAAATAGAATAAACACTATTTATGACAAATCATTTACTATGAAAAATACAAAGTGTATGTTTCCTTAATAATAAGCTTGTGCCTTTCCTCTGCCTCATATTCTTTTACGCCATGCTCCTTTCACATGATTCTATATCTCCTCAGGGCCTCACTATGATGAAAAAAAATAAAGAAATTACTATTTGATGATTTCTAAGTATGGAAGCCTAAGAGTGCAAAGCATAATGTTTCACACACAAACAGGATAAACAGTTGGACACAGATTAGAAATGGGGGGGGTCACAAAGTCACAAGACCCATGGCAGGAATTGAGGTGTCCAATAATGCACACTGATGTCTTCTTTGTGTTCAAAACTTTACTCATTTCCTATACCTCTTTTACTTATGTCATTGATTTGTCAATGACAAATTGTCATTACTGCTATCAACATTCAATCAGTCTCTCACATTGTGGAATGCAAAGACCACTCTTTTCCCTTCACTAATCCCAGTTGATTACTCGCTTCTTAAATGCTTCGTCCATGCCAATCTTGTCTTTTCTCACTGGTTGCATCTTTTTAGATGCCTTTACCACTTCCTCTTGTCATTACTTCTCTCTTCTCAGGGCCCAGGATAAAATATATAATATAAAATTTTCTACCATAACCTCTCCCTCTTTTTTTATGTGTTTGTGACAGAGTTTCACTATGCAGCTCGGAGTCATAGTGATCCTCCTGTTTTCAGCCTCCCCAGTGCTGGGATTACAGGCATGAGCCACTATTCCTGGAATCAGTGGTGGGCTCAGTGCCCCCAAGGCCAGCATGGTTTGTGGTACTGGGGATCAAACCCTGGGCCCTCTGTGCTTGCCTAAGCAGGTGCTTAGTCAACTGAGCTATCTCACTGGCCCCCATAGCTTCTCTTTTAGTAAATAGTGTGCAAAGTTTTTCATGCTATGAATAAGTTTTCTCATGTAAGACTAGACTACAATTCATATCAGTTCCAAAATCCAGATAAATTATTTCATTATGGAGCATATCTTCTTCTCAAAATCAGGCACTGCATATTCAGGTTTTTATTCAATATATTTCAGTCAGTCTCTATAATGTATCAAGCATTACTACAAATCCTAAGGATCAAACAATAATTAAAATAGATGCGTTTCTGACTTCATGGAATAAGAAAGAGTAAAGTCAGAAAGGGAATATTGGAATAGCATGAAGAATTAAGACCATGATAGTGATGGACTAAAGCCTGGACTTTTATCAACTCACATTACAAAGACTAAACTACACAGAATATTGGCTCATTTGAATCTAGGGATATATATATATCAGAACCTCTCAGTTCTGCCATGACACTGTACCTCAAAGGCATTTTGCAATTAAACCTGAGTAGACCCCTATTAATTTTAAGATCTCACCATTTAGACACATGGGGAAAGTTGAACCTGATCATTGAAAGTAAATACTGTGCATGGGATGATTTATTTGATAGGAAGCATTTGGAATATTCAAATTCAATCCAAACTTTAGATCAGCCCTCAAACCCACTTTCTACTACAGGTACTTTTCCTGGTAATATGAAACTTAGAAACAGCTGCCTTAAATAAAAGAAATTATATGGCAAGATAAGTCAGTGGACTAAGTGCCTGCTTAGGCAAGTGCAGGGACCAGGGTTCGATCCCCAACACCATGAGAGCACTGAGCTAGCCATGGAGACTAGCATGGTGGTGTACACCTCCAGTCCCAGTGCTGGGGAAGCTGAAAACAGGAGGATCACTGTGAGTCCAAACTGTAGTGAGACCCTGTACTAAATATACATATTTTTTAAAAAAAATAAAGAAATCATAGTATTCTAGTTATAGAGTGTCTATGGAACCAGAGGCTATAGTAGTAATATTTATAATAAGCTCAGCTCTTCTGAAAGATGATGAAAGAGGATCCCAGGTTCATGCCCAGATGTCTGGCAATGTAGAGAGGCCTTCTGTTAGGGCAGAAGTTTGGGTAGAAATATAGCTCAGGGGTGGGGTAGTCTTCTAGCAAGCCCAACAACCCAGGCTCAATCTTTAGTCATATATGTATATAACTCAGTATATTCTGCAAATTTATTAATGTCATGATTTGCCTCAAAGAATGTTTACTAATGGCTTTAATGAACTAAAATATCATTTAGTACGAAATCTAAGTTTTTTGAGTGTGCACTTGGCC
The DNA here is from genome assembly GCF_000260255.1 of Octodon degus. Classification (NCBI taxonomy): domain Eukaryota; kingdom Metazoa; phylum Chordata; class Mammalia; order Rodentia; family Octodontidae; genus Octodon; species Octodon degus. The sequence goes on from NW_004524580.1 coordinate 13,591,584, forward strand.
AGTTTTATTACTCTTCCTTTGCTTTTCTCTTTATTGATAAAATGTGTCCATTCTTCCTAAACCATGAGATTGTTTTCAGAGAATTACAGAACCAGGTTTATGCTCAAGAGTTCTTACTAAGTAAAAATACATTAAAATATGACTTATTCTATGATCATACTGTTCTTATGGTAATATTAGCAATTCTATTGCACACTAAGAATCAGTCAAGACGGTTGAATTAGATAGGTCTGGTCTACATCATGATAAATCAGTTGAAACAATTTTTTAAAAATGAATCTTACAAATAACAACTACTAAAAAACACTAATGGTGATAAACACTGCAATTTTAACCTGTCAAAATCTAACTGAAGTCTAAAAGGAAATGTGTGGTGGGAAACATCTGTGCTTTCCTCAGACTTGCTGAGAGATGATGAGGATACATCTTTTGACAGTAACTACCTGCCTACCAACCTACCTAAATAAATAAAATTAAAAAAAAATGTAAATTTTTCAAATGGCCTTGTTGAGTAAAGAATGACTCATATTTTTTTAAATAGGAGGTTCTCTAATGGGTAAAAGATTCTCAGAGCTGTAAATTATTCCATCCTCAGGCCAGCAAGATAGCTCAGCAGTCTAAAGCACCTGTTTAGGCAAGCTTAGACAGCACAGGGACAGCGGTTTGATCCCCGGCATCACATGCTGTGCCAGCCCCACCCACAGCGTGGGCTGAGCTGGTCACAAAAAATCAATCAATCAATCAATCAATCAATCAATCCATTCCCATATTTCAATTAAAAAGAGATCTTTTTTCTTTCTTTCTTTCTTTCTTGCTTGCTTGCTTGCTTGCTTGCTTGCTTGCTTTCTGCTGGACCAGAGATTGTACTCAGGACCCTGAGCTTGCCAGGCAAATATTTATTCTACCGAATTATCTCCCCAGCCCCAAAAGAGATCTTTAAACGCCAGAAAACAGTGGAGGCATATTTATAAGATTTTAAATCACTTTCTGATGAGTTGTTTACCTTTAATATTAGAAAATCTTCATTTATAAGGTAAACAGACACTGAAAAATACTTTCATTGAAAATTCCATTACTTTTTGTGTCTACAACATAAGAAGAAAGTTACATGCAATCACTCTGTATTTCAATTAAAAAGGTTTTAATTTTAAGCCAGTTTCTGTCTCAGCCAAATAAAGGTGCTAAAGCATTTTATTTCCATCCTTCTGCTTGTCTTTTGTGCCATCACTACCCTCTAGGCAGCCAGGCTCTGCTCTATTTTGTGGGAGCTGTAAGGGTAAAGACATTTGATAGCCACCCCCACCATGGGCCAGTGATGGAGAAGATTGATTATATAAGTGGTTTTTACAGGATAAAATTGGCCAGTCTTCTTTCTTAACTAATCAGCAAGTGATATGCAGATATTACAAGCATGAGAATCCTTCCTTATCACGGGTGATGTACTGTACTCATGGGAATATTGAAAAGGTTGTCTCTTAGGGCAGGCTCTCTCTCTCTCTCTCTCTCTCTCTCTCTCTCTCTCTCTCTCTGTACTGGGAATTGAACTCACAACTTAGTGCCTGCCAGGCAGGCTCAGTGCCACTGAGCTATACCCCTGGCAGCAGGCTGACTTCATAAAACAACTCCTTGGTATGTCTAAGGTGAAGGTTTGACTGATTCTTGATGGTAAATATTAATATTTTGAAGTCTGTTGCATTCACTAAAAATATACTTCTTTGTCCTTGCTCTCACCCCTAGGCAAGAAGTCCATTTCAGTGAGTGTGTGAAGCTGGTGAATGAGGACGATCAAGCTCTTCTCTGACTCTTATTTCCTTTTCTCTCTCTATGGTTTACACGTTTGCACAAAGAGGATGGAATTGACCTAACTAGAAGATCTCCCAGTAGAAGAGAGACAAGGAGAACATAGCACGGATAAGGAGGCTTGATTCCTTCTCTGTGCACGTCTCACATATTTCATCTTACAAGTGGAATCAGCCCTGTCCTTTAACCTAAAACCTACCCACTTGTTCTACTCTCCTCTGAGCATTCGCCTTCATTTCTCTAAAAGAAGCCTTATGACAAGGACATCACTTCCTGGGTCAGTATTTGGAGTCAGTTAGTACGTGCGGTATTTGGAACTATGATGAATACAATAGGTACGGACAGGCGTAATCTGTATGTAGAACGGTAAAATATAATGCATGAAAGTATGCGTTTTGTTTTACAACTCTCCTACTTATGTGATAAATTATAATGACTTATCCTAGACATTAAACTCGTAGGTTTTAAGATGGAAGATTCTAACAATTATTTGCATTGCATCACAAGGTTGTAGCCAGAAAATATTTGATGCATCAAAGAATGATTGGATTTGTTATATACAAAAATTAATCTTATTCAAGAGTTCTTGGTTAACTTACTTATCTTTTAGCAATTGTACACATTTCTTTTCTTTGCGTTGGTGCTAATGTTTAAACCAGTCATGAAAATTATCTCTTTAAGTAGTTTATCTTATTTAATGGAAGATAATGATTACAAAATATTAACATTATAATAAAAATAGTTTTGAAAGACTTCACTTACTTAGTATCTATACCAAGGTTCAAGGACTCAGTTGGACTTTTCTAGTGAAAAAAAAAAAAGACTTCTAAAAAAATCTCCAAATAAATATAACAATTAGTAGTAATAGAGCCTTTCTGGTATGAGAATGCAGTTGCCTTAATGATAAATTGCAAGTTTGTTTTTGTTACTCCTCTTGTGCATCCTGTGATTCACCAAAATGGGAATTAAGCAGCAAGGAGAACTGAAATTTGAAAGACAAGTAGTTATTTTGTTTTACTTAAATATTAAAATTCTTCCCATTAACTCTTAATTTGTTTTCATTAATTTACAACTCCATTATGAATCACTTGGCAAAATTATATTTTTTCCACCAAAAAAACTTGCCTAGTATCTTTCTAATATCCTCTCCTTCCCACTTATGATGGCATGAATTAATTTATCATCCTTCTAATCAATCCTAATGAATGAAGGCCAAACAAAATAAGTGTTTGTCTAAGATCATGGATTTTGAGTTTCCTTTAATGCACGTGAAGGACAAAGACAGAGGAAGTTTGGAGGTGGGAGACATTCAGGGACATGCTTCAGGGGGTTCTAATGATGGCAGGTTGACTTTAAGACAGACCTGGGAGGGAGATTTCTCAGCAGCACAGGGTGTGCCTGGCAAATGCAAGGTCCTGCGTTAGTGCACCGTCAAAGGCATCTTTGGAATGACATAGAGAACAAGGGAAGGAATGTAAAACTTATGAGATAACCAGCTCCTAAATGATCCAGTAGTGACTCTCTTAAAATCCACTTGCTCAAATACACAGCCCTTCACAGTGACACTGACACTCTGATCAAGAATTTTGTTGGGATTTGAAGCAAATTTCAAAGCTCTTAAAAATCCTTATGAGAATATACAGGAAACTCCTCAACAATTTGTGGATACCATCTAGTCTAATTTACCTTATAATGACAAAACATATGCCCAAAATATTATTCGCTCATCTACAAACCTTACTTGAAGGCTAACCTCAACTCTGAAAACAGAAGGTAGTGGATATTTTATTTCATCAAATAAAAGTCTGATATAATATAATATTGAAGGGGCTACATGTAAAGACAACTCAATCCTTTTAATTTATAAATATCCAGGTTTGAAACACAAAACTATTGTACTGCATCAGTAGTTCTATATATTTTTATTAGGAAATATAAATTCTAGTGGGCAACACTTAAAAATTAAATGTAAGAAGCAAAATAACTGTAAATTCTTTAATAACAATAAGAAGAAAACAGTGGTTGGTTAGAGGATAAGGGAAAGCTTCAGGGAACCTCCTGGGTTGGGGGCTGTTGCCATGGCAACATGTGGATGTGAGAACCTGAAGACCTTCTTTGTGATTGCTGAGGAGTCCATATTGGGCTTTCTCTGATTCTGCTTAGGATAGAAGATGGACAGAGGAAAGTTAGGGAGACTGTCAGTTATTAAACAAATGCTACTCATTCTGGACCAATTTTTATAGGTTGGTTAGACTTCAAATTTGCTTCGCAGGGAGCAGAGTGTTTTCTCTGGGCTGGTAACTGTAAACAGTAGGTTGGTTTTCTGGGTTTGTTGCTGAAAATTGTGTATCAGAAATTCATTTTATATGTGGTCTTCCCATGCCCCATCTGTATGCTTGGCACCTCCATTTCAATGAGTAATAATGAGTCACTGTAATACTGTCAATAATGAATGGACTGAGCAGTTATACTTTTAAATAATGCCATTGTTTTAAAATAATGCTATTGTTTTTCTCTTAAAACAATTACATTTGAATTTATTCTGCTTTTATTCTTCAAACTTTACTCAAAAAGTGTATGGACTGTCAAACCTTGCTAGGTTTACTCAGAATTTCTGAAAGTACAAACTACCCATTTAAATGCAATTTTCTCAAATCATCAGTTGCTGTACAAAACCACAAAAAGATTTTGAAAGTAAGACAAATTGCTTGAATGGAAAGGCAATCAAATACTTGGTTAAGAAACTGACTGAAAATTATGTTTCAAAAATTCAATTCCTTATTTTCTTTTGTCACACAGTATAAAATACCATCATAAATTCTGACTTTCTTTAAAAATCTTGTTTTCTTTAAAATCTCAGTAATTTCATTGGTGTAATTCTTGAGGGTCCAAAAATTGCTACAAAGTGTTTGGAATCTAAGTAAAACATGGACTTCCATTTTTTTTTTTTGTTGTTGTTTTTTGTTTTTTGTTTTTTGTTTTCTTGTTCATGGCAGCATCATTCCAGTATGTGCTTCTCATCTTCCACACCCTGCTTTTCTGTGTCTCTCTGGGTCTCTGTAAATTTCCACTTACCAGGACATAAAGACAAAGGTCATCCGATGAGGCGCAATCCTACTCTGAGTTCATTCTGCTGTGAATGTATTTGTAAACATCCTGTTTCCAGACCACATACAGATATAGGAGTCAGGATTTCACCGTCTATGTGGGAGCACACATTTCCACCCACAGTATTTTCTGTCTTTGTATCTGCTGACATTATGTCTCCTAGACAGAGCCTTTTATCTTAATGCTTTCATCTAGACCCACTTTCTGGGAGGGCAATAAATCTGAGGGCTGCCACAGGCACCTTGATGCCTTGGATCTGGACTGCCTCCCAAAGGCCATGTGTTAAAGGCTTAATTGCCAGGCTCTGGCTCTGCTAGGAAGTGATGGAAACATGGAGGTGGGCACTGTGGAAAGACGTGACATTCACACTTGGGGTGTCCTTCCATAACGAGCTCCTCATCATGATTCCCCTTCTCTCCACAGCCCAAAATAACAGACAAGCGGTCATACACTGAAAGCATGGGACCAAAACCAAATCCTTTACTTTTCAAGTTCATTTGTTTTGAGTGTTTTGTCACAGCAATGTAAAGGTGACCAATACTGATATCTACAGCATTCATAATTAAAAGTCCCGAACTCCAGACACTTTTAAAACTACATTACATGTGTAGTTTTATTTAATCTTCACAAGACTCTATCTGTTATTACTCTGTTCTTACATGACGGGTGGCAACCTGGCTGGAAATCAAACAAAATCAACACAATTCTTCACTTATAGGATTGTTTTAAGTCACTAAAACTTAACTTGTCAGATGTCATTGAGAAACAGTACTGCTAAAGTTCGCCTCAAAAATAATGAATTCAAGTGTCCAAGTGAGTTTTTCCTCCCAGGTAAAAGCAAATGAATATAAAAATAGTTATACAAGCTCTTATGTATGGTTAATTAAATCTCAACTCTGACCCACTGAAGAACTTTAACAACACATGTCATGAAAAGCTCATCCAAGGCAAAAGCATTAATATCCAAGGAAAAGCAGTAGAGATAAAGGAGTATTCTATGAAGATTCAAGTGACAAAATCCTTCAAAACTTGTCTCAACACATGATCATAGGAAATTTTGTGGGCCTGGATGTCATTCTTATTATAGTATAATAGTCTAGTAGTCTAGACTAAGTCTAATAGTCTAGACTAGTCTAATATTAATACACCCACTCATTGATGCATACTATTTATATCTTCATCATCTATCTCTCTAATCAACGTACTTATCTTGAACTCTATTCATTACACTAAAGAAACTCACTTCTAATTTCAATTTAATTAGTTCTCTGTTGTTTTTTTAAAAAATAAAGAAAAGGAGAAAAGAAAGGGGAAAATAAGGAAGGAGAAAAATCATATATGTATATACAGGATAGCTAAAATGATTGAACTACTAATTTCTATTGTTTTTTTTAAAGATAGCAGTTACCTCCCCAGAGCTGGGATTACAGGAGTTCACCACCATACCCAGTCTCGGTGGCCAGATCAGTGTGCCCAGGGGTAGAGCCAGAGAGGCCTGTGGTGTCAGGGATTGAATCCTGGTCCCTGCAGTTGCCTAAGGGGGTGCTTAGTCCACTGAGCTATCCCACCAGCCCTTAAAATTTTTATCTTGACCAAGGTCACATGCTTATATCTGGTAATCTGAGCAACTACACTGAAGAAAACCATGTGAAATAAAGGAAACTATTGTTTAATGCTATTGCTATAGATTTTTAAGTTATGTATCATTTCTAATGTCTTATGTATTTTTTGTTCTGTTTACAATAAAAAAGATGCAAATTTGATGCACAAGATATGGTAAGAATTCAAGGAAAGGTTACTACAGGTCTGAATTTCTTAAGGGAAAGAATGTACAATCTTTAGAGGATTGGAAAAATTGGGGAGTACTAAGTGACAAGAAAACAAAACTTAGGAAGGAAGCAAACAGAAATCAATAAAGTACTTCACGATGTGAAGAGTAGAACCACTATTACAGTGCCAGTGTATGTTAGCAGGGCACCTAATTATATTTACTGCTACATTAATTATCACACAAAGACTTGACCAATAATAGTTTCACTAATACTGTTTAAAGGTATTAGAACATAAACTTTGAAACTGGAGTGCATTAACTTTCATGCTTTTCTACACGTATTTCAGGGAAGAATTTTATAATTCCAAATCTTGTGGAAACCCATGTAAGAAAGTTTCACTAGAACTAATCAATTATTATAATGAATTTGAACATTTCAAATATATATAAAGATGAAATATAAAGCCATCTTTGCGTGTGAAAGATATATGATACCTAGCTTTATAGTGTTTATAGTAGCTGCTTTTATAAAATGAATAAGGAAAGAAAACAGAAAAAGAGATACTATGTAAATTACTAATAATTAACTATAAAGAAGGGAAAAGAACAAAAAAGATAAAAGATCAACAACAACAAAGGATGCACGTCTGCGTAGTCACACACACATATACACACATAAACAAGATATGTCAAGCAATTCTAAGAAAATTTTCCCATTTACAAAAAAAATGAAGAAAAAATTTGACCCAATGAATTACATTACTACCGCAGGAATCCAAATAGAATGGCTGTGAGAACTACTTTTTTTTTTTTTTTTTCCTGTATTTTAGGGAAGGGTCTACAGGGTGTTCAGGATTTCACTACTAGATCGGACTCGTAGTGATCCGCCTGTTTACAGTCTCCCAAGGGCTGGGATTACAGGCCTGCACCACCACGCCCAGTTTCAATCGCCATCCCAGGGCGCCCTGGGGATGGGGCGGCATGGCAGGCCTGGGGATCGAGCCCCCGGCCCCTGGTCTGCTTGCAGAAGCTTTAATTCACTGAGCTATTTGGCTAGCTCAGGGACTACTTTTTTAAAATAATCACATTTTATATTTGTATGTCTCTCTGTACAGATCTGTTTCTTTCTATCTATAGCGATAAATATACATATATTTTTTCCCTTTGTTCATTTCTCTTTCCCCATCCCAGTTGTTCTCCCTTTTGAGCAATTCCATCTCTTTTAACAATATCTCTTGTCTATTTTGGATTCTATTTTATTTTTAAAATTCATTTTCAATGAGAAAAAAAAGATAAAATAGCAATGAAACAGCTTCAAAACAGGTTAGTAGAGCAGTTATAATAATGAATACATTGCATATTGTTGTCTTCTTAGTAGTTATTCAGAGGACAAGATGCAGACATGATTTTTTGTCTAAACAATATTAGTACAAACCTTTCTTCTCAGTGAATTAAGAGAAAGTAGCTGCACATCTCTCCTATCATATTTTTTTTACCACAACAAAACGGTCCTTTACTTATACTTTTGCTAGTAACATGTGACACAAGGTTGCCTAGCAACTAATAGCTGACCGTATCCAGACAGGATCTCTACTTCAGGACCGAAGTAGCTTGTTTGCTTTAGGCACTTATACACACAGGAAAATTAAGATTATTGTACTGCTAATTTTTATTAGATCATCAAAAAGAATGGCTTAGACTTACATTGTTTGATCAATCTTTCATGTATATATCAAGTAATCTCAGAAACTACTTTGAGGATAACAATATTAACTACATCAACCATTGTTAATCTCTTAGTCTTGTTTTGTAATGCCCTCTCATTGTTTATTCTTTTTCTCTTTAAAATAAAAAAAAATTAAAAAGACACATTTTAAGATTGCTCAACTAAGAATATTCATCACCAAGTAAATATATAATGTGGACTATATCTGTGTAAGAATATAGCACTAAGGAATAATAACATGAAATACTCGTGAAAGTCAAGTTTATTTCATAAAGTAACAAAAACAGGCCAAACACAATGCTCTCTCCTGTTTATGTGAAATTCTATCAACTGAAAAATAGTATGTAGTAATAAGATCAATAATTTCATATGACGACGACAAGGAACTAGAGCCAGGAGTGGACTACAAAGAACACAGGGTACCTCAGGGGCAATGAAAATGTCTGCTATCTTGACAGTGATGGTGATTTTAAATAAACCATCAAATGTTACTCCTGATGTATGAGTTTGACTATATATAAAGCCAGCCTCTGTCGAAGTAAAGCATTTTAGAAGTGTTCTTTGTAAATGTGAGAAAAGACCAACACAGATACAACTGAGGAGCTACTCCTACGGATTAGAGACAGGACCCGGCTGTACCTGGAAGTGCATCGTGACTCCTGCCTCTCAGTCCAAGGAATCAATAGTCTCCTTTTGTTCTTAACCCTTTTGGTTTAGGTGTTCTGTTGCTTGTACCAGAGAGAACTCTAACTACAATAGAAACGTTGCCTGCCTATAGGCACTGGAGAAAATACATAAAATTGGTTTTACTAAACTTGCTTATAAAATGAGTTTAAAATCTATTTCAATGATGGTAGCAGTTTATCTTTTATTGATGGAAACTATTTGGCCAAAATCAATAATTCTCTTAAGGGGCTTGTTTATTATTTGAGATATATTTATTTTCTGGTAGAATCTAATCAATATTTGGGACTAGGCGTGAGCCTTGTGATCTGAATCTACTTATTCTTAGAGCAAGAAGACATATCTAAGCAGTTTTGGATTTTAATGGACCAGTGTGTGTGTGTGTGTGTGTGTGTGTGTGTGTGTGTGTGTTTCCATATGCATGTTTGTATGTATGTATAAATGTATGTGTGTAAAATGTTTGATACATATTTACATGGTGTTGTTTGAATGACAATAGCTTGTAGTATTTTCTTGTTATGAGGTAAATAAATATCTCTAATATCCAAATGTATTTTCCCATTAAGCCTATATTATCTCCTTTTCACCCCCTTAAGAATGTTTAATTACTTTACATAATGATGACTTGCTTTTTCTTCATTTAACTCTGTACCCTCTTTGTTCTGAAATTTCTAGCAATGTAATGAGCAATTTAGATGTATGCTGTGAGAATTTATTAGTTTGCTAAGGATGACATAATAAAAGATCAGAGATAAGATATCTTAAAGAACAGAAATTTAGGGTTGGGGAGATAACTCAGTAACACAGTGCCTGCCTGGCAATCATGAGGTCATGAGTTCGATTCCTGTTATCAAAAATAAAAACAGATCCAGAAATTTATTTATTTTCTAACAGTTGTTGATACTACAAGTCTAGGCTCCATCTGTCTGTCTCGTTCTGGTAGATGGCCATGTTCCTGCTGTGTCTTCATAGCGGCCCTTCTCTCTGTGTTGCTTGTATCTTAATGTGTCTTAATCTTTTTTTCTTCTCTCTCTTTTTCCATACTGATTCTAGGGATTAAACCCCAGGCTTTGCACATGTTGGGCAAATGCTCTACTATGGCATTATATCTTCCTAATTTCTTCTTTTTAGACAATATTCATACATTGTATTGGCTCAGTCTAAGGTCTTTATTTTAATTTTAATTTAAACCACATCTTTAAAAGTCCTAGTTCCAAATATTGTCATGATTTGTGGAGTGAAAGGGGGAGGCTTCAGCGTTCAAATTTTGGGGGTACCCAATTAAGCCTAAAACAGTTATAATAAATCATGTTTAGGACTCCTTCATTCCTATTTTAAAACTGAAAGCTCTGGGTAAATGATCCTCAGACATCAACATACTGACCCATGAAATGAGTATTTTTGATATTTTTTTTTTTACTTCAGACTTGTTTACTTAGGTACTAGATAACTAAGTTATCACTGGTAATCTTACGTCAAGTCAAAAAGACTGAGTCCATATATCTTATAAATCATACTTCATTAAACATATCAGGATTTATTAAATGGAATAATAAATATTTACTCTAATATTTTGTCAGTTTACCATGTTAAACAAATGAAATCGAATATCTCTACATAGATTTTCTTCTCTTTTGTGTCTTCACATTCAAAAATTTAATGTGTGAATATCTAATATGTACACATTCTTTACTCCTCCCTTCACCCTTTGTGTGATTCTGTCCTTTTCTATCTCATGTACAGGCAGGATATTATTTGCCCTGATATTTCTTTGAGCTTTATGAATTTTTTTCTTTGCAGCATACAGAATACAATTCAGAGTTCTCTTTGCTGATAACCTTTCTACAGGCCTATATTCCACTATTTTCCTCAAGTGAAAAACACATCCTTGGCTCTTACTTGCGCAGATTAAAAAAAAAAAATTGCTTGCTAAACCTCAGCCATTTCTGCCAGTGAGAAAGCTTAGCAACTGCTAGAGAATAGCAACACAAGAGCAGGCAGACTCTCAGCCTCTCCCTAAAACTGTCCTCAGCCAAACTCTGACCCACGTTCACCTCATGGCAGCCTACCATTTGCATAGCTGCCGTATGTAGAGCTCTTCTGAAGCAAAAATTCTCAGAGGCGCTCACCATACATTCCCAGCATGTATGCAAAGACTGATTTCACCTTAAAATATCTTTAGACCTTAGAAAAAGAATATGAGAAAAAAAAGTACAGGATGAGTGGGGATAAAATAACCACCATAAAATCATTTTCTCTAGAATGAAGGTGGAAAACACTGCTTCAATTCCCATATTCCTATGGCATTGAGTATGGAAGCAACTTCCATGACTCAGCTTCCTGGAAAGAGGACTCAACACTTATGACGTATGTTGTGCTTGGCTGCTGATAGTAGTGAGCCTGCTCATTAGAAAGTATCATAAGTCTGGTGTGCATTTTCTATATTAGTGTAAATGATAATTATTTTATTAATTTTCCCACTACAGAAGAATTTCAGGTATTGTAGCCAGAGCCACTGTGTTTTAACTTAAAAGAAATGAATAATTTATTTGGGAGACATAACTCCAAAGACATATTAATAAATAGATAAGTAAATCAGTTGACAAGGACTGAAATGTATGATTTTTATTTGTTACCTTTCTCCTCTGTAATGTGGTTACCCAGTCTATTTTTTTCCTGATCTATTTTTTTATAGCTCCTCAAATTTTCACAAAATATGTTATAGCAGAAGGTTAATAGTTTTTGTAAAAACCATAAATAGAATAATTGATTAGTCAGAAATTTTACCTGTATAATTTTTTTTTCAGCCTTATTGTTCACTTTTTCTTGTTTTCATTTTTTTTGAGTGAGGAAAGAAGTCAAATCAAAAGAACTTAAACAAAATGCTTGAAAAAAATAATGTTTAGTCTTAAGAGCTCAGAATACTCAAATATCTACTAGTTCCAGAGATTTTGTTAACATTTTTAAAATCATACCCTTTGTAATCACAAAACTGATGCTAAAATAAAAAATATATTGTCCTGAATATACATACCTTGGATTTGTAGTGATCCTCTTCTTTTCAGCCTTCTTAATTCTGGGATTATAGGCATGCATCACCACCCTAGGATTCCATCGCCAGTTCAGTATGCCTGGGGGCAGGGCCAACATGGCATGCGGTGTCAGGGATCGAACCCTGACCCCTTCACTTGCCTAAGCAAATGTTTAGTTCACTGAACTATCTCACCAGCCCTCTGAATGTTTTACGAGAGAAAGAAACGCCCTTTCTTCATTAGGTTTACGACTGAGGTACCTATATCAAAACACATCATCAAGAAAAAAACACGTGAACTTACTAAACATAAGTTTTACATGACATGTGACTCTTCAGAGATCAAGACGCAAAGAAAGAGAAAAATCATGTGTCTTTTGGATAGTTTTACAGAAGTATACCTGGAGGACATGAATGTGATCCAATGGTGATCAATGGGAGGAAATTTAGCAATATGTTTTTACAGATACTTCTTGGCATCTCCGTGTTTGAGAATCAGGGTGTTCCTGACCACAGGTTCTCTGGCGAGAGCCTCTGAGATGAAATGAAGGGTTCCTAACCTACTTCTAAGGGAGGTCAGGGAATTCTTTTATGACCTGCTTCAAATGAGCAAGACGAGAGCAAATGAGTCATCTTTCTGATTCAGCCTTTTCTTCAAACCTTAGTGCGTTATATTTCAAAATACAATGTCCGGAATCACATTGTTGTCCAAAATTGCAAGTCAGTGACAGCTTGACAGAATGCATCCTTCAAAAAATGACACCCGTGATTTTGAGCTGTGTGCCATGTCATTGATTCTGGTCATGTCGATCAGCGTCAGTTACATGCTCCAAAGGCAGCCACTCATTGTCTGGGAAGAGTAGCAAGAAACTGAACTTTATATTTGTTCCACTTTATTCCTTGGATTTTATTCTTAGACTTCAGTGGGTGTCTGAGATTACAGATAATACTGAATCTCATACATTACATTTTTACTTATATAGCACATTCACATACAAATTCAATCCCTTTTCAATATTCTATAAGCAATTTTCAGGCACTTTAACAGCACCTTTTGCAGTTTGAGGTAGAATAATAAGACCGACAAGGATTTCTTTTTCCCTATTTTCACAAATTACACATATAGAATCCTCATATATACATAGATCTTCCAGTATATTTTTCCTTATTTTGTTAAAACATTCCCCTTTCAAATTAAAAGAGATAATTCAAGACTTTTATTGGGTCTAATTGCCGTCATCATTTCTTTTGTGTTTGGTGGTTATTGTTAAGTGAAATAGGATTATTGCCACAAATAGTATGCTATTGTGATTTGATGACTGAGACTGCTACGAAGTTATTAATGAGTGGGTGACATATGCATGGTGTACATTAGACAAAGAAGTAGTTCACCTCCCAGGTGACACATATCATGAAGACATAATATATTGTGATGCTACTCAGACTGGCCTACAGCTTAAAACCTAGGAAGTCTTCATTTCTGTTTTTCCCACTTAGTATTTGACTGCTGTTGACAGCAGTAAATAAAACTCAGTGATAATAGAAGGGAGTTACTTGTGTGTCAGTTCTGTTACATTTGTAACATGCCAAGTGTGATTTATTAAAGGCCATAATGGAATTGCTTACCACAGACGCATACTTTGTGAGTAATACAAGTTGGATATGCGATATGGGTTTATATTAGAGTAAAATGTTTTCATTTAAATTCTAGTGTTATGTTCTAAGTAAAAACATAGGTGGCATGGAACATCAGAAAATAAGTTCTAAAGAAGGACTGAAGAATTTAGTAGTGCCAACTGAAAATTTTAGCATATTTCTGTGGTCTATTGATGCAATCTTCCACCCTCTTAGATTATTCACATCATTTTAACTTTCATTAGGCCTGAAATATTGTTGAGTGTGTGTGTGTGTGTGTGTGTGTGTGTGTGTGTGTATGTGTGTATGTGTGTGTCTGCGTGTGCTGATCTTGACTCCTCTTTCTTTCTTTTTTTCTTTTTTTTTTTTTGGTGTGGTACCAGGAATTGAACTCAGGACCCTGTGCTTACCAGGCAAGCTCTTATTCTGCTGAGCTATCTCCCCAGCCCCATTCCTTTTCTATTTAGGAAATAGAAGGAAGCCGAAGAGAGCTACCCTCCCCTTTAGCACGCCAAGCAGCCGGCACTAATCAGCCCCCATGGGTTCCGCTGCTCTTGTCCCCACAGCTCCTGGGGGAAGATCTGGTCCATGTTTAAGGCCAGTCTTCTCCTTTCCTATGGCCTGAGCTTCTCACCCTTCGAGATGTTATTCCAGCACTTTGTCTTCTCTTCTCCTCTCATTTCTCTCCTCTCTACTATATCATACTTAACAGAACAAAACCATCAACTTCTTAATTCATCTGATTTGCCTCTTGAGCTCCTAGCCTGGTTTTCCTAATACACTCACATCAAAATTTCTCAGCAGTGTTCTCTCCATTGTGCTTTCTACTCTTACTCCTTCTTAACCCACAATAATTAGGATTTCATCAGCTCTTCACCTTGATGCATTTATATGTACAATACTTCAGTCAAGGAAAAAGAAAACTTAAGATTCTATTATGTGTCTCATTTTTACACAGATAGTGTGAACCTAAGAATCACATTTCTTCTGTTTTGTTCTAGGGGTGACGTTTTAACTCTTAAGTCACACAGAGTATAAAGACATGAAGAATATCAACAAACAAATTTTAATTTTGTTTAATCAATTAATTTAATTTAATCAATTTCATCTTCATCACTGTTCCAGTCTGTGGGACAGAATATGTAATTCTAAGCATGTTCATAGCATATAGTGCTTGTGTGTGTGTGTGTGTGTGTGTGTGTGTGTGTGTGTGTTTAGGACAGGGTCTACAGAGACTACAGGGTCTCACTACATAGATCAGACTCGTAGTGATCCATCTGTGTTCAGCCTCACAAGGGCTGAGATTACAGGTACGCACCACCACGCCCAGTCTCAATCGCCATCGCAGCGTGCCTTGGGGATGGGGCCTGCATGGCACACCGGGATTGAACACCCCCCACACACACACCGCTGAGTCTGCGTAAGCATTTAGTGATTTATATCATGTGAGAGCTTTTGCCGTTTCCCTTTTCAAGCACATCGACCATGTGGACTCGGCCTTCCAGGACAGACGATCCAGGCTTTCCTTATACTAATGACGTTCTTATACTACTCTTT
Source organism: Octodon degus (assembly GCF_000260255.1). NCBI lineage: Eukaryota > Metazoa > Chordata > Mammalia > Rodentia > Octodontidae > Octodon > Octodon degus. The sequence continues at coordinate 13,606,896 of NW_004524580.1, forward strand.
CAGAATTTCTGTTCTATAATCACTCAGAGGCTAGCCTAGAGAAAGTAATCAAGTAACTGACTGGACTGCTGCTTTAGAAAGATATGTAATTTATCTCCCACAGACTAACCTTGCTGTAAAATACGTGTAGTGCAAGACTGAGGGGAAATCTTTTTCTTTCTACTCCTCAGAGCAGTAGTATTGTCATATATTCAAAATAAAAATGATATCGCTATCTCATCTTTGGTGGCAGTTTGAGTTCTACATCTCAAATAATATTTTACTAGAAAACATTGAACAGAAAAACATCTACAGTCACTTTCGTGCCCTTGTCTTTATTAATAATATCTTATTAATCTTCCAGAAACAGAGGTCTAATCAGATGTACTCAAATAGTCTAAAATACACATTGTGTATGATTCTGGGCCAGTAATTATGTCTAGTAACTCTATCATATAGATATCTTAAAATTCTAAGTGAAAAACTTTTATTTTTAAGATTTCAAATTAAAAGCACATAATTGGGCTAACTTCTTATTTTGGGTTACTTAGAAGTAATGTAAAGTATGTAAATTATGTAAAGTATAAGCTTGTCTGGAAGAATAATAATGAACTAACAGCTAAGAATCAATCAGGAACTGCTTTGACTGTAATTTTGATCCTGAAAACCACAAAATTTCCGAGATCCTTTAGTTGTACAACTGTATAACATTATATTAACAATAACAACAGGTGTTTTAGCCTGGTGTTTATCTATAGGCTGAATAGCTATAAGGTAATGTTATCAGTGTTTTTTAATCCCAGGTCTTTTCTTATTTCCTCCAATGGAAATCTGTCAAGATTTTGATATAAAGCAAGCGTTAATGATATTAAAAGCAGGTTTTCTCTTCTGTAGGCTACTGACAGACTTGAATCTTCCTAGTTTACCTCTAACAGTTAATGCTGGCAACAATGCAGTTGCAAGCAGCAGATGGTTTCTTGCATATCACAAACAAGGGGGAAAGAAGCTAATGATAAACCAACTGGGGTTGTAGCTTTGAAAAAAATAAAACTTGCCAATTGCAGCAAAGTCAAGAGAGATTTGAATGCTCATGAGCAATAACAAAAGGGAGCCCAAACAGGAGGCAGAAACCTTAATACAAGAAAGGAAAGGTTAATGCGATATGAGGTGTGGGCCTTATTCCTCCCCTAGGAAGGAGTAAATGTACCCGATAATTGCGTTGCTGCATAATGTGCACACAATCAGAAGAGCTCATCATGGACAGAGAGTTGTGTAATGAAGCCAGTCACCACGTTCACAACTAACTTAAGGCTGCATTCTGTAGATGGATCTCTTCTGCACACTCCATCAAGCCCACACCCAATCTCCCTTTCCTTCCTTCTTTGTTGATTTTAGGAGATTTTTCTTGCCATCTCATGATCCTGTATCAGTGATACAAGTTTATTAATAAATGAATCACCATGGCAACATGTTTCTAAGGCTCTAATTTGCTTATAGTTGAGAGTTCTAGTATATGGACAAAATGTGGAGCACATCGCAGAAGCTGTAGAATCCATTATGTTTCAATGCAGTCCAGAATAATCTTCTGTATCTCATCTGACTCCTGTTGCCCACTTTCTTACATAATCTCTGTTTTCTCAGCTGCAAATGGGAATAATCGTACACTAACCTCTCAAGTTTCTTGTGATGACTTTATGAGTAAACATGAAACAACCAAACAGTGAGCCCTCTGCTGTTTAGTCTACTGATTCTGTCAGGTATGATTTCCTAGAAGGTAAAGGGAGATTGAAAATCACTGAAGGATATTATGAATACATATGAATGCCACCAAAATGAAGCCCACTAATCTTTATAACCAATAGGGACTAATGAAAACCTTGTGGAAAAATATGATCTACTGTGAGCAAATGAGGAAGTTACCACAGACCTCCTATCACTTTCAAAATCTCCCATCTCCCATATTGTCCTAGTCTAGACAGTGACTTTTACAAAAAATAAACAGCTGACCTTTAGTGCTTACCACATGCCAGGCATCACTCCAAGTCCTTTCCAGGTATTGTACACTTATATTTGCACAACAATGCTACGATAGAGAGGCCAACACTACCTTCACAGTACCAATGAGGAAATAGAGGCATAAAGAAATGAAGATTCTGGTCCCACAATCAATCCCTGGAGCAACGCAGCTTCATATCCCGGCTGTGTGACTCTAAATTCCACACAGAGTAGCACTTGTTCTTGGCCTACCCGTGTGTATTCTCACATTATCCTATTTCTCTGCTCAATGCTTTCAGTCCAGTTCTTACTTGAACATCTCCACTTCCCTTCAACACCATTGCCCCACAGCTTCTTACTCTGCATTCTCTTCATTTTTCCGTGTATTTGTAGTTTCTCTCACTTCATTGACTTTCCCGCTGTTTTCCAAACAACTGATTTTCTATTGCTTTTTAAATTAGTAGGTGCAACTCTTCGAACACTGAATTTTATGTTAAGAATATTCTATTCTCTGCCTTTTTCTTTCCTTCTCAAACTACAAGGAAAAAAGGCTCCATATTCAGCTGCAAGAAGACAAGGTTGACTTTGTGTTTCCAGGTAGGTGAGTGTATCAAGATTGTTTCCAAGGATGTCTGTTCCTTTTAACTCTACTTTCAGGTTGCATTAGAACTGCTCTCTGGAAGTCACCACAACTCAAGCAAGTCTGAAGAACTCTCTGGGTTCTAATCCTTACTGAAGAACTTTGGCTATGGAGTCCACAATAGCAGTTATTCTAAGCTATGAGTGAATTAGGGGAGTTTATGGAAATCCTCAGTGGCATAGCCTACAGAAAATATTATAATAGACTTCCATAAAGACAAAAGTGTTCTTTGTTTTATGTCTATTTTATGCTCTTCAGGAGCTATTTTTGATTACTTAGGAGTTAAAAGGCTCATTTTTCATGTAAATTATACCAATATCTATGAAATAACTATTCAGTTCTCTATATTTGAGAATTTTTTCATTCTTTTGACATTTTATTAGCATTGTTCTTTTGCCCCAAACTTTAATAATGTTACAAAAAAAAATCTTTGCAAATGAAGTGTTAATTAGCATAACAATGTTCATGACCCTCAAATTTTTTAAAGCAATTGACATTTAAGAACTAGTAGGACAGGCTGTCATTAGACTTTAATAATTACTTATGGATTTTTTTCAGATAATTGAAAATTTAAAAATATTCACAGTTTGATACTTGTATTGTTTAAAAGAACCACAGAGACACACACATACACACGCACACACACACATACACACACACACACACATTTCTCATGTCCTTAATGATATGGGCTATGAGCTAAATTCGGCATCCAGGAAAGGATAATTTTCTACTTGAATTGGCATTCTTACAAGGTCATATTCTGATTGCTTTCTAAACTCAGCTTTATAAGGGCAACCTTATAGCCCTAATGGCACTTAGCAACAGTATCTAAAATAGAAGTGTATTCATCGGTGTCCCTTTGCTAAGACAAAGTGCCCAACAGTTTGGAATTATAGAGGGAAATGCTTTATATAGCTAGTGTCTTATGATGATTCAGTTCAAGGCTGGCTGGCCACACCACAGAAGCCTCGTAGAAGAAGGGCAGGGTGGAGCAAAACTGCTTACTCCCGGGAAGCCAAGAAATAGTGAAATTTGCGAAGACCTCAGTAAGGGATATACCTTCCCAAAGCTTGATCCCTACCCCGTAACACATCGCTAATAGCCCCCAGCTCCTAACAGTGTAGTTAGCCATTGATATCAGTGGATTAATCTATGGATGAGTATAGCATTTCTTCAGAAGTCTCTTGATGAGTTGACAAGTAAGTTTAATTGGAATGAGAAAAAAAGCCACAATAATTATTTATTGAATGACTGCATGATTTCATGTTAGAGTGATGTTGTGGTTTGGGATTTTGCGAGGAGAACAATATAAAATAGGAAAAAATTTGACAGTATCATTTTATAATGAATTGCTCACAGAATCATATACAAGGAATGCGGGATATCTGTCCATACACTAAAGACCAGAGTCTAGCTGAAAGACTGGATCCTAATATCCTGCATGGGAGCAGCTGAAAACCTTGAGCTGAAAAACAATGCCTCCCACAAAGTCCAACTGAAAGCCTGGAGTCCTAGACAGTCTCATGAAGTCCTGCTTCCTGGATCTGTGCTGGAAAGACTAAAAGGTCAGTGGTAGAAGCTGGAAAGTCTGTGCCAGTAGGATGAAGAATCTGTGCTAGCAGGCTGAGGGATCTGCACTGGAGCCAGGAAACAATGCTCAAGATAAGCACCAGAGCTCCCTCAAACATACCAGAGCTGTCCTCAGCAACAGTGACGTCCTGAGCTCCTCCAGCAACATGACAAGTTGAATTCCCATCACAAAAGCCAGTGTGACATGCTTGTCCATGACACTCTGCAGGGCACTATATTTTTCCCTCTGGAACTAGGAAGCAGTGCTCCCGATGAGGACCAGAGCTGCTTCAAATTGCACCACAGCCATTCTCCGTGGCCGTGAAGGTCCTGAGTACCTCCAGCAACAAGAACAGCCAAGTTCATCAGGAAAGCCAGCATGACAAGGGCACCTAGAATAGCAGCTCAGGAGAAGTAGCAGCTTCCAACAGCTCCAACAGCTTCTCCTAAATGCATCCCTAACAGTGTTTTGATATCTTCTTAGGTCTATCTCTTATGCTGCTGGCAACAACCCTCAGGTGGGCCTCCTACACCAAAGACAATGTTAAGTTCAATTCAGCTGGCTGTAATAAGTTGACCACTCATCAGAAATCCACTACAGGTGATGAGGATTAAGAGGGTGTTTCTAGTCTTTCTTGTTTCTCACTCTGTTTCACTTAAGAACCTGGTACACTTAAGGTATGGAATCTTCAATGTACAACTCAAAATACAAAGATGATATAGTTTATATTTGGATGGGTCATAGCCTCCTTTTCTATTCACTTCTATCATAGAAGAGTTTTTCCAGGGAATAGTTATAGAGTGAAAATAATGCAAAATGTAATGCTGATAAATAGAATTGTGTTGGATGGATATTGAATTCTGTACTAAGACAGACTTGAGATAAATATAAAAAGACTAAAAAATAAATAATATATCAATAACTGTTAATCAGATATTTTTGTTTTGAAAATATGTAATGTATGTGCTATGTTACTCTGTTTCTGTTTCTGTCTTTGCTTTTGTTTTTTCTTGCTCTTGTTTTTGATCTTCGAAATAAAAGAAAATTATAATAAAAAAGAAATACAAAGACTGAGATGGAAAAGAGAGAGAAAATATAGGGAATTGGTGCCCTTAATTATGGAGTTGGGGAAGGCCCAAGATTTGCAGAATCAAGTAGCAAACTAAAGACTAAGCAGAATTGGTGATGTATTTCCTGTCTGGTAGCTTAAAACTCATGAAGAAAAAACCATTTCAGTTCTAGATTTCACTCTTGTCCAGTCTGGTTTTCTTTGCTCCCCTCTTCCTCATCTTCTTGGGATTTGTGTAGAAAATGCCAGTGTCACTGGGAAAACTAGTGGGGACACAATTGCATTTTGAGATAACAGAAAGAGACCTCAAAGATGTAAATCTCATTATGGACATAATTGGACAGCACTGTCAATGTGTTGAAATCTACTCAATCTTACAAAGTCTGTAAATCCTGTGATTTGTGGGGTTTAGTTTAATGAAGCTGTCATGTTAAAGCTAAAACAGATAATAAAGGAGAATTTATGAAGAATAAAAGGAAATGCCAACTTAAAGCCAGGCATGGTGGTGTACTTGGGAGAATAAATCAGGTGGATTGCCTCAAGTTGGAGGCCGGGCTGGTCTGCATAAAAAGGTCAAAGCCAGCATGGACTACACAGTAAGACCTCATCTTTTAAAAATCTCCCTTTCTCCCCCTCAAACAAAATCACCTTAAAATGCTAGCTTCATTCTAAGTTCTCAATGATAACTGGGCCTTGTCCCCACTGAGATATCTGTAACAACTAGGCTCAAAGTCATCACCCCCAGTTCTGAAGGGCCACTTTAATTATATAGATTTTGAATTCCTCAACATTCTTTTTGTTCCTTAAGTCCAAAAGGTGTGATTTGATTTCATGCTGTGGTGCAGCCAATTCCCTAAAAATCAGTTTTATTTTCTCTGCTGGCATTAACTAGCATGATCTCTGCTTCCCCAGCTGGTCACTGGCTGATTTAAAGCAGAGAAAACTGACATCCAGCTAGAAATAAATTCAAGCCAACATGAAGCAGAAGCGGAAGCCACACAGCTGCAGGAAGTTTCAGGAGTTATAGATACAGCAAATCTCTGAGGTGAGAGCAAAGGGTGGGATGCAACAGAGCTGGTGCAAAGTGTTTGTAGGAAATAGTTCCATGCCCCAGATCCTCTGCCTTTTCTGCACAGAAGGATGACCATTCCCATCACATGAAAGGAGAAATTGGGTCATTCTGCTCTTGACACATTAGGAGCCCCATGAGAAATAGCCACAGCTTCAGACTTTTGGTTTCTCTAAAAACAACTACAGAGAAGTAGTTTTATTTGAATGTTCTAATAAAAGAAGCAAATTTTAGACAAAAGATGAAGTTAAGAAAAAGAAGCAAGGCAACATAAGCAAACTTCATCAACTCATAGTGTTAGAGAGATAAAATAAACAATAGATTTTTTTTAAAAAGATCACTTAGAGCACAAGAATGTGTTCTTGGAAGTAGGTTCATCAGTCAGCAAGTTCATTAGTTAGTTTTTCCTTGGCTGGTACAATCAAGAGTCCATGGATAGCAATGCATTTTGTTTTTGGAAGTACCTGGGATTGAACTCAGGACCCTGCACTTGCCAGGAAGGCATTTATTCTGCTGAGCTATCTCCCTTGCTCAACAATAAGTTTTTAAATAGATTGATGACAGCACTTCACCATGGAATGTTAGAACAGCAGGTATAAGGAGAAAATCTTAAAAACTGAACAAGAAAACTGAGAAAAGAGGCCAAAAAGACATTTGGAAAAAAAAAAGATAGTGATTTTCACTAAAATACTTTTACTGTTGTTGCTTTGTAAAACTATTATCCTCAAATCTTAATCTTAAAATTAAAACTAAGTCCACTGTTTAGGCAAGTGCAGGGACTGGAATTTGACTCCCCTGTACCACCTGCCACCCTGGCTCCACCCCCAGGCACACTGAGCTGGCCACCTAATCCAGGTGTGGTGGTGTGTGTCTGTAATCCCAGCTCTGCAAAGGCTGAAAACAGGAGGATCACTATTAATTCCGAGCTGTATAGTGAGACTCTGTACCAAATACACTGAACAAAACAGAAAAAAAAACCTCAAAAAAAACCCCAAAAATCTAAGTTCAGCCATGAATAAGTTCAGATAAAAGACTGAACAAAGGTAAATTTTGAAAGTCAATATAGATTTGTTTAAATCTACATATTTAATGACCATTTGACCTTATAATTTACAATTGATACATGCTGTTCAGACATATGAGCTGCCTTATGACTATCTCTTTTTTTTCCATTGGAGCTTCAGTGTCTATTTTGTTATGGTACATCTTGTTTTTCTTCTTTTTTTATTTTCTGTGCTGGGACTGGAAGCCAGGCTTTGCAAACACTGGGCATGTGTTCTACCCCAGAGACACATCAAAACTCCACTTTTTAAAATTTTTGCTAGGGCTGGGGAGGTAGCTCAGGAGAATAAGCGCTTGCCTGGCAAGTGCAAGGGCCTGAGTTCAATCCCCTGTTCTGCTAAAATGAATAAATAAATAAACTTTTCAAGGCCCTGAGTTCAATCCCCGGTTCTGCCAATTTTTTTTTTTTTTTTTTTTTTGCTGTTGTAGTTTTGTTCTGTTATAACTACATGCAAGGGTTATACATATATGTCTTAGTTACTTTTCTTGTTGCTTAGATAAAATATGCAACACACAAAGCTAAAGGGGGTGAGGTTTATTAAGCTCAAAGTTTGAAGAAGTTTCAATTCTTAATCTGCTGATCCAGGGTTCGGTGGCAAATAGCAGAGGGGCAGCAGATCATGGCAGCAGAAGACAACAAATCAACAAGTGTGTGTGTGTGTGTGTGTGTGTGTGTGAGAGAGAGAGAGAGAGAGAGAGAGAGAAAGAGAGAGAGAGAGTGAGAGGATTCTTTCTGTTCCTTATATTGTGTGCAGTCTACCTGTTCTAGGCAGGTATAGCACTCACACCCATAATCCCATGAATTGATCACAAACTGTAGATTCAGCCACCTTTGGAAAGCCTATCTCCCATGACTCTATGAGGCTTTGGGAAGGCATTGAGACACAAACCATCATAGCAAATAAAAGCAAAATCAGCAGGTTGGATTTTCCTTTGAGCATTTCTTTGTTCTGCATTAGGGATTGTATTGTACATACTATCTACAATTCCTTGCTTAGTGAAAAATGCATTTAATGTTATAGTACCATGATCAGAACTGAGTCATTAAACAAGGAATGTCTGCGTGGTGCTTAGTTTTCAAAATGATGTATTGGAATGGCTTGATAAAATGACAATATTACATGTGATGAAATAACCATATTTTTGTCAAATCTGGGGAAATAAGATTCATGAAAGTAAAAAGCCTTATTTCATTGATTGTTTATATTAACTCTGGTACAGTGCCTGTTTCCCTTCTTCTGGTCTATCTAGCAAAGACAGCATTCTAATCATTAAGTGGAATGGCAAGCCCTGGCCTAATCTCACACGCTAGAGATAGCAAAGATGGGGACCTGATAGAAGAAAGGTTGATCAGCTCCTTTCTTGACATTTTTAATGCTAGGCATGTAGCTGAGGAGAGAGTTTCTTCTAAGATGATGAAGTTGTTAGAATAAGAACTCAAATGTGCTAAAAGCCCTATCTTCCACCACATGGACAAAGAAGGATGGAAAGCAGTGAGGGCAGGAACCCAGGGGCCTGTTAGTGCCCACTGTAGCCGTGTCTAGCGCCTATTCACCAAGGCTTTCCCCGTGATTTGATTGTGTGAGGTCATAACTTATTTTTAGCTTCACTGAGTTCAGCTTTTTTCATTTTGTTATATATTCTTAGCTAAAACATTCAGAAACCATGTGCATGTCATGTTACAAGGCACGGGGGAGCACAGGAGTTAAGCAGATTGTGGCCATATACTAGAGTAACTGTAGACTATAGTATCAGATACAAAGAGCTTTGGGAATGTGGGCTTCTTTGAAGAGAGGAAAATAGTTCATAACAAGACATTGTCTATAACAGTGGGACGATACAAGTTAAGAAATCAGCGATGGAAAGTAAGCTAAAATAGTTTACGAGCTTACTCACAATAAAGGATTAAACTGCTTTGTAAATTGGTGGGAGGAAAATTCTTTTCTGTTCTGATGAAAGATGAAAATGCCCAGCACCTAACATTTTATAAAATGCACTTCTGTCCAGTGCATACTGGGCAGTCCCTGGGCAGTGTCATCCAGAGGTACGTGTGTGGTGGATATGCAGAGATAAAGCATTTGGGGGCTGCAAACCCCAAACCTTCCTAAATGCATGAATAGAAAATAACAGCAGCTTGCAGGGCTACAAGTCCAAGGGGCATCAAAAGCTGACATAAGGAACAAATGCTCTAGTCCTCGCCCGCTCCATACTCTGAGTTATTGCTTAGGTTGAACCTAAGGCCAGCTATGCTGACCACCTTGTCCTTCTCCTGTCCCCTAAATGAATTCCTGCACAGACGTTCATTTCTATCACTAAAAAGCTACAGAAGCTTCAGTTGTGATCTGTTATATCTTCCTGAGACTACCTCATGCTGAGGGGTCTCAGTTGAGGCAGCACCTCGGAGATTTCTTGGAGGTTAAGCTGGACCTCATGACTCCAAGTAATCACTCACACTTTGTGCTCCTCATTAACTGACAAGTCATGAAGCACCACACCCACAGGACTCAACACAGCCCAAATGTCTTTGAGACAATAATGCTATGTGAAGTAAATCAGACACGTCAGCTTGAACACCACATTGTTTCTCTTAGATGTAGGGAGATAGATCACTGCCAAAAGGGCAGGAGATAAAAGGGGGAGGACAGGGGAGGGGGGGTTAAAGGGTGATAACAAAAGGAAAGAGGATGAGTTACGTACCTGTGCCACCTCCATGAAAGGAGTATAAAAATGACACACTGTAAGAATGCACAAAATAAAGAGGGAGGGGATTAAGGGATGAGTGGAACAAGGATGTGGGTAAGGGAAACTGCTGAAGAAAGAACTAAGGGGGCTCAGCAGTCTAAGCGCCTGCCTGGCAAACACAAAGACATGGATTTATTTGCTCCTACCACATGCCATGCCACCCTTGGAATTGGGCATGGTGGCTGGCAGCTGTAACCCCAGCACTGGGGAGGCTGAGTCAGGAAGATCACTATGAGTCTGAGCTGTGTAGCAAGATCCTGTACAAAATACATACATTTTTTAAAAAAAAGAATTAAGATATGTGCATACATGTATCAGCTTCCCACAAAGAATGCAATTCTCATGCATCCCACGTATGCACTACAGATAAACTGAAATTTTTAAAAAGCAGGAGATAAAAGTAGAAAAATAAACTATCCTTTTATCCCCTGAGCAAGTGTGATCGCTTTTCTAAGAAGATTAAAGCATACAGGTATTTTCAACTGAGTTTCAAGACCATTTTCTGGGGCCTGAGGGCAAGTCCTTGCCAATCGGGAATTTTGATATACAACTTTAGTTACTACCCAGGGGCTCCTGAAAGAATAACAGAGAACAGGATGACCTGGAGATGGTGTTCTGTGAGTCTGCACAGGCCAGCTTAGGCCTTTTGTGACATCTTCTTTTCTTTGCAAAAATTTCTGCCCTTTCAGCCTGACAGCATGATTTATCTCTTGGGAAGTCACTTCCTGTCCACTTTGGCAGTGTACCCAGTGGTCTTTCCTGTAACCCTTGGTGATGTAAATTCTTTTACCACTGGTGCCTCTTGCTCTCGTGTGCTGTCTAGCATTACGATTTCTGTGGTTATACTTTATATTCATTTTCATAACTGTAATTTGTCTAATACACTACTATTTAAGGCTTATTTATTGATATTTTTATTGTAGAATAAGTAAAAAAAAAACATTAAAGGTAGAGGAGAGTAACTAGCTATGGTGCACTAGGTAAGCGTTCTAAAATTTTGCTAGTGCCAAAGATGTACCAAGCATCACAAGATATTTTTTTAAAAATCCCATAAGTTTTCTTAAATAGGTCAATTTTTCAGATGCAGAAACCTAAGTTCAGAGAGGTTAACGACTTGCCCATGGTTACTAAGTACGTAGAAATTGATATTCAAACCAACGACCATATAATTCCCACATTTATTCTTTTCACGAGGCCCCATGCCCAAATCGAAATTCATATCTAGTTTCCTAACTATTGTTACTGCCCTGTCTCAAAAGAATATGTAAATCTATAATAATGCATCAGAATTCTCATAGATAAAAATTTTTATGAATCTTTGAGAGCAGCGTAGCATTTATGTTCCTTTCAACCATTGTGTTGACTACAGTGCTGAATACACTACTCATACATTATTCATGGAATGCATTTTTCCTTTTCTTTTTACTGGTGGGATCACATTAATATGATTGTATTTGGATTTCAATTTGTAAAGCTGTTAAAGCTAATTTATTCTAATGGAATTAAAGTACTTTCAGAATAATACATTCATATATATATATACATATTTGAATTTTGTTTACAAAAATATCTAGTTAGATATGATTTTCTTTTGTTTCATTTTCAGCTAATGCCCTAAGCAGTTAAACAATATAACAGTTGTGAATTCCCCTTCCATTAGGTAGTTGTACTGCTTCCTAAAAATTATAAACTGTCTGGGCTTCCATTGTCTAAAGAGTTGTCCCTATTCACTCATACCCACATAAGTGAAAAGGGAAATTAATTAAAATTAGTGGAAATTAAAATCCAGCTCTCCAGTTATATCAGCCATATGCAAATCACATGGAAAGTACTCAATAGTCATACATAATGCTCTTTCAAATCAAAGAAGCATATGGAGAATGTCTCCTTCCTCAGTGGAAGTTGTACTGGATAACATTGATCTGGTGAAGAACATTTGCAGTGGAGTAGCCAAAAAGTGCTCCTTGGGAACTAATGCTTAAATTACTCTTGTTCTTAGAAGAAGAAACAGTTAAGAAAAAGTAACTGAACACTGGATACAATTAGTGAGAAATTTAGTGGAAAGATTTCTCTTACTTTCTTCCCCCAAATGAGCAGACTCTTTAAGAGAAGGACTCTGCTAGTTCCCAACCTGTGAAGTGAAAGTGACTGTGGTTTATGTGTAAAGTCACTGCCCCAAAACCTCTCAGGCAGAAGTCAGCTGAAAGGGCTCAAGAATGGAGTTAATAAAGTGGTGCAGTTGCATGGAGTTTCTATGCAAAACTCATTGGGCCCAGGCCACAAAATATTGCTCGCCTAGGGTAAGTAGTCTTGCTATGCTCAAGTTGATGAATTTGCTGAAGACAGACGTGGAAACTTCTGCATCCAACCCTGCAAGCACCGCCCATGAGCTGCTGCCAGGTGTGGTCCCCTAAGTGCAGCCCCAGAAGGGGCCTCATCAGCAACCCATCAGTTAAAAAAGCCAGAGTCCAACCCATAGACGCAAGCTTTCCTGCCCATTTCACTTCTCTACTCCCCTGGGTCTGACACAAGGTTAAAATGGGGCAAAATGTGAAGTAAAGAATGCCCACGTGTGACAGAGCATACCAAGGGGAAAAAGCAATCAGGCATTTCTTCCCTCAGGTAGGTATTAAATTTATGTACTGAAGTGGGAGTGAAGATTGAAACTGGATAATGTTCTTCATTTTTATGTAGAAAGATTTGGATTGTGAGCTGCTGGAAAGTTTTCCATAATCCTTGGCTAATACTCAACTTCATTAAGAAAAAGAAAAAAAAAATCTGCTGAAATCTACATGTTGGAGGTGAGAAAGAATAGAGATATACTGTGCCTGTGCCTAGCCTACTCACACTAGTTTGATAAATTGGCTCTGTTACTGAGATAGAAAGCCAAACAAGAACAAAAGTGTAGGGAAATATAAAGAAAAGTAATTAGCACATTCAATTCCAGCCTCACATACAATGCCTCTGCGATCACAGTCACTGTTAGAAGTAATCATCCTGTTTTATTCCCAAAGTAGATTATTCTTCCAAAAAATCCCCGAGGACACTCTTTCCTTGCATTTCCTCCTGACTTCCAAGCTTTTCTGGGTGTGAGCCATGTGGCCAGAATTGTGATGTGTTTCTTTGTGCCCTGCCCTGCTGGGAGTCTGGCACACTTTTTCATCTGTAAGTAGCTGTGTATTACAAGGCATTTGGGAAACATTTGCTGTCATTGGTAGTTTTAAAAGATTTCTTTACAAAGGGCCAGCCAGATAAGATAGCACAGTGGACTAAAGCACCTGCGTAGATAGGTACAGAGACCGGAGTTTGACCTCCAATGTGCCATTCTGGCCCTGCCACCAGGGGGCACTGAGAGGGCAGCTGAGACTGGGTGTGGGGGTGCACACCTATAATCCCACCTCTTGGGAGGTTGAAAACAGGAGAATCACTATGAATCCAATCTACATGGTAGGACCCTATACACACTGTCCTAAAAATATTAAAAAAAGATTTCTTTGCCAGGTAAGATCTTAATTTGCTCAACAAGTTACTTCTCATGAGCAATGGAGAAAGCATGTTAACTTTATGTTTAATCAGTAAAATGATACGTTTTACTCGGTTAAAATTGATATCGATGCCATATTATCCAGTGGAAGATTTACTGCTCATACAAACATAACAAACCAACAGAAATCCTAAAGAGCGTAGTCCTGGATGCACTGAATTCTTAAGCCCAACACCACAAATGCAGTCATCAGTTTTTCTGAAGAATATCTTCCCCTAGAATTTTGTGCCATGCAAAGATAGTTTCTTACCTGAGCATATAATATTATTGCTAGATAAAGAGCTAAACACCAAAATTTAATGATTTATGCAAGTTATAGTTACAGACAAGCAGAATGTCAGTCTTGTCTGATTCCACTGGAAGAAAGCCTGTTGCTCTGACATCTATTCTACAGCCAGAAATGTGCGGGTCACTTACCTGGCCACATGAGGTTTATCTTTGATCACATCTATTTTGCACTATCACACTCTAGTTGTGTTTCCTTCCCAAATTCCCTGAATATGCTACTTTCATATTCCAATTGATAATAACACGTTTTAGTTGTGGCTCAAATCCTTAGCACGTTTATAGCTTCTCTCTTTTTATCTTTCCACACATGGCTCAGTTAAAAAGACAATGAAGCACCCACTAGCAAGGAGGATATAAGTATCCGGTCCTTTACCTTGATCTAAGCTAGTGTATGGAGTGGTCATAAACAAAGAACCTGGATTTTACCTGACCCCTTTACTGTTTCACTTCCCCTGAGATCACTGCCTTCCCATATGAAAAACAAAATCACTTTTTCAGTCATAGTTCTCATTTAATGACTCATATTTCCTCTAACAGTGCTAGGGTGGAAGATTTTCTATATAGATCTAATTTAAGTCATTTTATGATACATACATGTTGTACATATACACATATTTTACACTCAGGTTTATGAATATACACATGAATATATGTGTATTATTGGCACACATATTTATTTTTGGTGAAATAATTGTCAATACATTTATTCTCTCTAAACTTCATTCTACAGAAAGAATCATGACGACTTATATCTCATATGTGTCAAATTGTACATCAATACCTTGAAGATGGTAAAAACTGGGGGCTTGCTGGCGAGCTCAGTTGTTTAAGCACCTGCCTGGACAACCTCAGTCAGGATTGTGGGACCGCGGTTCAATCTCCAGTTCCACATGCCACACCACACCTGCCCCTAAGGCAGCCTGAGCCAGAAAAAAAA
>NW_004524580.1:13633891-13634675 GCF_000260255.1 Octodon degus
GAAGGTTCCCATTCCCTTTTTGACATGAAATACTTACATAGTTTTATTAAACGTTCACAGAATGATTAAAGGCATCTTGGAAGCGTTATCTTTTTGTAAATCTCAGAATCGTCACACCTTGAAGTACAGGATGGCTAAATTTTTTCACAAGAAACATTACAAGATCTATCTTTTCATTAAACTTTTTAAAGGTGCTATCTAAGCAGAAGCATTGAAGACAGAGGCCAATTACCTAGACATCAAAAGGACCACCCATATGAAAGGCATTTTAAGTACCCCAGAAATTAAGTTAATGTGTTTGTGATTAAATGTAGAAATAATTAATTCATCCCCGAATTATAGGACGAAGATTATAAATTCATATTAGAAAAAACAATGAGCTCATGCAAAATTTACCTTTACATGTGAAAAACACAGTGAAAGTGTATTTGTATTTTTAAAATACAGTGTAATTTTTGAGATTCAGTTTCTGGTTTATCGAGGTAGTAAATTTTGCATATAAATTGTATTCATTTGTCCCTCAATATAACTATATCTAAACGGATAAGGAACCAACTTTCCTAAGACTTTAAGCTTTTCTCCTGAGAATGAAAAATGTTATATAATTCTTACATAAAATATTTGAAAATTCATTCCCTTTTGGTGTGGAATGTAATACACTATCATAGTTTCTATTCTTCATGCTTTTATTTTTGTCAATTTTACTACCAACTACCTTCACAAATCTGTCTGACCTTACTACCCATATTTTTTTGTGTTTTTTAAAGTTCCATTTATATTTTTT
>NW_004524580.1:13635880-13664731 GCF_000260255.1 Octodon degus
TAGAGATCTAACTCAAATTTCCTCTTGATCTATCACACATTCTCTCGTGGATCAAGAATAGAAAGAAGCTGCTTAAGCTTTTTGTAGGTTTTGACAGATTCCTCTTCATCTCTGATAAAAATGTCTTGGAAGATAGCACCTTCCATTAGCTGTGGGGAATGTTTATACAACCAACTGAATACTCCAAGGGAAAGTCACTACGGCTCATTATACTTTTCTATTTTCTGGCAGTAGGACTGATTTGCACCTATTATTTTACATATGTTAATATAAATATATATTGGTCCAGTCTACTTGCTTTATACTTGGATTTTTTGGTGGTACCAGGGATTGAACGCAGGATCTTGTGTTCCTGAGTTCAGAATAAGTGCTAGGCAAGCACTTATTCCACTGAGCTATGCCCCAGCCCCTTTGCAGTATACCTTAGATATTGATGATCTGATTTTCTTTGCTCCTTAAAATCAAGTTCTTTATTTTATTTTATTTTTTGTATTTTAGGGAAGGGTCTACAGGTGTTCAGGATCTCACTACTAGATTACACTTGTAGTGCTTCTCCTGTTTACAGCCTCCCAAGTTCTGGGATTACAGGTGTGTACCACCACACCCAGTCTCAATTGCCTTCTCAGCATGCTCTGGGGGCAAGGCCTGCATAGCAGGCACAAGGATCAAACCCCTGGCCCCTGTGCCTGCTTGCAGGTGCTTTAATCTGCTGTGCTATTTTGCTGACCCTAAGCTCTGTTTTAAACATTGTGTGTTTTAAAGAACTGAGTCTGTTTAGTAGTTGTTCTGTCTACATAAATGTCTTGGGATGATGGTATTATGAATTATGCTAAAACAGCCAAAAAAAAAACCCCTCCCTCGTCATATTGATTTTTCAAAATAAAACAATTGTTTTCACTATTATCAAATGAATAGGATCAGAGAAGAGATTTCATGGCTTCATTTCATAGTTTAACTTGTATTTTCACAATTCCACTCCCCATTTCCAGTATTACATGCTTCTTTCTTTCTCTCTTTCAAAAAATTTATCCCAGTAAAAAGGAAGAGAAAAAGAAATACATACATATACACATGGGATAGCTTGGATAATTGTATGTTGATTTTTTTTTTCTGGTGATTAAAATGAGCAGTTAGGGGGCTGGGGAGATGGCTCAGTGGAATAAGTGCTTCCCTGGCAAGTGCAAGGGCCTGAGTTCAATCCCCCGTTCTGCAAATAAATAAATAAATAAATAAAACGAGCAGTTAATGTTTAATTTTTTTTCTCCTTGTTAAATTTTTTATAATTTTTTGACCTGTCTTACAAGCTTGTTATCTGGTAATCTGAACAACTAATTTGAAGATGACAATATGCAATATGGACAACAATTGTTAAATTCCTATCATTTGGCCTAGCGAAATCCTGTGTGTTTCTAATTGTTTTTAAAAATAGTTTTTATATTCTCTTTAAAAAATAGAAATAAAAAGTAAAAATTTATCCAGATTGTTTGTATCAAACTCCAAACAAACTTTTTGTAATATGCTAATCTCATGCAGGATATCTGATCTTAATGTCTTTTCTGTTTAATTATCTTAAGCATGAAAAATTTCAATGAGAATCATGAAATAAATCAAACATTAGCATGTCCTTAATGTGCTACTGTTCACTGATGTATGCTTCCTGGATTCCATAACAACATATGTCTGGGCAGCGCCTGTGCCAGTCTCATGTAACTCCCCATTCAGAGCCCTTCTAGGGCATCTGCCACAAACCGGGACGCTGTAGGTGCAGACATGAAGTCAGATACCCGCCATCTCTGCAGTCTCAACTGCCGCTGAGCAGCATCGCATACTCCAGAGAGATGCTGAGCCCCTCTCTCTGGATCCAGAAGCTGCTGTTATTTCACATCTAGTGTGATTCTTTTAGTGACTGACATTTCTGCTCTTCAAGGGAAAATTTCTACTTCCAAGCACAGTCTCAGTTTAAAACTTTTCTTGATTGTGTGTGCTCTAAGTTCCTTCTAGAACCTCCATCACCTTGCTCTTGCCTAGTGACCCTTTGATGTTTTAACTGCTCACAGAAATATAAGTGATATACAAATGAACAAAACTTGTCCATATCTAATGTGTATTATATGAGGATATATATATATATATATATATATATATATATATCACAAAATAACCATGACCTCAAACTGCCATGTGTCTCTTTTTTTGTTTGATGTGGTAAGACTACTTAATCTGAGATTTACTTCTGACACATTTTTAAGTCCACAATAGCCAACTTAACTATAGATGTTAGGAGCAAGTAGGGTTTCTAGGACTTACTCATCTTACCTAACTGAAAGTTTGCACTCACTGAATATCTGCTTCCATTTTATTTTTTGCCTCTGGGACTTTCTCTGTTATCCATGGAGTATCATGTAGTGTCTGTTCTTGCATGAATATCTCATTTCAATTTCCATAATGTCCTCCAGGTTCATTTGTGCAGATACACATGACAGGGTTGCCTTCTTTTGTTAGGGGTGATTTGTTTTGTTTTGTCAGAGATGGGTGTTCCATTGCCATTCAAAGATTGTAGGTGCTTGAATTCAGCAAAATAATCCAATATAGTCCAATAGTGTTTAATAGTAGTGGATTATCAGCAGAACTGGCAATGTCAGAAGTTGTTGACTTGAGCCTTTTACAGCTCAGCATATTAATATGGCAAAAAAGGGGGATATAAATGAAGGACAATTTTGTATTGAAAAAAATGTTTCTGTATATACAAAATAGAATAGATATACAGCTACTTTCTCTTAGTTCAATGAGAAGAAAGACTTATACTAAGTGTTTAGACAAGACATCATGTCTGCATCTTGCACTCTGAATAACTACTACAAAGACAATATGCAGTGCATTAATTATTGTAACTGTCCTACTAGCCTGTCTTAAAACTCTCATTGCTATTTCTTTCACATTAAAATTAATAAAAAATAAAAAAGGTTGAACAATATTCCACTGTTTATACATGATACATTTTCTATAACAGCTAATGGTATTAAACATCTGTGCTTGTTTCATATCTTGGCTATTCAGAATAATGCTACAATAAATACAGATTGGTAGATGTTGTTTTGAAATCTTATTTTCATGTATTTACTGGACACATATTTCTGGAAAAAATATCTGCTTATAAATTCTTTGACATTTTTAAAATCAGGTTATTTGTTTTCTGGCTATTAATTATAGGACTTTTTATTTATTTTTAGCACTAATCTCTTATCAAATGATGGCTTGGAAATATTTATTTTTTCCCTTCTGTAAGGCATTACTTCACTTTGTTGACTGTGTTGTTTGCTGTGCTACAAGTTTTTATTTTGACATGGAAGTTTTTATTTTTGTTTTGTTACTCAGATTTGGTGTCTTATTTCATAAACAAAATAAAATAAAAACAACACAAAATAACAACAAAAATAAACAAACAACAAACAAGAAACATGGCCCAGATCAATGTCAAGAAGCTTTCAGTGTGTTTTCCCCAGAAGTTTCAGGCCTTCCATTTAAGTTTGTTTTTTATCTGTGAGTGCTTACTGGTAATTAGATTTAATATGTGGGTATACATTGATTACAATGGCTTCCAATGGCTGCCTCCGGAGTCAGGTGTGGGGAAGTGCAAGAGCTGTTTTCTCACTGAACTCTGAAGGATTCAATCAAGTTGAAGGCCTCCATCACACTGAAGAATCTCCTGGTATGAGTTTAATGCAGGGGACCCTCATCCAAGCTGAGACATAACTTGGGGCTCTTCTCGAGAAACAGAAGGCAGACTTCCTTTACCAATCCTAATTTCATCCCACTCAGGCTACCAGCCTGTTATTGGCTGGTGCCACGCACAGGGAGGGTGGAGAGTTCATCTTCAGTAATGCATGCAGGCCTCCCGAGAACTGTGCTGTCGATTAAGTGTTTCCTACTCAAGCTGAGACAAGAGTGAAGGATCACATGTTTTGAAGTCATTTTCAGTTAACATTTGAGTGCAGTTGAAAATAAGGACTTCATTACATTCTTTGCATGTGTGTATTGTATTGTATTGTATTAATACTATTCATAGAGGGTGCTATTGTTTCCTCATTGTGCATTGAGGCCCCCTTGTAAAATATCAGTTGACTGTGTACAATAATGGGTTTATTTCTGAGGTCTCCATAGTCTTGCAATGGACTATATGCCTATCTTTTGAGTTTTGATGCTTTTGTCATTCCAGGTGGAATGCATTTTTTTCCATAGTAATTAATTACTATATCCAACATGACTACTCCCTTATTTTTCTATAATACATATTTCGAAAACTGAACAGTGATGTTTTTAAAATTTCAACATGATTTTTTTCTGAAAAAGTAGAAAAATTAAAGAAACACTCTTTGCACAATTTCTGATATTGACATTTTTATAATAATATATAATATACATAAACACTCATGGAGAAAACCGAACTTCTGTTGGCATTAGTCTGTAACAATGATTTTATTATGCTCTTTCTTCATTACAGACCTTTTGCATCCAATGCTGTCATGCTCAAGGCTCCCTCAGGTCTAGCTTTCTCAAGTTGCGGCAGCATGCTCGCAAAACATCCTGACTGCATTTTTGCCCTGACGAAACAGGAAGGGAATGTAGTCATTTGCTTTGTATCTAATGAATGCAAATTTCACCTTTGCAGTTACAACTATCAAAATTTTATCACAAGTATCTCTTTTAAATTAATAGAATATATATTATTATGACTTCCTTTAACATAAAATTAAAAAGATCCCTTAAGGTGACTCTAAGTTTGTAGTCTCCATTGTAGACTTCTGATTAAGTTGAATTCTGTGATGGATGGGAAGGCAGCGTGGAAGTCACCCGGGTCTTCTGTAAATCCTTCCCGTGTTCCCTTCATTCCGTTGAAGCACTGTGCTGACTGCCTTCTGCATACTGACCGTCAACATTTTTATACTTTTGGGTCCTTTCAGCTGCAAATTAATTTAAAGGAACATCTTAAAGAAAGAAACGAATCTCATTACATAATCATTTAAAACGATACAATTAATACTACATAAATGAAAGACAGGCATATTAAGATTAGTAGATTCCATTTTGCAGTCTATTTTTAAGTTTGTATTTCACTCTCCCACTTGATTGGGAGCTGCCTTACAAAAATGCTTCATTATTTATTTAATTTAGCGCTGATAGGAACCAATATATTGCCTGATTCATCAGAGAGGGTGCATAAAAATGTCCATTGAATCAAACTACATTTGATTACACTAATGACTGGAATTTTAATTTGAAGGGAAAGCAAATTTTTTTTAATTTTGTAAATTATACACCACAACATGTCTAAGAGGTGTAAATGTGTTAATATATACTCCAATCAGCATTAATCTTCACAAAAAAAAATTCCTCAGTAAAATTTCACCCTTCTGGTAAAAAATGGCAATCCTCAATTGCTTTCAGAAATATTCATATATAAATCAAGTGATCAGAAATATTCAACACCTGCTGCCTTTAGGCAAACTCTGATTGAAGTTGTCTATGTTTAGAAGAATAATATATCTGTATAGCTGAAGTATAAAATCATTTTCTTTGGCAAGATTATTTTACTTTATCTTCTTGATGAACAGATACCTGAGTGCCATAAGTCAATTAATCACTATTCATTGGCTGTGTGACTAGCCATTTTACATTTCTATGAGAGCGCTAATTGAATTTATTCTTTTACCTGAAACTTCATTCGGATCTAGAGAAATTTAGCATAATTTTCACAATGGCAAAATCGTAATTCTTATGTAACAAACATGGGCCAAATATTTTATTCTGTTCATTAATTCGTAAGCACACAAACAAGGTATTATGGGAGGGAGGGGGGGAAGGAGAGAGAGAGAGAAAGAGCGAAAGAGGAACTTGTCCATCAGGACTTCAAAGATGTGGACAATAACTTGTTAATAGACGCAAATAGATGCTTAATATTCTGCATGGCAATAATATTTGTTCTCTTCTTTTATTCAGTACAAAATAATCAGATTTTTCTGTTCTGAGCCTTGGAAATTTGCACCCCTCTCAGTTTTCTTATGTTATTTTCTACTTTTATGGAGATGTAAAAGGCCTACCTGCAGAAAGACAATGAACACTACAAACTTTTATGGAATGATATAAAAGCCAGAAGGTTTAAGAACAGGACAGCCAGTACTCCATGATAATTTTTACAAGGGTTCAGCATTCTTTTCTTGACAAGGCATCTAATTGAGGAGTATGATCCTGGCATATAATCTTTTTCAAGATTAACTGGAGCCACCAACTGTCATTTATAAAAAGCAAAGGATTTTCAATGATGAGATTAATTTTTAAGATATAAACTTTTGATATTCAATATACTTATTGAAGGTATATGTAGAACTGGGTGTGGCAGCACACGCCTATAACCCAACACAGGGGAGGCTGAGGCAGGAGAATCACTGAGTTTGAGGCAAGCCTGGGCTACAGAGTGAGAGCTGTTCCAAAGATAATCAAGCTATGGGTAGACACAGGAATCATCTACTTAGGAGAAGGCAAGGAATCTCTCTTCCTTTCTCTAGCTACTAATATTTCATGATCTCACTGATGTTTTCTTGCCCAATCCTGAATTAAGATCAAAATTATTTCTAGTTTACAAAACCAGAACCTTATTTTTTAAATTTATTTTTCACATCTGGACATCTGTTTAATTTGTAATTGTCAGAGTGATTTTGCTTGATGTCACATAGGATGAAGAGCTAGTGTGAGCGAGGAGCTCAGGCAGGCTTTTCCTAGCAGGGTATCTCAACCGACCCCTTATTCCAGGCTGAAATCCAGGGCCAGCACATTACACTGGAGTGACGTTTAGTATGGGCTTTAGATCCAGATGTTAGCCAAACAGAAAATCACAGCACTTTCCAAAATCCTTCTGAAAGCACACCTTTTCACTTCAAATCAGAGAGCATTTTCAAAAAGATGAATTCCTAAAGAACCAGCTTGCAGAAATGTTACTTCACAGTGACAAATGTTACTTCATGGTGACAAATGTTACTGCACATTGGCAAATGTTTTACAGACTAAACATATACTTTATATGGTGACTGAAATAATGCATTCCCAGGTTACATAAATGGATCACACTGTGCATGAGTAACATGTGTTCATGTTCGGTTATTATACCGCTGGTGCCAAACCGGACTACAAGCAGAGAGGGAGCCTAATTATGTAGTTATTTTAACAGTGTAGGTAAGATCTAGTAATAGCTTGGAACTATAACAGTTGCTGTAGGAAAAGAAAGAAGAGAGCTTAAAAACCTAATTAGAGAGATTTTATGAAATAAGTATACTGGAGAAAGCAGAGTCTAAAGTTCAGTGGAAGCTGACAGGACTCAGTATTTTTACAGACTGCAATTTCAATAATTGAGATTTTGTATATGTATAGTGGAAATGAGAAATATGGCACGGATTATACATAGATATATCTATGCATATCTCTATCTATCTATCTATCTATCTATCTATCTATCTATCTATTTTAGGACAGGGTCTACAGTATGTACAGAGTCTCACTGCATAGATAAGACTCATAGTGATCCTCCTGTTTACAGCCACCCAAGTGCTAGGATTACAGGCGCACACCACTACACTCAGTCTCAATTACCATCTCAGTGGGCCCCGGGGGAATTGAACTCCCAGCCCCTGGGTCTGCCTAAGCAGGTCCTTTAATCACCTGAGCCATTTGGCCGGCCCGGCACTGATATTATTGGGTAAGAGACATGATGTACACCATTCTGGGAGAAAAGTTTAGCATCTTGAAAGTACACACAGGGGGCTCCTGAGAGTGTAAGCTTTGGTTAAAATCATGATTTATAAATGAAAAGTGTAACAGAGGATGAATTCACACACACACACACACACACACACACACACACACACACACACCCCAAAACAATACTACTCAGGAATGAAGATCTGATATTGAGTCAAAAAGTGTTTGAGAAGGGTGAATTGAAGGGACTCAGAAAGCTTTGGAGAGATAGAGTGACATCAACTGTCATTGCAAAGCGAGTTTATAATTATGGATGTATTCTTCTTAAAATAATTTTAATGAATATGAAAGCAAAAAGCAAAAGACTTTTGTGATTACTGTAAGGAATGGTGTATTCTCATGTTTTGAACTTCAAATAGAAAGAATATTGCATGCAATATAGACTAAGAGTTTTGAAATGAAGAAAGAAAAATGTGCTTTCACTTTTCCCCCTTGGGGAAAAATTAAGACTCTTCTTCCAGTGAGGCAAGTAAAAAAGTAAGTGCTAGGGAAATTGTTGAGAAGAAGTGGCTCTTGCCTAAGGTGTTTTTAGAATTACTCTGTTGCACTGGTAATTCAGAAGATATACCCAAAAGGTGTGGGAAGAATAGTGAGAAAAATGCAGATCTACGGATGAGTGGGCTGAGTACATAGCATATTATCTTTGCATAGTGAAATCCTACATAATCTGTAAGGTATGATGGCACGGAATGTAAATGTTACAGTCATCATCTAGTTGAAAAGTGTGAACCTCTAACAACCTCACAGCCACACATGGCCTTGCTGTCTGAATGTGGCAAGCTCGCCTGGTGACTTTTGAACCTCTTAGTGCCAGCAATGGAAACTTTAACTTGTAGGCCTAAAGCATAGTGTTTGCTTTTATAAACAGCTTTCAGCTGTTTCCCTTTGCTACACTAAGCACCCAGAGGAAATGTGGTTTTCTTTTATCACAGATCTTTTCTTTTGTGCAAACTAGCTCCTGTAGTATGCTTGGTGACATATCCAAAAGGTAGTAGTTTATGTAGTATGATCTATCATCAATGTAAAAATAGACTATGCAGGAGACAGTGAAAATACAATGCATAAAGTATTGGCTTGTTATATACTATTAAATTAATTTGAACTAAATTTCAAAGCCAAATATTTTTCTTTTTCAATATGAAAGCAGATGAAAATACTTCCAGGCTATTATACTTGAACAGATTGTCAATAATATTTGCCAGCCCAAATCCATTGCACTAATTCTCCTGGTAAGATTTGCAAAACTTCTGTTAATTGGACTTAACCATATTAATTACAAAGGTGAAGTAGGACACAAGGATAATATGCCACATCAGATTAGAGACCTTTTTTCACATATAGATGCCTTATCATGATTTATTCAATTCCTAACCATGTAGGAAATGTATCATCTTTCTTTAATAAATTTATCATCTTGTCATATTTCCATGTTATTTACAAGAATATCTAAAGTGTTGCAGATAACTTAATTGGGGTCATGGCTTCTCTTCTGGAGCCTAGTAATCTCATACATTGACACTCACTAAAATTTTCATGTTATGAAAGTCCTTTTTCTAACCCCATTCTCTGTGTCTCTTGTTTCCATCTTTCCCAATCCTCTTCCGTGACTCTGGCAATCCTAAAACATTAATCAGGCTGTTTTCCAGAGTTAACTAATTTAACTACAGATTTTTATATGGGGTTTTTGGAGTATTACCGATGAGAAAGACTATAGCATATTTTGGAAAATAATAGAAACTGTTATCTCATTTATAAGTAACCTAAGACAATAACTATCCATCTTTTCCCCAAGATTCAATAAAATCTCCTATTCTGCAGAGTACTTGTTATGTTCCTTTTATAATTTGTTCACTTTTGGTTTAATATACATTAATGGCATGGGCAGATATTGGAAATATAAAAATAGCAGCTCTTGTGTAAATGAATTTACAGTCTAATAAGAAAAATCCATATTACTATATATACTACTCCCTGGTAAGAAGTATAAAGTAACAGTACAGAGGATTTGAAGCTTGTGCCAACTGGAATCAAACTCTAAAGAAATGCCTAACATTGTATGGCTAACGTTATTCATATAAAGCTTTGTATTACTTTTCGTATTAACTCCCACTATAGAGTGGAAATTGTTTTGAGACAAACTCTTCAACGATACTTTTCATCAGATCCGTCCTAGTCCACTGACATGAAAATGTCACACACCCATATCTTCACACCCATATACATTAACTCATTCTTTAGTACATTGTGTGTGCACACACACGTGTGTGTGTGTGGGTACGTGCACTCACACACTTGGGCTAAGTGTAGAACACCCAGAACATTCCAGGACAAAACTTAGCACACTGAGTGAAAACCAGTTTAGCTTCTACTTCACATGACCCTGGAGTTCATTTCTCCACAAACATTGTTCAAGTCACAGTAAAAGCAAGCACATTCTTTGCTTCATGGATTGGACAAAGCAGGCTTCGACTTGTTCACACCTGCCTATGGCTCCTTTCCAAGGCTTTATTTTCAATTGTAGATCCCCCATCCTTTGGTTAAGCTGAAAAATCAAAACCAAAAAGTGACAGGGAACATCCTCTGAGGTGAAGGCCGTACATGAAGTATTTTTATCCACCTTGCACACCAGTGCTTCTCAGCCTGACTGTTGAGGGCACTGCCTTGAGAGCGAATTTGTGCACAAGTGATTAGGGCTATAAATTAAACAAAGAAAATAAATATGGAGCTAAAATAATTGTGCCAGCAGTAATTCTACCCTGTCACATCTTGCTAAGAATGATTTGCCATCCACGAAATCTCATCATGTTTATTGCAATTTTCGAGTAATAAACCTGGCCCACTGAGGGAGGTTCTTTTTCACTGAAACTTACTCCTTCATTACCTTTAAGGACCATGAGGACTACATAATGACAACTTTTAAGTAACTCCCATCTGCAGCTCTGTTTGCTTCCAAGGTAGTCAAAAAGCTACCCAATTTTATTAGTAGACTTTAAAAGCTATATGAAAGAATTAAATATACATATTTTTATGCTACAGGCTGTATTTCAATATTCTTTTCAGTTTCTATGGAAAGGACTTTCATCCGCAGGACTACAAAATTAAGAGACCTTCTGCAGTGAAATAAGCTCCTTTCATGTTTTAAGTACTAGACAGATTTACAACTCCCTATTGAGATGAAGGTGCTCAAATTATCCACCTCCCCATCTTCCTTTTCAAGTTTAAAACAAACTATGTGAATTTGCCTTTGGTGTTTTATAATGTCAGTGAACTTTCAAAAGCTTTTGAACAAATGGGATTGCCTAGGCAGCCACCAGGGACTAGATCATCGTTTTCATTGGGTTTCTATCCAACTGAAACTGTCTCGCTGATTCAGGCCAAGCCACAGGTATCTAAGGTACCTCAACACTGGAGGGTATCTCTGACACGGTTTGCCTGAGACTTGCCCAACTGGGCTCTGCCTGAAGATCTCTTTTCCTCTAGCCCTCCCTGTGAAGGAAGGTAATAGAAGCAAGGTTGTTCAGCGCTGTCTTCTAAGTCACACCTTTCATCCCTAAAGTGAACATCTTATTAAGGCTTGAATCACGTGCATGAAATTTTCTCACCAGTTCCTCTGAGTGCCAGCTTTTTGCACTGGCTTGCCTGCCCACCATCACATGTGTCAGTTAAATTAGCAATTGCCTCCTACTCTCTCTTCTCACCATCGGTTGTAGTTTGGGAAGCTGAGGTTTGAACAGCTCCTTCATTTCTTCTGCAGATAAACAACCTTTGGTGGCCCAAAGCCTGCATTGTTCATACAGATTTGCAAAGCTGAGTTCACCAAGCAGGACCAAGGCATAACTAATATAAAGATAATAGCTTTTTTCAATACAGAGATACCATTCACTGTCACAAACAAAACAGGCTTGGACCTGTATCTCCCATGTATGACAAACTGAAATAAATGCACGCTGCTTCATGAATATGTCGCTGAATTTCGAGAAACATTTTTCCCCCCAGGGGAAATGTTATTTAGAAAGAACCGAAGAGCAGTCTCTTAAAAGGGTTAGCTATTTATATTCATGTTATGTTAGTTTCTTTTCATAACAAAAATCATAGTGAAGTGTTTTAAACTATTAGATGTAAAACAACTTTTAAAGGTAAAGGATAACTTACTGGTTGATGACACTCAAATTGCTGCTACTGTGATTTTCTCTGAATATAATTAAATGCAACTTCTATGGCTGATAAACAGTATCTTTTATTTTTTGCTTTTGTTAGTTTCTTTGCAACTAGTTTCATATGTTGGGCTGGGGACATAGCTCAGCAGTTTAAGTGCCTGCCTGGCAAGAGCAAAACCTGGGTTTGATCCCCAGTACCGCATGCGCTGTTGGCCCTGGAATCCTGGGTGCACCATGCTGGCCACTGAAACCAGTTGTGGTGGTGCATGCCTATAATTCCAGCTCTGGGAAGGCTGAGATAGTAGGATCACTACGAGTCCGAGCTGTGTGGTGTGACCCTGTACCAAACAAATAAATATAAAAAAATTGTGCCTATTTCTCCTGTAGACACTACCTTTTTTACACTAATAATTATGTGAGAAATTTGTGTCTTAGACCTTTGAGTAAATAAATTATATTTCATTTAAAAATCTATAATCCACAGTTTAGGAAATCATTTATATATCATACATTTATGTGTGGATAAAATTATGGAAGATTTAGGATATTCTGATAAGATTTTTAATATGAGATTAATAAATATAGGTTTTATTGTTAATCTGTTTTTGAGGTTCACATTGATTGGTATGCCTTTTTTTAACAAATGCAATATTTATTTATGAATCTAAATGTGTGCCAAATATACATAACGTGAAAGCTAAATTATTGTGGCTGAATTTTTAAATTACAGTGCTTAACAAATAGGTTTATTTTTAGTTAAGACAACCTTCTTAAATGGTCATACTAGCATGGTCTAGATTTAAAAGGAGTTTGCTACAACTACTAATTGCAATAGTCTTGATATAAATTACCTAGACAAGTAAAATTCCAATAGGGCCCCAAATTCTTTTCAGTTAAACTTTTTGTATTTATTTTTTCTTCTTATTTTAAACACAGTGAATATATGATTAATTTTAATTCATGCTCACAGTGTTAGTGTATTTTGAGTTTATACAGGTATTTTATAGCTGCTTTCATCCTAGGGCAGTCAGTTAGCAAACTGAATGGGCTCACACATTATTATTACCAGAAAAACAGGAGATGTTTGCTTTGAAGTTACTTTTTTCTCCTCAATGCTACAAAACATATTTGTGCTTGTAAAAATATCACTCATTCTTGAAAATATTTATTCAGCTGGAGTATAGTTGAACTTATGCTACAAAAGGCAATTTATATTTCACTAAGTAGAGAGAAGAGACATTCCCAAAGGGAAAGCTAAGAGAGATACAGAGTCTACATGGAATGAAGTGCAAAAGTGAGAAAGAAGAGAGAGGGAGTAGTCCAATTCGGTTTTAAATATACATAAATCAACTTTAGGAGAATGTAAGAATCTTGACTATGAATACATCAATTCATTCATTTTGGCATTCTTCATATGATGTGGCATTACGACTTCTGTCCAGACAAATCCAGCCATCTCTCTACAAATGAGGCTGAAGAAGTTAAACTTGTATTTGGGAATGTTTGCAAATAAGGTAAATGGACTTCTACAATGTTTCTTTAACCTGATCCACAGAAAAACTTGGGTCTTCACTCTTGGCAAAAGCCATTGACACAACTGAAATCTTAGGACACTATTTCCATAAACGACAAGGGTGTAAAGAATTTCAGAATATCCACCCATGTTCAGTAGCTGTAAGTTTACCATTACAGCCCATTTTAAATATGCATTATGCTCACACACTAAAGTAGTAATATTTATTGTACTAGTTATGGAAGCATTTGGTTTGCAGAGACCAGTAAATGTTTCACCTACTTTTTACATTTAGTCCTTGTAACATTCATCTGACTAATTGAATATGTTTATAGAAAGCAATGGGGCACATCTAATAATTTTTGTCTGTTACATGTTTTATATGTGAAACTGTATAGTTTTTATTTTGAAATTCAGAAATGTAAATGTCTAAATTATTGAAGAATTGACTATCTGAAATGGAACATCGTATGGGAAGAAAACGTCTAGGAAATGACTGCCCTCAGAGAAAATGATTCTTTCTTCACAGTTTTCAGTTGGCATTGTTTTTATATTTTTTATTAAATCTGAAAGAAATATTTGTTTATGAGCTAAGATAATCAGCTAAAATGATAGAAATCCATTTCAACAGATTGAACAAATTATATGTAGAAATCCTCAGGGTAGTTATAAAGACAAACCCATTTGATGTCAATTCCACATATTGGAAAATATACTTAATTTACTAATGAATTGATATATTGATTTAAGTGATCAGAGAGAAATGACAAAATTTTTCTTAGAATAAATTTAAAGAGCTGTATTTAGAAAAGAAAATTACTCATAATATAGAAATATACAAATCAATGCTTATTGCAATAATCCTTGGGAGGAAATTCATATCAGATGTCACTCGCTTTGCCTGGTGCCTTAAATATTTTATATAATTCTGAAAACAATATTGAACCAGACAATAATTATTTGTCATAACATTACACAAATTCTTTTAGTCTCAATTGTTATCAGAAAATTATTTCCCAGTATTTTGATACCTTACTAAATTTTATTTTAGTCCAAATTTTTATGTCATTTCTTGTTTTCTAGTTTTAGGGAGGTAGCAGAAACTCAGGGTATTCTAGTATATTGCATATTTGGAGACTTTTCTTCTTCAAAGATGGGCATTAAGGACTACATCAAAACAAACTGATCGACTTTATTACCCCTTTAAATAAAAAGGTAAGACATATTTAGATTTTATCTGTTCTGATAGTTGCCCCTGCTCAGGGAAAGCCTTCTAATTCTAGTTATTGAACTTCTTAACCTGAAGCTTATCATCTTTTGCGTTGAGACATAAGTCATAGGCTTAATTAATAGGCTGCAAAAATATGGTCAGGGAAGAATTACCAATGGACTAGTCATATAAAGGGTTTCAGTTAACCTGAGATGTGCAGTAAACTCTCCTGTGGTAGAAAGGATGGTCACAGTTGAAGCATAGGTTAACGTCCATCTGCTTCATCAGAAATGCAAGTCTAAATCTTGTCCTCCAGATATGTATAGAAATACATATTTCCTAAGCAAAAGAACTTTAAACAATGGACTTGTGGACTTCAGGACACCTCTTCACATATTAGGTTAGAATGACAACGATATGCCTTGGGAAGAATAATGTTCAAAACTAGTAGTCAAATTCATGCCCAGGAGAAGAAAACTTACAGATGTAAAAGAAGAGAGAAAGGCTGAAATTAGTCTTAGACAATATTAGAGAATTTTCCTAAAGAAGTCCTCCATTATAGAGTTAGGTAATACAAACAATACACTATTTTGATTTTAGTACACTCACACTGAGAAAGCTGAGATATATTCACGACTTCTTCTATTTGTAAATGAGGCATATTTAAAGTTGCAAACAATTTTAAAAACAATTTATTTCTGATATTAGCTTTGAAAACTATAATTCTAAGTTTCTGAACAAGAATATAGTCTTCCAAACACTATTTAATAGAGGCTGTGAATGGAAATCATACCTACACATTTCCTATCTTGCGTAAATTTTATAGCAAAAGAAACACAGAATTTTTGACATTTCTTCTAGAACCAGGATTAAATTACTATGAAACTGATCAAGAATAAAATCCAGTCAGAATGTGATGGAAGAAAAGTCTACAAGGAGATAATAGTGGGACTTTCAGCTTGGGCAATACAGAAATGGGAAAAAATAAAGAAATAACCAGTAGAAACCTAATCCTGAGAATCAAAGAAGACTCTAATATCTGAATCAATTGATTTACACACAGAATATGTGGGAATGAAGAAAGCTCAAACAGGAAATGATCACACAGCATTATGTACTGTAAACATGCACAATTATACATAAATAAACATTTTATGTTATAAAACCACAATAGTGGAAAGACCTAAACATACCTAATTTAATAGTTAGATTGTCTTACTGCCCATTATTATTGATTGTAACTATTTATTAACTGATATTTTAGAAAAAAACAGGGACTACAATTATAATAAGAACATAGAGTTTTTTTGTTTTGTTTTGTTTTGTTTTGTTTTTTGCGGAACCAGGTATTGAACTCAAATCCTTGCGTTGGCCAGTCAAGCGCTTATCCTATTGAGCCATCTCCCCGGCCCCAGAACATAGAGATTTAAAAGAAGATTTCTTTTAGGTAAGAACTGATAAAAAGCCTTATACTTAAAATCTAACAACCACAACTCTTTAATAGATTGTAAAAATATTATTTTCTGAACAAGTACATTGTTAGAACACCAGCATTATAACTAGGTCTACAATCTTAAAGATCTTGAGTCATTAACTTGGAAAGTCCTATTACTGTTTTTCTTCGTTTTGCTACTGTATAGTCACTGAGACAAAATATCTAACATGCACAAGTTAAAGGAAATTTATATGGCCCTCAGCTTCCAGGGGGCTTCAGTTCAAACTCAATGGCTCCAAGACAAAAATAGACATGGGAAGTTGGTTTGCTTGAAGGAAATTGATCATCTCAAGGCAGCCAGGAAGTAGAACATAGTAATGGGCCAGAGAAGAATGGGTAAGTGGCCTTATATAGTAAGTATCCATGGCTACGCCTTCATGACCTACCTAGACACACCAAGGAGGATGCATTACTAACCTGGTAGGCATTTCTTAATCCAGTGAGGATGACATATCAAGATTGATGGTCCCAATCCACCCTCTGCCAATTTCACATCCAAACACACCCACTTAAATCACATGTAATCTCCAAATAAAGACAATAGCAAGCTTATAATTCTGGTTAAGATGATACAACCATCCTGATTATAATCGGAAATGGAATACTGCCTTTCTCAAAGTTCCAAGCATCGCAGAATTGTTCAGAAGTTGAAGCCCAAATGTCTCTGAGAGTCAAGGAAAATTCTTAGCTGTTAACTTCTGTAAAAAGAAAAGAAAAGTTACATAATCCTAAGGAATAACTCCAAAAGGGAGTAATTAGGAGGACATGAAAGAATTGGACCAAAATAAGCCCTAAACCCTACCAGCACACATTAAATCCTGCACTTCCGTATCTGACGTCTGAGACACAAGGTAGTAAAGTTCTAGTTCCACGGGGCTCGTGCAGTCTCATGCTCATGCTTGGGGATTGCTGCTATCTTTCTTGTGCTTCTCCACATGTGGCCTTAAGCTATCCCTCATAGACACTTCACATTGCTTTCATTCTGACTTCCCGGGGTCTCTGCTGCACTGAAACTTCATGCAGTATCCTTTAAGAGGCTTCTTACTCGCCCTCCAAGCCCTGCCTTGATTTTCGAATGGGGTTATCCCAGATTCCACAACTCTTGCATTCCATATGCTGGAAAAATCAGAATTATGTGGATGACGAAAAGGCCTACTGGCTATAGAAGCAGTAAGCCGGCCCCTTGGGGCCATGGCTGCAGCAAACTTTGGATGCCAGGATAGCAGTAATTAAATGAGTCCCAGGGAACCCATTCTCTAGGAAGCCCTTCTTGAGCACAATAACTAATATTTAAAAGAGAAACTGAATAAAAAATGAAACATGTAAAATGCTGTTTGGGTCCTTCTTTGGGTACTACTGCATGTGAAATATTCATTAATATTCAGCAAACAGGCGTCTACGTTCCTTCAGCGAGAATGAGGCAGGAGGCTTTCCAGAGAGAAAACTTGGTGGTGGGACAATGTATTATAAAAACTCAGATTTTTGTGTTCTTGGTAGAGTGGAGAAGAGAATGTCATCTTTTTTTCCTTGAAACTAAAACAGATTTGCATGTTTAGGAATTTTTTATACCATTTTTGAGAACGTGATGAAAAATGAAAGAAAGTAGCTATAATGAATGAAAATGTGAGAATGTACACTGCAAAAGGTTCTACTTTGCACTTGCATATTCAGAAATGTGTCAGCAATGTTATTTTTTCCTTGTATAAGTATATTTTTCCTTCCTTTTAATGCCTAGAGACTGCTCTTAACATTTCAAATGATACTGCATCCAATTGGACTTTATAGCTGTTTCTGGTGCTCTTCTAATATTTCCCTTTATTTTTATTCAACATAAAGGTCAATCAATAATTCTGTTAAAAAGGACAAATAATGATGTTTCACTTTGCTAAACTCCACATCTTTCTGAAAATAAATAAGTTTTTGCATTTTATGCTTTTAAGTGAAGACATCAATTCCCAAAAGCATACTATTTCACAGTTATAAATAATATGCAATTGGGGGCCAGGGAGATGGCTCAGTGGAATAAGCGCTTCCTTGGCAAGCACAAAGGCCCGAGTTCAATCCTCAGTTCCAAAAAAAAAAAAAATGCAATTTGATTAGAGAATCATTAAGGCTTAATTTGTTACTTTCCATACCTGCTTTTCCGACTGAATTCTAACCAATGAAAGACTAACAGAGAGAATATATTTTTCCTGATGTAGGGTCACCAGTTTTTTTTTTTTTAAGAAATTAGTTTGCTGTAGTGAAATCTTTAGTTGCAAAGTAATAAAGAAGGTGACAAAATGCATGAAATGAAATGAAAAGCCTAAAATATATTACATATTATGCATCATTTTACAAGCAGACATAGTAAAACATTGTTCTTTGAAAAACCTGCATTTTTGTTTTGTGCCTGGAATCCAACTCACAACCTCCTTTTGTTTTTGCCAGGCAGCAGATGCACTGCTGAGCCATATCCACAGCCCAAAATCTGCATTCCTAAATGGACAGTTACCACCATCAATCCATGCAGGCATTGACCCTAATCTTCCCTTTGTAGAATTTCTGAATGCTAAACAACTTGCTTCAGTAGTCAAGGAAATATGTTCTATTTTCTCTCTCTGTAATTATCTGACAAGTCAAGTCATAAATCTTGCCCAAAGTAAGTTACTCTCACAGCGTTTCGCTATGCAGATAAATGTGCAGAGAGGTGCTTCCTATGCCCAGCTCTGCTGTGGATTCTGCAGCACCTATGTTTCCAGGATACATGCTTGTATTTATTTAAACTTATTTTTATTCATTACTCACAGACCACAGGGATCCTCAAGTCTGCAGATGTATGAGCCATTAGCTCAGTGAATATTGCTGTTATCCGGTATTCAAATATCTGATAAGAGATTTCAAATAGATAAGAAAATTAATATTTCTTAAAAAATTAATTTCTTGAGATACTTTAAAATCAAGGAAGTATTTTAAATTGGATTCATCCTGCATGTTCTAAATATAAAATGGCCCCCTAATCCTCCTGATGGGATTGTGGATGATTTTGGCTAACTCACTGTTGGTAAGAAGTGGTCAGTCACTTTGTGCTTGATCAAGCGTGGTCCTGCCTTTGCTCCCACCCAGCCTCTCTCTGGATTGTCCCTGCTTCCTGGCTGGCAGAGGTGATCGCTGTTCCTTTTCATTTCTTCAGCTCTGCCAGCCTGCTTTGGAACCAGCTGACAGAGAAAGCTGTGTTTGCAATATATGCATGAAATACCTCTCCCATCTTGCTCTTGTCCTTGGAGTTCATTTCAGGCATAGTTTCTATTTATCTGCCCAACCCATATTTAAAAGGAGGGAAATTGGGACTGGTGAGATAGCTCAGTGGACAAAAAACCTGCTTAGCAAGCACAGGGACCAGGGTTTGATCCCAGCACCACATGCCATGCCAGCCCTGCCCCTGGGGGTGCTGACCCAGCATGGTGGCACATACCTGTAATCCCAATGCCAAGGAGGCTGAAAACAGGAGGACCACTACAAGTCCAAGCTTCATAGTGGGACCCTGTGCCAAATATATTTCTAAAAAATGTTTAAAAAATGTTAAAAGTAGGGAAATTTATAGGTCTTTGAGTATTACGTCTACTGGTCTGCTGAGGTACTCATTGTGTTTTTGTCTTAACCATTCCACGAGTACTGTAAACTTCAACTTGCTGAACTACTTAACCCATGTAGAGAATACAAACCCCATATTAGAATTCCCTTCCATGTGTTCTCCTCTTCCTCTTCGTTACAACATAAAGTGCAAAGATGGATTCAATGAAGCACAACATCTGACAGATAGGTATTGAACTCATAGTTTTTCACTGAGTAGCCCGTGTTTGTTCATTGCCCTGGAATCACAGTAATAACAGAAGAGAGAATGTTTCCTTACTTCATGAGCTAATGTTGAAGGTGATGAGAGTCATAAATATTCAAATAGGTAAGAAAGTTCTTGGGCCGAGGAGATAGCTTGGTGGTCTAAGAACCTGCCTAGCAAATGCGAGGGCCCGGATTTGATCCCTGGTACCACATGGCATGCTGACCCCAGAACACCAGTGTGTGGTGCTGGTCACCGAAACCTAGCATGGTAGCACATACCTGTAATCCCAGATGGAGATGCTGAGGCAAGAGGATCACTACAAGTCTGAGCTGCACAGTAAGACTCTGTATCAAATAAATAAAAAGTTAAAACAAAATTTAAAAAGAAAGTTCCTTTGAGATGGCAATTAATTCTGAAGGCAACAAACAGGGAAAAAACATGAAAATAACTGAGAAAGGAAGCAAAAACTGCTTTTATGTGAAGGTAAAGTTTGCAGCCCAGTAATTCAGCTACTTCTTCAGTAGTAACCTATGTGAAGTTAATGAAATTTTTGTCATCTATCAAAATAAAAATTAAATGCCAAGTGCCTTGCTTGTGCCTATTGAGCTGAAAGACCTACTGAATTTAGGAATCAAGCAATAGACAGCAGTCAGGACCAGCGAGAGTGGCTGTGCAGTTGAAGTGCTTTGCAAAAGCATCTGTTTGATGTACGGATGAGGCTGTATCGGTCCTATCTGAGCTCAGGACATCAGTCAGGCTTCACGGGCCTGAAGGAAAAAGTAGACTTTTTATTTTCTGTGTTAGGTTTTATTATTAATTAATTAGTTAATTAATTTTTTGTACTCGGGCTCACACTTGGAAACCTTGCGCTTGCTAGGCAGGAGCTTATGCCACTGAGCAACAGAGGGGCACTTTTCCAAAGTTGCTTCCTGTGAAGAAGTGTGGATGGAAGGAAGGGCTCTTCTTCTTCATCTTTTTCAAAGGGGCAACTCTTAAAATTCACATGAAGATTCATGAAATTTGCACAAAGCACACATAAGTCGCATGTGTGGCCCTATAAACACTGAGAATATTAAACTTTAAACTTAATAAGTCATAAAAATACAAAATTACTCTGGATTCAATCAGCATGGAAATGACAGTTTGTAATGAATTCCATCATACAATGATATATATTTCAGTATATTTAATATTTGTTAGCATCAAGTGACACTCTTTTTGTAAGAGAGACATAATTCTATTTCTTTAAAGATAAGACATAGTTTCTATTT
Source organism: Octodon degus (assembly GCF_000260255.1). NCBI lineage: Eukaryota > Metazoa > Chordata > Mammalia > Rodentia > Octodontidae > Octodon > Octodon degus. Next base: position 13,657,156 of record NW_004524580.1, read on the forward strand.
GCGTGAGCAACCTAAATTTAAAATTAGGGAAGAGGGGGAAAACATCAGGTTCCCAAGGAAACTAGAAATCACTCAAAAAGGGCCCCTTATTTTTTCTACTAAAATGTTATCATATAACATCTAGCATTGAATGGAATCTAGATGCCATGCAATATTGTGTAAATGCATATGGATTAGAACCCTCTTATTTTTATAAGGCGATCTGGAGCAACTTCCATACACATAATTAGAAGATTAATGGAGTGAATTCTTCCTTTTGTTGAATGGGTGTTTTGTAATTGGGTGTAATTTAAAAAAATAAGACTCTTGCTTTTGTAATTCTTTCTTGTGCAGACATACTGGACAAAGAGACATCGAATAGTGATTGTCTTACTTCATTTTAAAGAGAGTTTAAATCACACACACACACTTTATAGTAAGGACTTTAAGCAGTAAACTGGCACACTTTTGTGGAAAATATTTTCAAGGAATTTTGCACTACATAGTTTAATGTGATAAAATGACATTTAGCATTCTAGGAAAATATAAAAATGTCTAATTTGCAATATATTGATTGTTTTGGAAGACTCACAGTTTTACATTTGCATCTTTGCCTCCTGGAAAAAAGAGAATTGTTACGTGAATGGGAGGAGAACCATAAAGAGGAGTTGATTAAAAAAATCTTAGAAACATATAATCATCGAAATTACTGACCATTTTATTAGTCATTACTCCCTGTGTGCGGCCCATGCACACAAACACACACACACACACACACACACACACACACACACACACGCAACATAAAACAAAACAAATCAAAACATGAGTTCATTTCACATGTAAAATCTAATGTAACTTATAAGGTAAGACCTATCCAAATACAATCAATAATCCCAAATATATTTTTGGCTGTATGTACAAAACATGAAGAGTTTTTCTATATCAAGATATTGGTATGACAAGTACTCAATGAAGAACATAAAAATTTATATAAATAGTCACTGTATTATTCAAACAGATCACTTCTAACAATACTTATGTGTATTCTCTTGGATAATAGGGTTTCTCTTTTAGCAATTTATTTAGCACATTTACTTCTTAGTAGCTCTGTTTTGTACCCAAACCTTTTGAAGATGTTTGTTTCAGGGCTGGGGGCTGGAGGCGTAGTTCAGTGTCACAAGCACCTGCCTGGCAAGCACACACACACACAAAAATGTTTGTTTTAATACCATTCCAAGAAATACAGAATACAGTATATACATCTATAAGTGCATGCAAATTCAAACTACTAATAATATACTTCCATTAATCTTTTCACAGGAAGATTAAAATATATTAAGTCAGTGCCTGTATTTTATAGAAAACAGTCTTTTATAGTGCCTTATAAAATTTTTTCCCTTGAATTTCTTTATTGGCAGTGAGCCATCCTTTTGAAAATATATATTCAAACATATAATTAGGAGCAGTGTTTGCTTCATAAAGTAGGAAGTTAATAGTCAAAGTTATGATGGTTTAAAATGCTTTTTATAGTTACTGAAATCTGAAGTTAATTTATACCTTTGAAATGAATTCACTAAGTTACCACAATTAGAATGTTTAAAGCACATATCCATTTATTCTCAGAGGAATGAAAGTAATTTGTATAACATGTAGCTCTCTTTGGTGATAGTTTCATAATGAAACAAACTCTTTTTGTATTTGTACAATGCTTTCAAGCTAGGCCCGGGTGGATTTGTGGAAGTTTGGTGCGTCGATTAGTGTCTTGGGTGGGTCCTTCACCGAGATTCACTTTGGAAGATCCGTGTTGACCTTTTGTTAAAAAGCAGAAACTTAATATATTGCCTTACTCTGTTTGCTCTCGAAAGTGGGACACTCATAATAGAAACCAGCATAAATTATACCATAACTTTATTAGTCTCATCGAATCATTCTGCTGTAGAGTTCTCACACCAAGAATTCCTCTGAGTGATGAATACAACTTTTATTTGTGGTTCCCATACCTTACCTGCAAACATCCCTCTAATTATCTGTTTCCTTCCCCAGTGAACAACCTGCCTATAATTTGTATTAATAATTTTGTTTAGGAGGGATTCACTTATCTTCTTACAATCGCGTATTTACTGTCGCATTGTATTAGAACAATATAACATGGCACGTTGTAATCTCACAAATGTCTACGATGTGTCATGCACATTCCACAACAAAAGGAAGAGAAAAAGCTTTCTTATGTGTTCATTATAAGAGATGGCAGCCACGGTGCTCCAGGGTTTTGTATACTTACTTTGGAGACCATATTTTCTAGTAGAAGTTCAATAAATTATTAAAACAACAAAAGAAATCATGCTTTTATAGAAAAACAATTCCATCTTAAATTAGGCACATAACCCAAGAAGCATGTTTGAGGTTGCCTCAGTTACTCTTCTCTCATTCCTGGGACAAATACCTGACACTCAAAATGAAGGAAGGAAAGGTTCAGTTAGCTCACAGTTACTGGACTAATTGATTCAAAGGGCTAAAAAAAAGAAAAAAGAAATCTGTCCTCATTGAATTTTATGCTTAGCAAACATACCTTTGAAAACTAAAAGTAAAATATTTTCCAGTTATACAAACTTGAAATAGTCTAATACCTCCAGATGTAGCATACAGGAAATAACAAAAGGTATGATCTGGAAGGCAAGAGAAATTGCTTGCCTGGATAAAGAATAAACAGCTCTCAAAATGCTGTGTAAAATATATTAGATGAACCCATTTAAAAGGTCATTGAAGATTTCTACAAAACAATATTAATCTTATGTTGGGTTACACACACACACACACATATATATATATTTGAGTGTGTGTGTGTAAAAGACAAGGAAAAAGTAATATAAGGTCAATGGAAAATGGTGATATACTTTTTGAAGTTTCTAATACTAGGAGAAAATACCATACCATGTCTAATAAGTAGATTATAAGTCAAAGCCACAGTTTAAATCTGAAAACAAAAATTAAGCTTAAACAATATTCAGAAAATTAATTAAATATTAATTAATTAAAAATTAATATTTTGAAACAATTCAACTAAGAAAAGTTTTCATGATAGTAAAGAATTACTAACAATAAACCATAACAAAAATAACAGAATGGAAAATATATGACCAGCACTTCTAACAGTTTGGGGATAGGAAATCACATAAAGTTTTAATATGTCGTGGACATGGACATTGTCCGTGATGCTTACTGGTGGTCTGGTGTCACTTGTAGGACTGAGCTACTACTATTTCCTTGATATCCACCTTGTAGACCCAAACAGAATCATGCCTCATAGGGTGCAGGAGAAGTCCACTTGCAGAGTATGCTGATGGAAATATTTTGCTGCTGTATACAAGAGAATAATTGAAAGATTGCATGTGTATACCTCTTTTTCACCTGTGTTTAATTTTTTGTCCTATTTGATGGATTCTTTCCATTCTCATTCATGGAATTGTGGCCATTTTGATCCCTCTCTAGAATATCTTTTAGTAGTCTATGTGGGGTTGGCTTTGTTATCATGAAAATTTTTAATTGTTCTTTGTCATGGAAGTATTTCACTTCTCTGTAAAACTTGAAAGAGAATTTTACAAAGTATATAAGTCAGGGTTGGGATCTGTTTTCTTGCAAGACTTGTAGTACTTTGCTCCATACTCTTCTTAACTTGATGATTTGTGAAGAGAAATTTGCCATTATTCTGATGGGTTTTCTTTTAAATGTGATCTGTTTTGTTTTCTCTAGCGGCTTTTAGTATACTGTTCCTGTGCTGCATTTCTGGGATCTTCATTATTGTATGTCTGGGTGTGGTTGTAACTGGATTGATGTTATTTGGAATTCTATATACTTCAGTTACTAGATGTCACATTATTTCTCCATATTTAGGAAGGTCTCAGCTATTACTTCCATGTACTTTTTATGTCATTTGTATTGACTCCTTTCTTATTGATGTCTGTTAGTCTTATGTCATTCATCTTTGCATCATCTAGCAGACGTAGACGTTGAATTCTTTTTTCCTGCATCCTAGATGTTTTTAAGAGATCTTTTCTTACCTTTTCATTAGTTGCAACAGTGTCTTCACATCTGTAAATCTATTTTCACTTTCATTCAAATGTTTTTGCCAGCTTGTCATTGAGTTTTTAATTTCCTACATCTCACTTTGAATCTGCTTCATGCATGTTATTTCTTTCCTATGTTGCTCATTAAGGATTCCATTGTCTTTCTATTCTCTTCTATTTTTTAATCAGTGTCTTGCTTAGAAGCACTTAGTACTTCTTTCACTGTAGCTATCATTTCTTTTCTTACCTCAGAAATTATTTCTGATCTGATTTACTCTATAACTTTCTGCAGTTGTTTCTTTACTTTAGATGATATTATTTCAGAGATTTCAGGTGTGTGCTTTCCAATTTCTTCTATGCTATTGTCTCCTGCATTTGTTCTGGGTGGCCTCGGGACTTGAGAATGAATTTTTCTCCTTCTCTTTGTCATTTTGTATAGCACTGTCTTTTGACCTTCGGTGTAGAGCTTTGATAGAGTTATTACCTTCACACCAGGTACAGATCTACCAAGTTCAAACTCATCCAGGTGGGTGTGGTTTGGGTCTGAATGCTGTGCTCCATTTTTTTTCCTGCTGCAGCTCTTTGAGGTGAACCCTCAGTGCCACACTGGTAAGATATTGTGCTCCTGGATCAGCAGGGTGGGTCTTGCCTCTAGCCTCTCTGCAGGGAGTTCTACCCCTCAGTTCTTCTCAGTCCTTTCTCATGGAGTAAGTTCCACTCACATGCCAGGCCTGGGTACTGGCTGGAATGAAGATCCTGCAAGCCTAGGGCAGTCTCACGCATGCTGGGCCTGGGTTTGGGGTCAAATGAAGATCCAGTGGGCCCCGGGGCAGTCCCACTCACTCAGCCTGGGCTCTGCATCGAATCACAAATAGTTAAAGATAAAAGTATGCAATGTAATTACCACTGATAATTTCCTATCATTTTGTTTTGAAATTCTGTATCATTTTTACTGTTTTTCCCTCTCTTCTTCATTTTTTTTGAAGAAGACAAGGTTTATTTAGCTCAGAGTTTGTAGAAGTTTCAATTCATAATCTACTTACTCCAAGGCAGAGTGGCATGGAAGACAGACAATGCAGAGAAGACATAGTTCATTGTACCCAGAAGATAGTAAAAGCTCCAAGTCCTGTCCCTTACATTGTACACAGGCTACCTGCCCTAGAGTGAGTGTAGCACTCACTCCCTTTACCCAGTCAGAATTCAGCTGAATCAGTCAGTGGGCTGATGGACTAATCATATGCCCTTGATATTAGCACCACATATTCTATGTCCAGCCACCTCTGAAGAAGCCCTATGCCAATGTGAGGTTTTGGGGGGACATCTGGACACAGCCAACAAACCCCTCAAAAGCTCTTCCTGTTCCTGTTGTGCTGAGTGTGACATAAATTCTGGAGTGAACACAGCACAGCAACCATCTTCTAGGGAACATGTTTGGCCCCATTGTCAAAGACAACATGGAAGAATGTGCTTGTTTTATTTCTCTCTTTAAAATTTAAATGAAAGAGCTAATGGCTTTTGAGCTGAAAGAAGGAACAATTGCTCAGATTTTCAGCATTTCTCCTCTTCCTATTAGCCACATTTGCTAGTGAGTGCCTACAAGAATCTATACTGTTATCCATGACAAGATGACATAGCACTTTCAGGGCGAAGTCTATTTTATTCTGCATACAATGGAAGTGGAAAACACTGATAACTATTACAGCGTGCTGAAGTAGTAGCGGGTATTCCATGATTTTAATGGTTGCTTTTTCCTTTCCCTCTGGAAAGCTGGCCTTTTGAGGGAGTCATGCATGAGGCTTGATTTGGAGGTCGGCAGGACCCTGGTTCCTCTGAATGCCTGTGACTCTCAGGCCCGGAGGCAGACCCCAACCCCTCGTGTTTGCCTGCATTCTTGTGCCACACACAGATTGCTCCCAACATGGAAATATGCAGCGGTTTTTAGTTAAATTTCTGGCCCTTGTTGAACATCAATAGGGGTGCCATATTATTTAGGAATATGTAGGGCATAGCGATGGTAGGAATTGTGTGAAGTTCATTAGAAAAATTTAAATTTTGTGACATGGAGCCATATGAGTTTTCTGGTCTAAAAATGGATATCAGTATTCCCAAGACTGGATACTCAATTGTTTTTGCATCAAACATATTATCATCTCTGCATTTATTCTGCAGTTGGTCCTGGAAAACTTCATCAATGTGCATAAAAACAGATAGCATTTTTCTTTTGATTCACCTATAATACTGGATGCAGGGTCACTTGGGATAATATTTGCAGCAGATAGTATGACTCTATATGGAGCATCTTTCTAAAGCCTTTTAATGATCATATATGAAGTAAGAACTATAGTGATCTCTAAGTGAAACAAAGGAAGTGGATATGCATGGTGGCTAAGTAGTCTACTCAGCAAAGGCATCTAGGGATTAGTGCTGCTCAAATCCAAATCAAGACTCTTTGACTGTCATTGTTTGCCATACAGGACCACCAATGCCACCTTGCTGGCTTGTGCTCACCGTGGCTTTTCTAGTGAACTGAAGAATTTATAAAGGAAGGAGATAAAGCTTAGCTAAGTAGTAATGAACAAACCAAGGCTTAAAAAAAAAAACATGCAAACTTGATACTTTTTAAGCATCATCAATTATTAGAGCCACTGAATTTGAGGTGGTGAAATTGATGATTATCCTGCAGTTCCAAAAGTTGTCATACTGGAACGACGTTCTGAAACTATAACTTGAGCTCACCCTCCTTTGCCCTCCTGTATCTTCCTCGTTTAAATAGTGTTGTTTTCTACAAGCTTCATAAGGAATATTTTTGTCCTATTCACTATCTTGCCATATTTCTTTGTTCTTCTTTGAAGATGTAAATGTGTAGCCTCATGGTTCTTTCTTTCACCTGTAAAGTTTTCTGCAGAAATCTCATCATAGATTATGTTGGGGGCTGACCAAACAGCTCAGTGGATTAAAGCACCAGCAAGCAGATGCAGGAGCTGGAGGCTTGATCCTGGGGCCTGCAGTGCTGGCCCCACTTCCAGGGCACACTGAGATGACAATTGAGGCTGGGCGTGGTGGTGCACACCTGCAATCCCAGCTCTTGGGAGGCTGTAAACAGGCTGAGCGCTATGAGTTCCACCTAGTAGAGAGACCTTGAACACCCTGTAGACCCTTCCCCAAAATACAAAAAAAAAATTTATGTTGGGATATACAAAGGTAATGTTAAAAATAATGCATCAAATTTTGATTTTAGTGTGTGTATATTTAAAACATTTGATAAAATTTAGCTTTTTAATGAAGATATTTGTTCATTAAAAGCCACATGTAACATAGAAAGGAAGAGAAATTCATTGGGATTCATGTAGTGATGTTTTGTTGTAATTGGGTTATCTTTAAGTTAGATGAATAAATAATAACCTTACTAAATGTAGAATTAGCAATATAGGTTGATTTTATGTTATTCTCAAAGCAATACTGATACATGAAATTATGCACTGCAGAATTCAATAACGTAGATTTGCTATTATCTTGAACAAATAATCATA
>NW_004524580.1:13665511-13669272 GCF_000260255.1 Octodon degus
CAGCCCCTGGAATTTCTATATGTGTTGCACTTATACAGTTAACAACATGAAACATAATGCTCTTATTAATCAAAGATTGAATTCCTAAATCTTCATTGAAAAATGATTTTAAAAAATTAGAAATAAGCACAAATTAAAATCTATCACATACCTATCTTAAATTAAGAAAACATAGTGGCATGGCCACCTAAATTACCTCAAAATTTAAAACACATGAAATGTTACAAATAGTTGTGAGACACACCTTAAGAAGGTCAAAATATGATTGTATTCTTCAAAAATTAAGTTAAATATAATATTATGTCAACTGGGCAAATTAGAGGGATTAGTAACATAAAGGCAAATGATAATAAAGGTTAGTGAGGTGTGGAAAAAAAGAGAATCTATACTTACTGTAGGTAAAAGCACGAATTACTAGTTTTACTGAAACAGATTATGGAGAGTCCTCAAACAATTCAAGATAACATTAACATTTGGTCTAGCAAGCCTCTCCTGGGTCTATATCCATGAAGCTCTTTTATCTTATATAATATAAACACTCCCTGCTAATGGCAGCATTATTCATAACAGCCAAGACACAGCAAGTTATTTATACTTTTCTTGATTCTTTCATTTGTCAGAAAAAGAAGCTTAGGCTGGCCAGATAGCTCAGCGGACTAAAGCGCCTGCGCAGTGACTGGGGTTTGATCCCTGGTGTGCTGTGCAGGCCTTGCTCCTGGGGCACACTGAGATGGGCAGCGACTGAGACTGGGCATGGTGCTGTGCGCCTGTAATCCCAGGGCTTGGGAGGCTGAAAACAGGAGCATCACTGTGAGTCCAATCTGTATACTAAATACATTTTAGAAAAGAGAGAGAAGCAATTACTCCACCTTAATAAAAGAAGAAAGCTTTGTCATTTGTGACAAAAATGAGTGACCCCAGTGGCTACTACACCAAGTTTAGTAAGTCAGGTCCAGAATAACATATACCATATGATCTCATTTATAGGTGGAAAAGATCAGAGATCTGTAGTTTGGGAATTCTTTACCAATTTAGACATATGTCCAAGCACCACTTTTACTCCACACTTATACACAATTAATTTGGGTGTGTCAATTGTATCTTAATAAAGTTGTAGAAAAGTTAAAATTATGAGAGAGAGAGAGAGAGAGAGAGAGAGAGAGAGAGAGAGAGAGCTACCTGCTGGTGAATGAAAGCCACAAAAACAAGAAAATGCTCTGCAATAAGTGGCTGGATAACTGTTGCGTATCCTCCTGATTTTGCTGTATAGAAAGTCCCAGGAAGTTTTTTCTGGCTCACCAAGACTGAGCGTCTAACACTCTCTAGTGTGCACTGTGCTGCCTGTTACCATAACCAGGACCATGGCTTAGTCTTCAGTTTCTCTTTGAATCTATTTTATCGTTATTTTCTTATGGGGAGTCTAGTGATAGCAGATGGTCAGTAAATACAAAACCAAATAAAGGATGAAAGATTTTCAAAAAGAGGGAAAATGTAGGAAAAAGTAAGGGAATAAAGGAAAATACACAGCAAAGAAGGCACAATTCAGAGGGACAGTGTCCTCCTTTGCTCAGTGACTGTTCCTGGAGAAGCCACTGATTCATCTAGAGGACAGCAGAGGCAAACTCAGCAGGACTAGTGTGCAGCCAGAGCATCTCTTCTTCCCCGAACTGGGGAGTAGTTTAGACTGTAGAAGTCCAGGGAAGATCCCACGGATTGAAGGATTTAGAGATGCAGCTGGGTGCCAACAGAGCAAAGACAAGCAGAACTCCATAGTTCTGAAAATCCCCTGGAAGAGATTAACGCTCTCGCAAAGTGTGCACTTTCCTTCTTTATGCCCATAATTGTTGTTTTGTAAAAGTATCTTCTTAAGTTGCCATTTAAGCAAAGAGTCTCCTCAAGAGGGGGAGGAGGAGGACAAGTAGGAAGAATTAAGATAAACCATGTGCAAGTATCAAGTACCAGCAAGGAATGTAAACATTACATGTCATAAACTTGAGCTAAGAGCAGTAAGAAAAGCAAGAATGCAAATGAGGGAGGTGGAGTGAGGTGGGTTGAAAGGAGATCATATAGGGGAAAAGGATATGTTACGTACATATACCTAAGTCCCAAGATGAACGTAAACTTCATGTATTGCAAATATATACTGTAAATAAAATAAATCATTAAAGAAATCTGGGGAAAACAACTATGGTCATTAGCTAATAACATGTATCACTATTAGAGCAATGAGATAGCTCAGCTGTCTAAGCTACTTCCTGGCAAACTCAAGGATCCGTGTTCAATTCCTAGTTGCTTGTGCCATGCCAGCCCCAGGACCCAAGCCTGCAACCGTAACCAGGCATGATGGCCCACACCTGTAATCGCAGCACTGGGGAAGCTGGGAAAGGAAGATCACTACAAGTCTGAGCTTCATAGCAAGACCCTGTACCAAATAAATGAATACATAAACATTAAAAATAATAATACATATCAATATTAATTTACCTATTATAACAAATGCATCATATTAATGTAAGACATAGTAGGAGAAAGTAGGTGTATGATAAGTGGGAACTGATATATTTGTAAGCTTTTTGAAAATCTAAAATTTTTCCAATAAGATTTATTAAAACTTCAAAAACTTAGAAAATAAAAATTGAAAACTTATTTCTCAGTGTGAACTCAGGACTTTGCACTTGTCAGGCAAGCACTTATTCTACTGAGCCAACACCCCGGCCCCTATATCTCTCAAATATATAGAGTTGGACAAAATTAAATAAATTGATGAAAATACATTTCAACCAAAGTTATAATCACCTGATCAATATTTATCGTATCTTAAAATTACAAGGAAATAATGGCACTGCTCCTTCCAGCTAATTATAAAAAATACACATGTATTCTACTTTGCATTACATAGTGGAATATCTATATAGTTTTTATTTTTGATATTTAAAAATTTCAATTTTACCATTATACAAGAAAACTGCACTTTAAAATACTTTGTTTTCACTTTGTACTAAATATTCCATTTGTTGTCATTCATGCTAATCTATTAACGTGACTCTGTGGTTTACCATGCAGTATTTCTATATGAAAATATAAAACAATTGAAACATAAATCAAATAATTTTATACATTTATATCTTTCTGTACTTCACATATCTTTATAAATCATGAATTGTAGAATAAATTAAAATTGATTCAGTTACATGTAGACAGGCTCCTGTGTCCTACTAATCAAGCTTTCTCTGTGACAATGCGATAAGCATCCCACAGCAAGTGTCATCGGACAACACAGTTGCAGTAAAACTAACTCTAGTGGAAAAACAAAAAGCTAGACACATGTAAGTTCAGTGTTTTCTCAAATTGTTTCCCAGAAAGAGAAGTTTGAATGTCAGGTTTTCTTTCTTTTTTTTTTTTTTTTTCTCTTTCTTTTTCCAGGCACGGGCTTTCTAATTTAAGTAAAAATTCTGACACTTGCCATCTCTGTTATTAGTTGTTGAAATTCTTAAATGTGCAATAAGTAGGAAAATTATTGATGTGTAATTTAAGACTTTTCATTGATTCCAACAGCCACTGCATTAGTCCTCTTACTCAAAGAAAAAACTAACCTCTGAGCAAGTGTCACTTGACTAGGATGTCTTTATTTTCAGTTTACTTTTAAAACATTACAGCAAATACATCAAGAAGAATGCTTCCGGGGCTGGAGAGATGGCTCAGTGGTCTAAGGCACCTACTTAGAACAAGCTTGGCAAAGCATCAGGGACCGCGGTTCAATC
>NW_004524580.1:13669490-13670939 GCF_000260255.1 Octodon degus
TTAAAAAAAAAAAAAAAGAAGAATGCTTCCTAGTGAAATTAAAATTAATAAAAACATATGTTCAGTGCAACATTTCCCCAGTCAAATTAAACTAAACCAATAGTTCCGTTCGCTACTTTGATACATTTTTCATAGTTACGAATGTATATACAAAAATTCAGATAGAAACCTGAGCAGATACTCTCATTTGTTAAAACCAGATTAGCTGAATGGGTAAAAACTTGGCTAAATGTCTTTAAAATTAACACATTATGTAACAGAGTAGTTTTTAGTACAAGGAAATAATTTCTGTACATTTTTTACTGGAACTGAAATAATTATATTTAATGTCACTGCTTAGAGAAAGCCTAAAATGGAGTCCTAAATATTTTTAAGTATGACATATATTTTATCCATAAAATTAATGTATAAAACCTAATGAAATAGGAATTCATTGTATAAATATGTTAGTGAAGCATAACAAGATAGTGACAGGGTTCAAAATGTTTACAAATTGTCTCTTAAAGTATACTGAACCATAATGAACTCTCAACACTGACTTGAAATCAGATAATTTGAGAGAGAAAAGGGGAGACGTTATTCTACTGAACATAAATGTGAGAGATACAACAGATAGTTTTAAATCAGATATTTCTTAATAACTTTAAGATTTTATCTTATTTAGAAGTTTTTGCAAGCACAAAATTGTTTGGCTAGTAATGTTTTCAATAGTGATAAAAAAAATACTTCACAATAAGCAATGACTTAATATGTAAGAACCAAATGTAGTAAAATGTTGTATACCTCCAGAACTGTTGAAACAAAGTTAAAGTATTAATCTCATTTACTTTATACAGAAACAAAGGTTATAATTATTTTTAAAGTTAAAAAATCACTTATTTATTTGGTATGGAGTCTTTCTATGCAGCTCAGACTCATAGTAACCTTCCTGTCTCAGCCTCCCCAGTACTGGGATTACAGGCGTGCACCACGACACCCGGTTTCAGTGGCCTGCTCAGCACGGAGCCAGCATAGCACATGGTGTCAGAAATCAAACCTGGTTCCCTGGGCTTGCCAGACGGGTGCTTAGACTGCTGAGCTATCTCCCTGGCCCAAGGTGATGATTATTGACTAGTTGATTTTTACAGCTTGGTTTATTTGATTAAGTTAAGCAATTTGTTAAAATTGCATATAATTACAAGGAACAGTGGGTTTCTTTTTGGCATATTCAGAATGTTTGAAATATGGTGTGATCATTTTTACCAACCCATCAAATCTTCCCCCTTCTTATGTAAGAGGTCCTTTCTACTTGCATGCCATTTCTCTGTTCTTGTTTTGTTTAGATCACGTATAAGAAAGGAAATATGTATCTCATCTGACACATTTTGCGTAGCATTATGACCTCCAACTTTACTCATTTTTTACAGGTGATATGATTTCATTCTTCTTTATGGTTGAATAATATCTATC
>NW_004524580.1:13671039-13674190 GCF_000260255.1 Octodon degus
TTCATTTTTTCTTTTGCTATCCATCAGTTCATAGGCAATTAGGCTGCTTCCACTGATTAGCTACTACAAATTGCACAGCAATCAGTATGAGCATAAAGGTACAGCTATAGGATGCTGACTTTAACTCTATCTGGTATATGCTGAGGCATGGCATATCCAAATTAGATAGCAGCTCTATTATTAGTATTTGGAGAATGAACATACTGAGGTTTACAGTACTATGCTTCTTTACATTCCCACCAAGAATGTGTGAGGGCTCCTTTCCTCCAAATCCACACTAGGATTTATCATTGTTACTATTTTTTTGTTCATAATGATGGCCATTTTCATAGGAACGAGATAGAATGTCAGTGTGCTTTAATTTGCTCTTCTCTGGTGGTTAAATAAATATCACATGATCCTTTTAATAACTGTAGGAAAAGCCTCTGAAGAAATTCAAAATGCCTTATCATCTCTGTTCATTACATAACTTGATATTTTATCTGGAGCAATTAGACAAGAGAAACATTTTAAAAATCAAACACTTAAAGATAGAGTCAGATAACCTTCTTGCTACTGATGTCATTGCTTGCTTTGAAGACCCTAAAATACTCCATTGCATTTTTATGTTATTTATTTTATTTTTTAAAGAGAATAAAAAGATAGTAAATAAAAATAAACATTAGAAGTGATATAAAATTTCACTTTGTTTAGGAATTCAACAATGGTTGTTATATTGTATATTGTTGTTTTCAAGTTATTTGTTTAGATTACCAAATATACATACACATACAAAACTGGTCAAAATATATATTAAAAAAGAAGAGAGAAAAAATTGAAGCATTAAGTGCTCCTTTCAATCAACCAGCAGAAGTCAGCTTTACTGTTATTCAATCCTTCCTTCCTTCCCTCCTTCCTTCCTTCCTTCCTTCCTTCCTTCCTTCCTTCCTTCCTTCCTTCTTTCCTTCTTCCTTTTTCTCATCCCAGCTGTTCATTTCCTTTAGATCTGATAAACAGATATATTGACGTGATGCAATACAACATCAGCACACAAAATCAAAATAGGCTTTCAACACACCAAGAAGAAATCTGCCAAGAAATCATGAAATCAATTCAATATATAACATCTTAAAAATTAAACAGCCTAGATCTACACCTAAGGTGATGAAAATCCTCTATGTTTAAAATTGTAAAACACTGATGAAAAAATTTGATGTGGATACTAGATGAACAATTTCTCACTTTTCCTTATTCTAAAATGTATTTGTAGTTTCATTTACTAATATCTATAACTATAACAAAAGCCTATATTTTAGTTGTATCATGTACTTTACCATGTTACTAACTAAATAAGTGTAGCCTATGTCTCAATTTATAAAACACAGATGATTCTGCATATTTGTGTGTATGCGTGTGTGCGTGTATTGTATTTTAGGGAAGGCGCTACAGGGTGTTCAGGGTCTCACTACTGGATCGAACTCATGATTATTCTCCTGTTTACAGCCTCCCATGAGCTGGGATTCCAGGCACGCACCACTATACCCAGTCTCAATGGCCATCTCAACTTGCCCGCGGGGACGGGGCTGGCTCAGCAGGCCCAGGGATGGAACCCTCTGCCCTGGCACCTGCTTGCAGGAGCTTTAATCGCCTGAGCTATTTGGTTGGCCCTAAATTTGCCATTTTGATCAAGGAATTCACAGTAAGTTAGAATAAACCAAAAAACAATAGAAGAATAGGGCCACAAGACCAAAGAGCTGTACACTGAATCCTGGCCTGTTATGAGCTCCTGTCATTTAATTCAGATGGTGTCCCATTCTCTCTTTCTCTCCTTTATTTTGGAGGAGCACAAATCAAATTCGTAAGAACTTGGAAAATTTAGAAGTCTACAGATAAAAAGGATCAGAAATTCAATTAGAATCGGTTGTGAGAAAAAAGAGGAAAATTTAATAACTTTCTTAGAAAACTCAGAACTACAGACAAGCCAAGTACTATCCTAACCAAAGCATTTAGAGAACTCCAGTGTCTCCATAAGCCAGTTTTTCCCTCACTGATTCACTATCTCCTCTTGTATTTTTTTCATTTTTCTTTCATGGGTTATCTTTTCCCATACAAATTAATTCCTTTAAGATATGCCAGGCTTAAACCAAGCAGCTTTTAGGAATGTCTTTGCATTATATTCGGAGAGTAACTCTCCTTCACACTTTTTCTCTAATGAAAAACCAAAAACAAATCTTGGGAGACTGGAGTCTACTGGGGCTCACAGGAGTCATGAGGAGCAACATATTTGATTAACATAGTTGGAGGATCCTACCATTACCTGAACACAACACGAGACAGTGGTTTCCAGGAACTGGAGGAGTGTCCAGTAGGCTAATAATTGCCACTCAGGGCATCATCCCTCATCTACATTTCTTTATCTTCCACTTCATATCACAACTATGTAAATATTCCTAGTTTATGCTATGCTTTCTATCCTGGCATAAAAAAATCCAGCCTTTCCAAAAGAAGTTAATCTGAAAGCAGCAGTGTGGCACCATGGGGCACCATGAAGTGACTTATCTTCCACTGGACCTAGAGTTCCCATTGCCCAAATCTTCCACTCTCTTCTCAGGAAGCACAATTCCTATCAATCAGTCAAGCCATCCTGGCTATTCTATCAACCTAGGTATAAGTATTCAACATAAAGAGTTTATCTTCCAACTCTAGGACAATGCTATATCAAATTAAAAGATTATATAGTATTAACATACATGGAGATTTCCTTGTGAGGAATTTCAAAAAGATGAAGTGTAAAGCTTATAATCCATTAAACTATGAGTCACTTATGCTGTTGTGCTAGTTCAAATGCAGTTAGGACTGCAAGTGAGATCTATTACCAAGGGAGCTGCAGCTGTCCAATGTTGGAAATGCCTCCTAGAGTAAGTCTCTGGCTTCTTTTTACTCATAAGATTGTTAGGTCTGTGGGAAGGAACTACCAGACAGTTATGGGAAGTATTAATGATCTTTTGAAAAATTAAAAAAATAAGACTGCAGTTATTTGTCAATTTTATTATATTAAGTTGATCCACAGCCACAAGTTTTACTGCTAGCTCACATAAGTAGCCCACGTGCTGTGCTTGGAAATCAGAAATGATCCAAGCTATTCAAGTCAACAGCGAGTGAGGAAATAGGA
>NW_004524580.1:13676155-13685104 GCF_000260255.1 Octodon degus
ATTTTACACCAGTCTTGTTAAAATTAAGAAGGTGCACCTGTAGCTGTGTTTGATGCTTAAATGGATATATTCCTGAGAGGAGAGGACTTCTGCTTTTACTAGGCAGTGAAACAAACAGAATCCGCTGCTTATAATTTTCCACAGCTATTGATTGGAAGAGTTTTCTACAGACTACTTATAGGTCTGGTTCTGTATGTTTCCTCCCTGTCGCTTCTCCACTGTTCACATGCTTCTGGTGCTAAGAGACCTAGAACATGTTTCCGTTTCAATATTACCTCTGGCATACCTGTGGAAAGTCAATACATCGCACTTGGTAGACCAATATACTATGCAACAGACACCATTCTGAAGGGTATTTTAGCTATCACAAATAATATTCTAACTATACACAGAAATGATTATAAATCAAATTAAAATTTACTTCAAAACTAAGTTAAATGTTAATACAACTCCATTTGTCTTTATTAGGATTAAGAAATAATGACTGTAAACTTAAGGTCACTTAAATTTAAATGCAACAAGGGCAATGTGGCAAGTGGAAGATCAGTAAGACAGGAAAGGCCTAGAATGCATATTAAGATACTAAGATATATTTGTAGAACATGAAAAATGTACGTTCATCCACAGATAGATTCACTGTTTCTGTTCCTGCTATAGGTTTGTGTTCTATAAATACAAGAATTCTCATAAAAATTACATTGTATAATTTCATAGAGAGGAAAATAAAGCATTCATAATCATGATTCTGAGCCAGTAGGAAACATGCATACTGTGATGATCTCTCTAGTTCTTTGTCTCTGGACACTAGGTGCTGTAGTACGGCCAACAAAAGGAAAAGTCTCAGAAACTTCTAAAGCTGTTTAGTGCTTGGAGCTAGCTGGGCCAAGCAAAACTATCTGGACACAGCATCCTAAGCCCAAACACTGGTGTGGTCTTTCTCTGTCATAGAGCATGCCAATACACCCTCTACACCCCTCTCTCACTTATCTGGGAAGCTTTGTGAGTTATGTTTATGAAATCAATCTTAGATTATAGGGCAAACTCCAGTTCAAGGATAGTAACTGAGCCCAACAATAACAAACTTTTCCTTTTGTCGCAACCCATGAGGTCAAGTCAGTAAAATGGTACTGATGTACTAAGTCTTGGTGACCCTCACTCATATCAGATACATCAGAGTGTAACACAGGGCTCTGAATGCCCAACAGTGTACCATGCATTCTTGTACATATCTGTGTATGTGGGTCTGATTGTCAACTCTCTGATTTCTGAGTTCCAAAGGCAGAGTGCTTGTTATTTCTATAGAATATCTTGACATTTAGTATTTCATATCAGTATGATTCTAAATTGGTTACTGTATTTCATTTAAAATTATTTTCTTATTCTGAGTACCTTTAATTTGAAATGTTTTTATAATAATTAGTCTTGCAGTCATAAATATGGTTTATGTTCCCCTTAGTATAATATTTAATAAATTTTTATGGTGTTTTCATGTTTTTAATAAATTTACTAAACCTACTATGAATAGTGTTTTGAAACTATTTTCTGATTATCACGCTAAGGAAACTATTCAATTATGTGTAGTGAACTTGTATGTAACCACTTTACTGAAATTTTTCAGTGATTCTTATAGCTTCTCATTTATATAATCTGGTTTTGTGTGCTGTTAAATATTATCTAGAAATGATAGATTTAATTTATCTCTTCCGCTTATTATACTATATGGGATATGGAATAATAACAATTAGTTTTACTTTATTCATCTTCTCAACATTATGTTTGATGCTTTGAATGTAACTTTTGTGAGTGATCCTATACTATCTTGGAAAAAAATAGAAGTGCGTGTCTGGGTAGGGTGCGGTTTCTGTGTTTCCCTAAGAGACATCGTTTCACTTCTCAGTTATGGCCTGATTCTCTTTGTATTCCTTCTCCAGATTGACATTTTCCTCATTGTAAGGTATCATTTAATGAAAGAGTTTCAGTTCGTGGGAATATACAGGCCTTACATTCTTTTGTGCAAACACAGAGATGTCATTTGATATAGTAACTTTGGAATATCTAGTTTGAATTTGAAAAACAAACTTATAAATGTCACAACATGACACCTTTTCACAACATGTGCTATCCTAGATATAAAATGCAAATGCGTTCTCTTATTATCCTTGTGCAGTATCAGAACCAGATGAAAACTGTAAAAAATAACATATTTCAACTTATGTTTAATAATTTAAAGAAAATGAATTTAGATATTTGTGAAGATAGTTTACTTCTGAGTATCTTATTCACAGACCTTTCTCTTTTATACAAAGTTTGTGGGAAGATATCAATTAAGAATCATAATTCTGGGGCTGGGGAGATGGCTCAGTGGAATAAGCGCTTTCCTGGCAAGCATGAGGACCTGAGTTCAATCTCTGGTTCCAAAAAAAAAAAAAAAAATCATAATTCTAACCATTGATATTTATTGAGCCTAAAAAAGATACTTTCAACTCAATGTTACTTCATATTATGATTGATTGCCAAATGAGATAATGTGACGGGTTAAATTTGGCAGACATTTTTTGTCTTGGTTTGAGTGGGTCTCTAGTATAGGACCTGACAGTTTTTCAAGTGCGCTTTTATTGATGAACTGAAAAGGCTTGACCAAGTAGGATGGCAAATGTGGACAGCAGATCCTCTTGAGAAGAAATTCACAGAAAAGGAAGGGGAAATAGGGGAGAGTGCTCTGCATTCTGTATCACTGACTAGAACATTGTGTCACTGAGACCAGACTCCCCTTCCGACCACAGCCACTAGAGAGCTCACCTCTAGGACAGTGTCCTGTGCACATGAAGCCACAGGCAGTGAAGTGCTGCTTTAGGAGCACAACTCTTCTCTCTCACGGAGTCACTGCTGCTACTCTTCATACAGAAAGGAGGAGGATTTTCCTCCTCTCTGATTACCCTCTCTCTGAGAAAGGGTTGTAGGCCAGCGACAAAGTAGAAGGAATATCTAGGTATCTTCAGGATTAATGATCTTTGGGTGTAGCTCTTGCTATATAACTATAATCACAACCACAGTCTACATAAAGGGGGCTTTTAGACAGGCTGTGCGAGATTTCTGATTTTCTATCAGAAAATAAGCAATGATAAGCAATTATTGCCTCAAGCAGAAATGAAGTTTACAAGCAAGAACATAAGCACTCTCTCTACCTATCAATAAGAAATCAGGATGATCTAATTTAAATAATTTCATGTAGCTATTCTAAGCAAGAAGAACATAAAGTATTTTATAGAAAGTCTCAAGCCAAATCTGACACAATGAATAAAGAATGTTTAGTAGGTTATAGAACTCTAGAGGGTATTATTTGTTATAATTTTATTTTTAAAGGTAAATGAAATTCTTCTTTAATTTTTCAAGTAACCAGGTAGCTATATAAAGGTTTGTGGGTCTACCTACAGTATTTACATTCATTTTATTCATTCTTGAATAAATTAGTATTAGCAAAAATTAGATTTAGATTGGATCAAAATTAATCATAGAAAAATTTATCTGGGAAAGATGGCATGAAAAGAGAGAGGACACAAATGAAGGGCAAATAAAACACAAACTTGCAAGAGTTGGGCAGAATTAAAAGATCATGCTAATTAAACTGAGGTAGCACACTTAGGAAAAGAGGACAACTAACAAAAGGATACTGGAAGCAGAGGGGTCTTATATTTATAAAGCCTTAGGTGATGTGTAGAATTATATTCTTATGAAATATTAGGAATAACCACCTGGATTGGATTGGAATAGACATTTAATAAAGATGAAGAAAAGGAAGCAATTAAAGAGAATCTAAGGGGTTGGGAATATAGCTCAATTGGAGTAAGTGTTGTCTGGCAGGTGCAAGGCCCTGAGTTCAATCCCTGATACCGCTAATATATAGATAGATAGCTAGATAGATAGATAGATAGATAGATAGATAGATAGATAGATAGACAGATAATCCAGAATTTAAAAACTGGTTAATGATATAAGATCTTTGAGTAGAAAAACTTGGATTTGAAGATTTAAGCTTGGTATTTATTAGTTACATGACTTTATGTTGCCTCAATGTCATCATTTCTTAAACAGAGTACTGATTTTATGTCCTAAAATGACTTTAAGGAAAAACATTACAATTACCTCAGAAATGCTTGAAAGTTAAGTTAGATTCTCTCATAATAATAAATATTGCTGATAGACTGTTTCTACTAATAGATATTTTTTGTTAAAATAAAAAAATCATTATCTTAAACTTAAATAATTTATTACATATATGTGTCATGTAGTTTATGAATTTATTTTTTATATATTTTAGGGACAGGTGTACAGGGTGTTCAGGGTCTCACTACTAGACTGGACTGGCACTGATACATCTGTTCACAGCCTCCCAAATGCTGGGATTAGAGGTGTGCACCACCATGCCCAGTCTCAATTGCCCTCTCAGCATGTCTTGGGGGCAGGGACGGCAGGGCAGGCCCGGGGATCAAACCACCTGTCTCTGCCTCTGCTTGCCACTGAGCTATTTGGCCAGCCCTTAATGAAATTATTTTTAAAAATGAAGTGCCACAATAAATCAGGAAGCCCAGGAGGGTAGGTATAGCCAAGGTGCCAAAATGTTTCCCTGGAAGTCATTTGCTTAGAACACCGCAGCTTTGTCAAATAGTTAAACATTCTTCTGTCCCACACAAGGGCTACTGAGCTACTGCCTTGTCTACTCTGTTACCAGGGACATCCCAAGGTTGCTCAGCCTAAGCTTTCCTGGTATTTTGAACAGACTTTAATTGTCGACATTTGTGTACACTGCAGGGTGCTTAGCAGCAGCGCCTTTGGCCTCTGCACATTACTTGCCAGTAGCTGAGTTCTCTGAGTCCTGAGAAACAAAAATCTGAAACCTCCTAGAATTTAAAAATGCCTGTTGAGAACCACTGCATTCCTCCAATATTGTAACTAACCTAACCCATTCCTTCTTTCTTTCTAAGCTCAAATGTAGGGATTCGGTGTAGCTACACTTAGGTCCTCTTGTCTGATTTTAACTACGCGAAGAATAAAGGAAAAATACTTCTATTTAATTTTCTTCAGTGGACTCAGTTGATTCCCACTTACTTTGGATTGTTCTGTATGAGAGTTAACTTTTTGGCATAATGAAAAAAATGCCTTTGCAAAGGAAGAGGTTTAATTTGGCTCAGATTTTAGAGGTTCCAGTATAGGATCAATTGACACTGTTACTTTGGACCCGTGGACAGGCAGCACACCATTGTGGAAGTTGTGCAAAAACTCGTATCACAAGTGATGGAGCAAGGAGTAAAAGAAGTAATGACCCACAATCTCCTTGGGGGTCATGATCCCGGTGACTTCAAGACTACATCATAGGCCCCATCTCGCAAAGTTTCAGCCACGTCCCTGTCCTATCACACTCTAGGGATCAAACCTGAAGCTCATAGTCTTTGGTGACCAGTCAATAAGCAAACTGTAGCAATCCGTTATACTGTGTTTAAATAATGAGGTATAAAAAATAACAAATATCTATATTTGAAAATATTGCCCTGGACATCTATAGTCATTTATAACCATTACAGTCACTCTTCAAGAAAGATATTTTACAGTTATTTTACTGCTGTATACAATGTCACAGATAAAAATCAATTTTTTTCTTGGAGATTTTCATTTTCTTTCACAAGATCAAGTTCTCCAAAGCTTAAAATATTACCATATTGTTACTTTCTTATTTTTTTAGTAACTAGAGAAAATGGCTTTTTCCCAGCTTTAATTATACTGAACTATAATTTCTTCATTGTAGGAAGGCTTTCACTCTGTGTTTACTATAATGAATAACTGCAACATGTTTTTCGATCCATATCTCTACTCAAAGGATAAGACTTTGTTTTCCTTATTCCAACTTTTGCTTCTATGATCACTCAAGTTTAGGCTATTTACTGTAGCATGAATACAGAAAATAATTTTAGTTTTGAGAAATCCTTCAAGATACAAGTGGCAGTTAGGTAAAGAATATCAATTCTGGTTTTTTTTTTCCTTTTACTTTAAAGGTCATTATTATTATTATTGTTGTTGTTGTTGTTATTGTTTTGTGGCTGGCTCAGCCCACCCTGGGGGTGAGGCTGGCATGGCATGTGGTGCTGGGGATCAAACTGCAGTCCCTGCACTTGCCTAAACTTGCCTAAGCAGACACTTTAAATTGCTGACTTATCTTACCAGTCCTGTGGGGTCATTATTATTTAAAGTTACATATTGCCCAACAAACTCAGAATTTCTCCTCCAAATTGGCAACCTAGCATACAATAAGTCAAATGGGAAGTCTCACTAGCAAAGAACGTAAGCTGCTTTACTGGAATATCTGGAGTCTACTTGGTTCATTGACTTCTGAATATGATGACTCTTAATCCAGAAATAATTATTTGAATAGACTTAGAGTTGAAGTCTTTTTGTCAACTACATACTTCTCTGTTACTTTGTTATCACTGTAAGCACTTTATTTTAATTTATGTCACATATTCTTAACATGAATTTGTTAATTCAATATTTTTATTCATGAACAGATGTTTGGCTGTACTACTTATCAGCTCCACACAGACACATGAAGATTAGCAAACATTTTAGTTGGATTAGCTGTCAAAATTATTCTTCACTGAGTGTCAATCCAGTTGCCAAAAGTGTTAAGGATCTATCACTGGTAATGATCACTACTGGACTAAGATATCTATTACTATCATTATGTTCTAAATCTTTCATCATCTGGTCAATATCAAGGCTTTTGTAAGCATTTATTTTTCAAACTGAAATACGTATTTCAAAAGGAACAAGAAAGCATGGGGAAGGAAAAGATGAATAAAACAAGAAGATGAAAAAAGAAGTGGAAGACAGAAAAGTGGAGGAAGAAGTGCAGGAGAGGGTAGGGAGAAAATGGGATGGGAAAGAGGAGGGGAAAGAGGAGAATAGGAAAGGCTAGAAAGAGGACTTAATCTCAATGAGTCTCACCCTTTTTCATAGCACATTTATGTTGATCAGAGTTGTAGGGTCACAATTTCAACTGTTGATTTTGTTACACAGGATCAGGCTCATGTTCTTGTTACAAAACGTTATTGGCATAGGAGACAGCAAATGGTCATGGCATGATTTCCACTAAATGAACAAAAGGAGTTTAAAAATGCTGAAGATGTGCCTGGGATATGGATCAGTAGAATAAGCGCTTCCTTGGCAAGCACAAAGGCCTGAGTTCAATCCCCAGTTCCACCAAAAACCAAAAACAAACAAATAAAAAAGAAATGCTGAAGATTACTATGCAACTTAGTTTTGTCTCTATGAATCTCTATTCATATATATGCCCTTAAGAAACGTGATAAAGTACTGACTGTTCTTAACCCTTTACAAATATTAACTAATCCAGTTGTCCTATCAACTTTCTGAGGGAAGGTTAGTTATTATTATAATTTTAATAATAATCTTATAAGTCAGAAAACTGAGACACAGGAAGTTAATAACTTGAGCATGTTGCATTGCCAATTAAGTGGCAGAGATGAAATTTCAAACTATGAGAATTGGCTTTTAAGTAGCATTTTAGGTCAATGAGGACAGAGGGACTCACATCCATATGAAGCTTAAAATTCTGCAGTGAATCGTTTTAACACATCCGGTGTACATCAGCTTTTCATTTCCTGTTTAATCTTTCACATCAATCTGAAAATATTTCTACTTTCTCAAAAAAGAAAGGTCCCCTTTATGTAATGTCCTCTGCAAATGCTGCCAGCTTTTTCTGCTAGTCCTCAGCAAAATGCTAATAAAGTGTTTTTATCTACTGGATTGCTTCTGCTTCCTCTTGAATGCACTCTAGTATTCATTCCAGTACTCCACCAGAACTGCAATCCTCAGTCACCATATGCTGCTGATCAGATAGTTTACATGGTTAAAGTATCTTTCATTTAATCTTTTTCTTGAACACTACTTTTCTTCGATTTTCTAATTAACTTAAATGCATTTCTATTTAGCTGTTTGTTTTTGCTGGTTCCTCATCTCTCTATTAATACTGAAACATCCTAGAACTCAGTCCTTCAGCCTGTTTTATTTTTGTCACACTGTTCATTCCCTATGTAGTCTCTTCTACTCATATAACCTTCCAACATTTATCGATTGATTATTCCAAATTTTTATTTCTAAACCACATCTGCTCTGAACTGCAAAACTGTCCAACACAAGTGTCTGAAAACATCTGAAACTTAACAGACTTAATACAGAGCTCTTCATCTGTTTCCTTTGGGTCCTGGGCCCTGACCCACAATCCCCAAATTGTTCCTGCAACCCTGCCTATGTGAATCTGCTCTGCTTAAAGTAGTTTGATTAATCATATGAAGCAAATTGCATGGAAAGGCTACCAACAGTCTAATAGTTTTGATCACAATGTCATAGAATACTATTTTCTCCTCAAAATATAGTCATATATTCACTGGTCTTCATGAGCCCCCTACTTCTACCTTGACCTACCTGGATTCTCACCTGGTTCTTAGTTGTGTCTATACTTTTGCCTTTGGATTTTATGTTGTTTTCACACAGAGCCTGAATTTATCCTTTTAGCACAGTTAGGTCCTCTCCTGAAATTCCTCAATTGCAATCCTAGCTCAGTGAGTCAACATGGAAGTTCCTACATAAATCTAGCATGCCTGTGCATCTTCTGTGAGATCTCTCAAAACCATCCAATTGATTTCACCATTCTAGTTCATACCGAGGTGGTTTGTTGTTTTCTCTTCCCTGAGCCTACACTTAGGGTCCCGTAATTGAGCCAATTCTCTGGATCCCCCCTTCAATACATCACCATTCTGGGAGCTTAAGGCTCTCCTGCTCACCTCTTTCTACACTTTCCTCACACAGCATCTTCTCATTGTTCCTTTCTCTGGTAACCCAGACCAAAATCTCAATCTCCTTCACTTTAAAGCACTA
>NW_004524580.1:13686882-13687933 GCF_000260255.1 Octodon degus
TGCCAGGCAAGCACTTATTCTACTGAGCCATCTCCCCAGTCCCCGTATAGAGAAATTCTAAAAAACTTATGTGCTCCAAAATACTAATCTGTTGCTCTTGTTTTCCTATCTAGTAAGTACTTTATTATAACTTCAGAAAAATTCATGTGCGTAATATTTTGTCCAGTTTTCATTTTTACAGTGAATTTTATACATTTATATATTCTGATGGACAATAAATCTTGTAAAAATTGAAAGAACCCCTCTGTCCCTATCTTGCTGTCTCTGTCTCTCTGTCTGTCTCTGTCTCTATCTCTCTCTGTCTCTATCTCTCTGTCTCTGTCTCTGTCTCTCTGTCTCTCTCTCTCTCTGTCTCTGTCTCTCTCATTTTCTGAGTGCTTATAATATGCCTAACATAAAGCTGTGACTTACAGGTTTAATTATATATAAACTTAGTATGGTGCTATGGTTTGAGCATTTCAAAGTCTCATGTATTAGAGATGGGACTTTTGGCAGACAGTTGGATCTTAATGCCACTGACCTGATCAACGGATCAATTCATGAATAATTTCATAGCTGAACAGTGTATTGGGAGGTCTGGTGCACACGGAGTATGTGGGGCTGCTAGAGCATAGAAGTAGACCAGCTCCCCTCGACCCTACATTCATGTTCTACCAATTACAGCCACGCAGTATGAGCAATAAATGGCCTCTCGGACTTCAGAACTGCAAAATGGCATAATCGAAGCTGTGCTGTAAGGAAATCAATTTAACAGCAGCTGACATGAGAACCTGTACAAAAGGAGAGTCTGTAGGCTTTTGAAATAACCCAAGACAAAGATAATAAAATACCTGGATCTGAATGAAAGTGATAGCTGGAAGTTGGAAAGGAAAAAATCGAGGAGAGAGATCACCGATGGAGAATAGACAGGAAAGAATAGCTGACTGAAAGCTGAGACAACTGAGTAGAAGTGTTGCAGATAATTGGAAAATAGATGGCATTTGAGGATGGTAGAGCATATAAGTAGCATTTCAAATATGAAGTGTTTTTTTTTTTTTTTTTTTTTTTTTTG
>NW_004524580.1:13688033-13692370 GCF_000260255.1 Octodon degus
AATATAAGAAAAGATAAGGAAATTGGTACAGAAATAAAAATAAAGTTAAGGTTAAAAGGGTGGTAGATTTCCTTAGATAGCAACAATAAGGAATATTTCAGACAAAGGGAAGATTATAAACTGGGCTTAGAAGATTAATATTTCAGGTGTGACAGGGATAAAATTATCTAAGGAAAGGTACACAAAGGAATGTGTGTGTGTGTGTGTGTGTGTGTGTGTGTGTGTGTGTGTTTGTTTGTTTGTATATAGGGGATAGGTTTTTCCTATTGTGACTATTCTTTTTTGTTACTACTCCAAGTTTTGGTTATTCTTAATTTTGAGATGCTGGACACAGTATGGAATCTTAAAATATCAAAAAAATAATTGAAGTCTGTTACTATAAAATTCAGTGTACTATCTTGCAATATGAATAGTTCTTTTAAATATGCATTAATTATTCAAAAATAGCAGTTCTGTAAATATTTCAAATGATAAGATGATTACAATACTAAACCCCACACTCATTAATAATATCATTGATTTCTTTATTTTTTTTAATTTTTATTTTTATTGGAACCGGGGATTGAACTCAGGCCCTTGCCCTTGCCAGGGAAGCACTTATTCCACTGAGCCATCCCACTGGCCCCCACTGATCTCTTTAGACATGTCCTAGAGCAGTGGAAAGCTATCATGCTTATGGTGATTGCAAGTGTCCTAGAAGTCTCATTTACATTGAAATCTCAGATTTTGTCACTGAAAAAATTCATTCTTAGTTGTTTGCTTCAAAATGAAAGCCTCACTTTATTCATTAAAAAATGAACCCCCAAATTGGAATAGCCATAATAATTAAATCATTTGCTTTTCAAGGGAAAGTGATATTTGCTGAAGTACAACATGGGCCTAATGCATCTCTCAGTTCATTCACTCAGTGCTTTGTTTTAGACAAACCATGGTACTCTGGATGCAAAGTAATCTCAATTTTGTCACACAGAATATTGGCAAGAAATACGCTCAAGGTTTAGATTAGCGAACCTTGCTGGGACACAAAGGCCATCACTCAGAGCTTGAAGCAGGAGGGGTTCAATTTGACTCAGAGTTTCAGAGGATCTATTGACTGTCTCCGAGGCAGAAACATAAGGATGGAAGGTGATGGTGGAGCGAAGATGCTTAGTTCATGTTGGCTGCAAAGCAAGAAGGAATTCAGTTGTAAACAGAAATAGGTCAAGGCTATCCATAATTCTGAATACCAGGCCTCCTGGCTTGCTTAAACACATGAAAAAGTGTGCTTTAAAATCCCCTGGGTGGTTTCCAGGTCAATGATATTGACAATCTACCTCGATCAACATATTCTAACCTATCAAGCTAACACTCACAACTGTATTGTCTTGAGCCATACTTACTAGCCATGTAATTATAAGGTTATATGTGTACCTAACATGATATAACTATATCAGGTATAAAACTGAAACACAATGGTCGAATCTTCAATGTCTCAACAGTCCCACCATTGTTGAAATGTCTAAGCCGAAGTTTCTTCTGAGACTCAAAGCAAATTCTTGTCTGTGAATTCTGAAAATAGAAAGAAATTATTAATCCTAAAATATAGTGTAATAGAGAAAACACTCCCATTTCAAACAAGAGGAATAGGAGGATATAAATGAATAAAAACAAAGCAAGACAACTATATACGAAGGAAAAATTCCAAGGGCTATAACTCTATATTCACCATATGTCATTGGTATGAGTTTTAAAGTCCTCAAGCAATCTATGTCTGTTGCTGTGCTGATAGCAGCCCATTTGGCCTCTTTTGGGCAGTCTCTCCTCATCTGCAGCTTTCACAAGCAAAAATTCCACATTTCTTGCATCTCCAACTTCCTAGGGTCTCTACTCCACATTTGTCTTCATTGTCATAGCTTTACACACTATTATTTTAGAGGTTCTATGCTTGCCCGTTCAGACATTCCTTTCAATTCTAAGTGGAAACCTCCATGTCCCCAAAACTCTTGCATTTGTCCTGCTGGCAAAACCATCATGACAGTGATGACATCCAGGTCCTGCTGCCAACTTGGGCCATTGCCAGGCCCTCATTGGTTATGCCTGCAGCAGCTTTTGCATGCCTGAATGGATAAGTAGAGAGGAATGGATCTTAGGGCAACAGTCCCCTATGGGCATTTTTAAAACCAGGAAGCCCAAGGAATGTGTTTGCACACAAAAATGTTTGTACTTTGTACTCTTGAACCTGTGATTGTGGGGTCTTGTTGATTCCTGAGATGTACTCAAGGCATAATTGTTTTGTTCCTGCAAAATGTACTTGGCTTTATTATATTTTATTTATTTTATGTATTTTGTGAAGCATCTACAGGGTCTCACTACACAGATTGGACTCATAGAGATCCTCCTGTTTTCAGCCTCCCAAGCACTAGGATTATAGGGGTGTGCCACCAAGTTCAGTCTCGCCCTCTCAGTGCACCCCAGGGGCAGGGCTGGCACAGCCTGTGGTGCCAGGGATCAGACCCCAGTCCCTGTGCTTCGCATAAGCAGGCGCTTTAGTCTGCTGAGCTATCTGACCTGCCTTTGACTTCATTTTATGTCAAAATCTCTTCAGCAACCATATCTCCTTTGTCTCCAAATTTATTAATGGTTCTTTTAAAGCCAAATTTGAGTTTTTCTTATTTTTCTGCTTTTCTTTGTGCCCTGATTCTCTTTATAAATCTAGCTAAAAATAAGCAGAAGTACATATAACACAGACTGAATTTGAGACTGGCTTGAAAGTTCCTCCAACAGATTAATTAACCTATGAATCTTAATCTTAACTTTGTTTTATGGGAAAAATCTAGACCATGGTTTTTCTTTTTATTCAAGATTGTAAAAGGCATAGCTCTCTCCAGTTTCCACAGAGCTTTCATTCCCACTGAAACCTACTGTCCCTGGCCATATCAATATTCTGCTTCTCTGAGCTCTAACCAGAATCACCTGTCAGGTTTGCTGATAGCATTCTTCACCACTTCTACCTTTCATTCCATATCTCCCATACTTCCCCTGAAAACCAGTTCCAAAGACTTTTGAACCACATAGTCAGATATAGTCATAAGAAAAAGCCCACTTCTCTGAGGCCAATTTTTGTTGCTGTTGTTTTAGTCAGATTTTTTGTTGCTGAGACAGAATGCCTAACACCTACATACCTACAAAGTATAAAAGGGGAGGCTTAACTTGGATTGTGGTTTTTAAAGGATTCAGTCTATGACTGATTAATTAGCTTCAAGACAAAGGCATCATGATGGTAGTCTATGATAGAGCAAAGATGTTTAATTCACTGTGATGAGGAACAAGATCAAGTCAACAATGCCAGAGCGGAAGGGAAAGGGACCAGATACAAATCCCAAAGTTGTGTTGTAATTAAACATTCAATCCATCCAGCAGTGTGTTTTACTCATCTTTTAAAGAGCTTCTAAACCAATCAATTCAACAGTCTACATTTAGTCAGAAGTTTCCACAAAGTTAAAAATTCTCATGCTTTCATCAGGTATATTTACAGGGAAACTGGCCACTTGGAGCGCGTGACAATGAAGACTGCAATGATTGCCAGGGTAGTTCTATACCATTGAATTATGCTAAGGTATCACACTACCATTACTTCTGTGTTATTACTTCTGTTCTGTATCCTAGAACATATTCCTAGAACACGATTCTATGAACCACATTTTCAGAAACATTGTCTTAAGTGTTTTGAAAATTCGTGATAAGAATAGAGAAACCCAAGCAGAAGCTTGCAGTTACAATAGCAAGTGTGCTGCAAGCTACAAATTCATAATATATTCAAGAAATATAACAGTAAACAATAAAAATGCTCAGATGTCATGCCTTGCCTAGGCAAAAAAGCCTGAAGAGTGGAAAAACCAGAATGTTTACACTTTAAAAGCAACTTATTACTTCATGGAAATTTTCAGCTTAGTTACAGATAGAGCTAAGAGTGAGGCTTTCTCAGTATTTTATACTATTTTGAACCTCAAAATGTAATTCAGATACTGCTTTTCTAATTTTGTGGCATATCTTTCCAATTCCTTCTTGGGGATTTCTGTCAGAAGACAAGAATATTCATTACACTGAGCATTCTGACACATATTCCCTGTCCTTCTGTGTGGTGCACACTGGAAAACCTGACATCTAGAATGATGTTGGGTCTACAGCAGCAAAACTTCTGCAATGTGTTCTTTTCATTTTCACTTTAGCAATAAGTATGATTTTATTATCTAATGTCTTTCTGTAAATTTTCATTTACTTCTCTAAACAAGCTGTAAGGCATATCCTTTTTGTATGTGTATGTGTGTACGTGTGGTTATGTATATGTATATATATAT
>NW_004524580.1:13701940-13703606 GCF_000260255.1 Octodon degus
TCCCCGGCCCCAATAGAAGCATTTTCAATAGTCTTCTCTGTTAGCCTTTTTAATGTTTTCTTGAATCATTTGCCAAGTAAACTTCTGCTATTAAATTCAAATCCACCTCAGCTTGTATCTCTAGAGAACCCAAACAAAAGTGAGGACTTGAAGAGTAGAGGAGTTTATTAGGGAGGGAGGTGCAAGGCTGACTGCAGGGCCGCGCTCACTGCGAGGGCCACAGAAACCAGACAAGGGAAGCCCTGGTGGGGTGCGCAGGAATGCCGGATGATTTTAACTATATAAAAGACACTGAGGGAAAAGGACTTAATTTTGTTCTCAGTAAAAATTACTGTGTTGGATTTAAGTGAAAGGGGAAGTTGAGGGTCTAGAAAACAGCGGCTGCAGTTTATGAAGCTCCTGTGAATAACATAATAATCCACTGAGAATAATTCATCAAAAACATTTGAAACTATGTTTACTAGAACTAAGGAATAAGCAATTTTTTCCCCAAACTAGCATATAAATTCTGGCATGTGCTCATTAATTGCATATTTCTGGCCACGTTTTTCTATCTATGAAATGAGGACAAAACTCATTCGTCGAAGGCCAAAGGGTTAAACGCTGCAGCATGTAGGGCTGCCAGGTACACAGCAAACATTTAATAAATCTGAGCTATTATTCCACCTGATGAGGCACAGTTCAAAAGGAATCCACTGGAAATTTGACTTCACATGGTAAGAATGGCTATATTCACCTTGTTTTTTTTTTTTTTTTTTAGGTTTCAAAATAAAGGATTCTAATTTCTAACGCAGAAATCTTGCGATAAGAAACATGATTGTTCCAGTTCCTCCTTTCCCAGGGGTTCTAATATTTACAGGTCCTCCTTTTGATAACCTACAGCATGTATCTGGCATGCTCTGAAAAGTTCTTTTTAAAAATAAGTTACTTCACCTTCATCTTCAAGGATCTTTTATGTCAGTATTCTTTTGTAGACAATGAACGATATCTCATTATTCTGGGAAAAATCAGCCTTGAGGTTTCTCAGTTTTTATTTACAGATTAAAAGAACGTACTAACTAGCCAATTGAATTATTCAAGCCCAGCAATCTCGCTGGATGCACATAGGAAGTTACAACCTCAAATGAACTTTCTTTTTCCTCATACATTTTCTATGTTTTAAATTTTTCTTTCCTAAAAAATAGATTTGTCTTTCTATATGCTAACATTCTTCCTATGATGGATTCGTTAAATATGGCGTTACAGAGGAGGTACTTCTTTATTGGTATTTCTGCTCCCCAAAATCGAATGCAGTGATTCAGTTTTGTTCACTTTGTTTACTTAACAGCTGGAGGAGAAATACTGATATTATCAGCATATTCAAAGTTCTTAGGAGCAAATTATACTTAGTAGAGGAGAGGAAAAATAATTGTACAGGCTGGGGAGATGGCTCGGTAGAATAAGCGCTTGCCTGGCAAGCACAAGGGCATGAGTTCAATTCCTGCTTCTGCCAAAAAATGAAATATTTTAATGATTTATATTTAATTGTGGTAAGGCTCAAGGAACAGGGATTCAAAACACAGCCTCCTGAGTCTCAGTGCTCTAACACAATAGACTCGGCATGAACTCAGGTCACGGGCACAGTGGCATTCCAAAGGCTCTTTCTCTCCCCATTACTGCTCCGGCA
>NW_004524580.1:13703706-13708830 GCF_000260255.1 Octodon degus
TATATATATATATATATATGTATAAGCATATGCACACAAGCTTTGAGGTATAGACATATTTATAGTGAAATAAATGAAAAATGTATGCAAGTATAAGTAAATTAAAAAGTAAGATATATGAAAGGTCTGTGAACATATATTAATAAATATCATTTTATGGGTCCTTGCAGATATATCTGTTTAATTTCTTTCTTGAAATATTTTGAAGTAAACTTTCTTATAAATTATATAATATTTTTCTTAAATTTCAAAGTGTAGTAAAATTTAACAAGGTAACATATCTTTTCATTGATGTTTATTTTGATGTAAATTCTCTGTAGCTATTTAAATTCATTCATATGCCTTTTTTCTAGGGATAAAAGCTGAGATTCAGTAAATGGGAAATAAACCACGTTTTACTTTAAAATTTATTAGAATTTTTCTGAGTAAACATTATATTCCTTTTGCTGCTATGAAATTGGTTTTCTATGAGGTCCATAATGATAGAAATATTAAGTTTCACTTGAGTGTAACTCAGGGTATAGTCACACAAAAGTAAATTAGTTGCTAGCCACAAAAGAATAATCAACAGTTCCCACTCCAGGGAAACTGCTTTTGAAATTGCACTGTAATAGAGTCTGCGCTTATTTAGCTTAATTTCTGTGAGGTTACTATCATTCTTTCTTTGTAGCCTGAGAAAACTTTGATTTGAGAGCTCACATCACATACTTTCTAAGTTTCTTATAAATAGAAAAATCTGTCACTATGTACCTAAGTTTGCTGTTCATCATCCTTTCCTAACTACATACTTTCGATGGAATGGAGTTTTCCATAATATCTCTGCCCTAGAGCATTGATAGAAGGATCAAAGCAGTCAAACTTTTTCTTTAAAAATGTTTCCCCAAAATTAGACTCAATAATAAGTAATATGCTTTTGATTCTGTCATATCTGCTAAGAACACTAAGTGTACTGATAGATGACTAAAAAGATTACAGTGTTAGAGAAATTTACTGGGCTAAAGTAGCAAGGGAATAGATTTTGTGTGTGAATCACACTCTATACAGAATAAGAGCTTTCGAGTTGGACACATCTTGGTTTAAATTTGTGTTCAGAAGATACTGTATAACCTAGTAAACCTCTTACCAATTTAATAAACCTCCCTTAGAATTAGTTTATTACTTCATAAAATAGGGCTAATATTTACCAAATTAGCTTTGTAAGCATTGAATTTAATATATATAGTAATATAAATATTATACATATTTTATTAAGATCATGATATATGTAGTCAATATGTAATGTATATGGTCAGAATATAATCAATATGATATATTATATCATATAATGCTTTGTTATGTTATATATATATATATATATATATATATATATATTTCTAGATTGAAGTAAACATAGGAAACTATTTATACCTTTAATGTAGGTTTACTACTACAGTTTGGCTGTTAAGGAAAGGACATATACCAAGTCAAAAAAATACAAGTTTTTAGTCATATGTTCACTCGCATTATATAAACAGATGAGTGATCAAAATTACTTGATACATGGTATAGAGACAATAACCTACTTTCGCTATCAGGCATTTAGCTTCCATATTAGTTGTTGTTTCCATCATTTGGTTTCTTTCTGGTTTTGGCAGCAGTTAATTAGCCTAAAATGAATAAGCTTCAAATGGCTTTCACGAGAAAACACAAGCATGTGGCCACCTGAAAGGGATTTTATAAAAGGCAATCACACCATTTTCAAACTAGAGGGTTTATTTTCAATATTGTGGGTAATAGACTGACCTTGTATGCACAGATCAATAATCTAACCTCTAAGGTAAAATATTAGTGGTATAAAAGAACCAGTCCATTTTGATATTGATTATAAATTATAACAGAAATAACTATTTTTAGGTGAAAATATAAAAACTAACAACTTATACTTCAGCATAATTTTCTGGTTTTAAAGGCTTACCATAAAATTTGAACAATGTGCTCAAATCACCAGACAATTTTTTTCAATGTCACACAGCTAAGTAATTCTGG
Organism: Octodon degus; assembly: GCF_000260255.1. NCBI lineage: Eukaryota > Metazoa > Chordata > Mammalia > Rodentia > Octodontidae > Octodon > Octodon degus. The sequence goes on from NW_004524580.1 coordinate 13,705,732, forward strand.
CAAGGACAAATCATCATAGATATTATTAGTACTAATCTCATGACTTTTGCATTGTAAATTACATTTTTTGAACTTTTCTCTTTATCCACAAAATAGAAGTTATTATATATTTTTCCAGGCTTAGACAGGGTTTCTTAACCAGAACACTACTGACAATTCAATTCTTTGGTGTGGTAATGTCACCTTATGGGGTGTTGGGCTGTGCTCCCAACATCTGCCTTCCACACTTCAATAACCTCTTCTCTGTCCAATCTTAACATTGACCCAGAGGGGGGAAGCATATTGTCCTTTGACTGAGAACCATTGGTGTGATGCAAATGTTCTTCATAACACAGTACCTAATATATCATGATGATTAATGGTAAGTATTGTTAGATTTACTTTATACAGTTAACATTTATACCAATATTAATGAAATTTATCCCATTTATATTATTTCTTAATAATATATCGTAAAAGCAATGATTTAAATACTAACTTCTACCTCCAGGAAAAGCAAACTTTCCTTTTTTGTCCTTTTAAAAAATAGAGACAATTCTATTATTATCACATTGGTGAAACAAATTATTATAATAAATCTAATTCTCAAAGAAAAGTCAACACAAGACTTTGGTCACAGTAATTACTTTGGAAATAATGGTTTTCCACATTTCCTTTAAATACAGAAGATACAGCAGTATTTTATTATATTCTGTTCTGTTCTATTCTATTCTTTTCTGTTTTGTTTTGTTCTGTTGTGTTCTGTTCCTTTCCACTCTATTCCATTCTGTTCTCTTCCATTCCATTCTGTTCCATTCCTTTCCATTCTATTCTTTTCTATTTTATTCTAGGCTTTAGGGATTTGGAGCTAATTGCTCACCTTATTTACATTTAAACTATGTGATATATGGAAGTTGTAAGCAGCTGCCCACATCATGACTCAGTTGAGAAGCACTGATGTTCACAATTAAGTGTGTTCCCTCTGCACAGCCTAAGTGACACCTTCTTCATAAACTATCTGCAGGTAATGGGGGTGCTTTGCAAAATTTCATGCCTCCTTCCTAGCAATAATCTATATCCATTAATTGACTGACACTGGGATGAAAGGCTTGATTCCTTCCTCTCAATTCAAGACAGTTCTGAAAAGTCACCTCAGCTTCAGCGCTGCTCATTGGATCAGCCTGTTCCTCTGACACTTGCTCAGTCCCTTCTTCTGTCCAATACTACTTTCTTCAACATCATACACTTTAATGAGAAAACTACTCCAATGCACCTCCCATGCATAAATATCCATTTAGAATTTGACTTCTGTGAAAACTCTCTTAAAATAGTTTGGATAAGGAAAGCACCTAAGAGCTTGCTTAAAAATGAAATTTTGGAGGCAGAATATTAGCTAAAATGAGGATCCCGTCACTGGTGGCAGTTGAGATTGTTGGTGGCTCCTGGTGTGCTTTAGTGTGAAGTGTATTGAATATTTACCACAAAACTTTTAATGTGTTGGCAAGACTGCTGTCTTTATCACCTTGGGAACTTTTCTCCTGAAACCAAAGCTGATGGGAGGACCAAAATCTTGAATGAATATGTTAGGAATTAAAAGTAAAATGTGGTGGACCTAACTGACAGAAGCAAAGTGGGTAAAATATAAGTTGTAGACTGTCTCAAGTACTCTTCTCTCATTGCTGGGACAAATAACTGGCACCCAAAATGAAGGAATGAAAGGTTTATTTAGCTCACAGTTGATAGAGGTTTCAGTCCACCCTCGGCTGGCTCCAAGGCACACTGGAACATGGTACCGGGCAGCAATTTACAGCAGCAGCAAAGGCAAGAGCAAATTGGAGGACTAATAGCAACAATGGCAACAGCGGCAACAAAGAGCAAGTCAGTCTCTCTGTATCTCTTATGTTACATTCAGGCTATCCACCCCAGGCTGGGTGTAGCACTCACACCCGTCATCCCAGTGTTTAGTGAGCTAATCACCAACTCTAGAAGCCAAGCTGCCCCATGACTACATGAGGATTTGTGGGAACACCTGTATACAAACCATAACATAGATTAAAGGGGCCTGTCCCAGGAAGACTTTATAGAGGATTAGAACATTGTGATTCCAGGTGAAATGCATGTAGGTTTCTGACAAATGTAGAGTTTAAGTTGTAAGTCATCAGTCAAGGATGGATTCTCAGAAGGCCTAGGACAACCAGCTCAATAAAGTCATAATTTCTTTCCAAAAATGATAAGGTCATGATACCTTTCTGTATTTAAGCTAGGCTCAAAGGAGAATTCATTGTCATTATAGTAAGACTTTATTATAATTTATTACGATTATTTGTGAGTGTTTGTACTGTTTTTTATATTCATTAAAATTTCCTGTGTAGACCATCAGACTGTATGACCATATCCTTTTTTTCCCCTGAAACTCTGCATTTACTTTACTTTTTTCACTCTTAACTATCAGTACTGAAGATGGGTCTAGAACTGGCAAAAACAGAAATCCTGTTTTATTTCTCATCTCCACAGATACTTTTCTGTATTCTACCATTAAGTAAGATGTTAGCACTGTTTGTGTAAATACCACTTTTCAGGGTGAATAAATTCTTTTGCATTCCTTGTGATACCAGTTTGCTAAAGACTGTTAGCATGAATAGATGTTAAGTTAGATATCCCTGCCCCTCAAAATGATCCATACTTTGAGTACTTTAAATCACTAAAGATCCATACCTGAAATCACACTGAATTATAAACTTAAATGTAGACCTAAAATCACAAAACTTCTAGTAGAAAACTAGGAAATGAATCTTTGTAAACTCACATATGACATATTTTATAGCTAAAATGGAAAAAGCTGATTACGAAAAAGAAAATTTGAAAAAACAACCTTTATCAAAACAAACATTGTTATTCCAAAAACCCCTGCTAAGTGACCAAAAACATGAGTCACTATCTCTAAGAAAGTATCTCAAATCATATATCTGATAAAGCATTCATATAAAAAAGGATACTCAAAACCTATTAATAATAAAAAACTAAGTGATAATATGAGCCAGAGATTGTAATACACAATTTACCAAAATAATATATACAGATAACAAATAGAAATAAGATATTCAGCATTTTATTTTTTAT
>NW_004524580.1:13715985-13727538 GCF_000260255.1 Octodon degus
TAATAATAATAATAATAATAATAATAATAATAATTGTGTTGGACATGATGTTGCTTGTCACTGAATATGATTGTAATCTTCTATGTGTAGCATTTCTTATTTTTATAAATCCAGACTAAAGTACATTTCTTTGGGGGATATTTTATTTATTTGATTGTTTTTTATCGCCTCCTCTGCCTCTCATATTTTAATCCCTTTCACAAATAAGAAAACCTCTCTATTTACTATCTCTCCTTTATTTCACTCTTCATTTATACTTCAGTTTCCTCTTGGAGAAGAAACCAGGAAATATAATCCAGCATCTTATCCCTTACACTTGGCATTATGATATCCAGGTCCATCTTTTTGCATACAAATGACTAAAACTGGCTAAAGTAGCACAAAGATAGCATGAACTAGACACCATTTATGTTTGTATTTTTTATACATTTAGATAAAAATTACAAAGGCTTTGGAGACAACAAAATCTTACTCAAATTCTGACTCCTCCACTTAATAGTTTTGTGACATTAAACAAGTGACTTACTCTTTGGAAACCTTAATCACACTGTTATAAACGTTTTTTCTTAGTGGCACTGAGGTGACATTATATGTTTTTAATGAATATAAAAGTGCTTTTCAAACTAAGTATTGTTTCTAAAATGATTTATTTCTCATTTTTAGTTGACTCGTATTTTTTCTATCTTCCTAAATCTTTATGTCTTCAACTTCCTACCATGTACCTTTACCCACAGCATCTAGAATTGAACAGAATAAATGTTTTATGGTCATTGTTATGGTTTGGGGCTAGTTCTCCCCTTCAAACCTCATATAAGTCATGCGGTGGACTTCTAGAGTTGGTGATTAATTTGCAGTCCAATGCTGGGATTATAGGCGTGAGTGCTGTTGGGATTATGGGTATAAATGCTACTGGAATTATGGGTGTGAATGCTACACCCAGCCTAGGCAGATAGCCTTAATGCAACACAAGGGAGATAGACTTGCACTCTGTAGCCATTGTTGCCACTACTCCTCCCATTTTCTCTTGCTCTTTCGCTGTTTGACACCACCATGAAATGTTGCCCTCTGCCACATGCTGCTCTGCCTTGGAGCCAGCCAAGTATGGACTAAAATCTCCACTAACTGTGAGCTCAATAAACCTTTCCTTCTGTAATTTGAGGTATTGGGTATTTTGTCCCAGCAATGAGAGAAAGGTAACTGAGACAGAAGTTGATACTGGAGAAGTGGGGTCACTGCTCTGACTAAACCTGATCACGTGGAATGAAAATCTTTGGGAATGGCTCGTGGGAAGAGCTAGGAAAGGTTTGGGGATGTCACATACAGGAGAAGCGATAGAACAACTTTGGCTGATCTCTATGAGAGATTCTGGTCAAAGCTCAGAAGACCATAATGTTTATAGAAATCCTGCCTGTAAAGATCAAGATGAGGAGGTTTCTCCCTGGAAGAAGGACTGCACTGGTTGTTGGACATCAGATGATGTTTGTTTTGGCTTGGCCAAACATTTGTCTACATTTTGCTCATGTCCAGAAATTTTGCATGAGACTGAGATTAAGTGTGATGAACTACTTAGTCTTGCAAATGAAATTTCAAGGCAGTAAAATGTTGAACCAGTGGTGTGGGTATTGTTGGGAGCTTTTAGATATGTGTTGAGATTATATGTTGAGGGCAAAGAGCCTAGCAGGATGACTTAAAATATTGTAGTTTGGCCAAAAAGGAAATGCCAATAAAGCTGTGGCCTGCAAAGATAGAGCTGTAGAGGATCTGCTTTGCCAGGAAGGAACCAGAAAATGGAAAAGATAGCCTGAGGGCATCACAGGAGGCAGCAGGTCTTCACCCTTTGCAGCTTCAGCACTACAAGAATAAGGTGAGAGTACTATGTTCCAGAATGTGGTGGTAGACACACCATGCTACACAATGGCATCAGTACAGAGAATTTGTGCTTCAGAATCAGGTTTAGAGTGCTCAATGATCCAGGCATTCAACCCCTACATCCAAAAGAAAAGAAAGCCTAGCTACTGCTACAGCTGACAGCAGACTTTGGCCTCATCCATGTGGTATTGGTTTTAGATGCAGACAGATTGAAAAATTCTGCGGTGAAGAAGAACTCAGTGTCAGAAGACCTTGGAGACCAGGCAGTGTCAACCTGAGAGGACAGTGTGTGAAGCAGAGAGTGGGAGACTTAATGTACAGTCAAAACTCTAGAAGTTTGGAAAAGCCAGTAACATGATTCATCTGTGGGAAACTGCAAGGAGGGAACAAAGCTAGTGGAAGAGAGAAGCCATGGGAGTTATCACCAGAAGTACCATAGGGATTAAGGCCTTTGGAGCTCATAAATCATCATAGATTGCTTTGGATGCTTCACATGGAACTATAGGACCTAATGTTTGTCCTTATGTATTTTTGATTTACTTTGGTCCCAGTGGTTCATTGCCTGCTGTGTGTACCTTTTGGAATGTTAATGTATATCTTGTGCCTTTGAATGTTGAAAGTGTTTAACTTTTCCTTTGTATAGTGTCTCACAGCTAAGAGTTTTCCTTTGGTTTTGGAGGAGACTTGGGACTCCGATTTTGAGCAATGCTGAAACTGTAAGGATTTTGGTAATTCTTAGAGATGGACCAAAATGCCTTTTGCATAAAGGGATGTACATGAGTCTTTGGGGGATCAGGGACAGAATGTTATGGTTTGTGTGCAGTTGTCCCCACAGAACCTCATGCAGTCATGGGGTGGACTTTTAGTTTGTGAGTAATTCATGATCCAGTGCTGGGATTATGTGTGTGAGTGCTGCTGGGATTATGGGTGTAAATGTACTGGGATTACTGATGTGAGTGCTACACCCAGCTTGAGGCAGATAGCCTGAATGCAGCATAAAGGAGACAGACTTGCTCTCTGTAGCCATTGTTGCCACTACTACTCCAATTTTCTCTTGCTGTTTTGCTGTTTGACACCACCATGAAATGCTACCCTCTGTCATGTGCTGCTCTGCCTTGGAGCCAGCTGAGTATGAACTGAAACCTTCACTGACTTTGAACTCTATAAACCTTTCCTTCCTTAATTTTGTATGTTAGGTATTTTGTCCCAGCAATGACAGAAAGGTAACCGAGACCTTAACACATAAATTAAGCTGTACCCTGATCTCATATTCACTGTTCCATAAATTCTCAAATTATTTCCAGTCACATTTTAGTTAGTGCAGAGACAGTCACAGGCACACATATGTACACACAAATGCACACAATGTTGCTGTGCATACCACCTCCAACACATTGGGCTAACACAGTAGTATTTTTCTCACAGTGTGGAGGCCATCGGAAGGTGTGTAGTTTCAGCTGAATTCCACTGGGAAGCTATGCTGACTTCAGCTAATCCCATTTGTCAATCTGGAGAGAGGCTGGCACAGGTTGCTCTCAGGTGAATTTGTCTTTCTTTTGTCCTACTTGGCTTGCCTGTCAGGTTCTTCACCTTGTGAAACTGTATGCACAAGAGAAAGACACCTACAATCCAACACTTTTCCATGCCTTCACTTGTATCTTCTACTAAAGTTCTAGTGGACAAAATAATTCAAAAGCCGAGTATTTGCTAGTAAGAAAAAAGATAGAGAATAATTTTGGAAAAGATTTAATATGTAGATTGAACTCAACCACAAATGAATTGCATATGTCCTAAGGAAACCCAGGAGGTCTGAGTTCTAGATAAGAATGTCAGCTGCCATATTTCCCAAAAATCTCTAATAGGTAAATGACATCAAGCATGCAAATCTACTCTGGCACATAGTTTATCATGGTCCTAGTCCAAGAATAGTTCTTACCACTAAACTTACCATCAACTTCTATTATGTTCATGAAATTAAGTCTTTTCCCTATAATTAATGCTAAAGTAACAAGAGTATGGCTAATTAGCATATACTTTGTCTTTAATTGCTGTAAAAACGAATCAGTCATTTTTCTTGAGCTCACACTTGTCGAATGGGTCGGTTATCAGAAGGGCTTCCTTCGTAAGATATAAGTGGCTGGGCGAAAGAACTTGAAGTTATTTTGTAAACTATTCATATGAGGACAGAAGCTCTTTGTAGAAGGGAGAAAGTGTTCCTTAATTAATTACACTATAATACCTGACTCCAAATAATTCTCACTTGTACATACTCTACTTATAAAGAAATACTAAAGGGCAGTAAAACAAAACATGATGGTAAATGGTGACATCTAGCAAATTTGTGGGGATAGTTTGAAATTTGACTTGATATGCACTTTAAACAGAAGAGGCAGAAGACTTTCATTTTGGGACATTTACATGAATCTATTTTCAATAAATCCATTATTATTAGTAAAATTTGTAAACTTATGAAGCTAAAATCATTGTTACTTATATCTTTCTAGGAATACATTCAATTTCAAAACATGTATGTGCACAAAGTATGTGTCATTTAATAATTTTATATCTTTATGTTAAATATGCCAGTAATATACATACCAAAATAAAATCTATTAATAATCTTATAAATGTATAATTTAAATTGTTTCAAAAATTACAGTCACCTTGAATGTTGCCCGTATCTCTTGAAAACATATAATTATCATGTTGGTACTATAGTAACTGTCAATGTAACTAATGGCAACCAAGAAAAGCAATCATGAACTGTAGCATTAAAAAATTTCTCACACAAACTGTTGTAAAAAAATTGATTATTTTTAAATATATCATGAAAAATAGTGAATGCAGAACATTTTGGAAATGTATACATTTTACATTAATTTGTTAGCACAGGTCTCTAAGACATATTTAATTTCTCCAAAAAATACTGCTAGAACCTGAACAATTAGTGTGTTTACATTTTTATCTCAATGTAGTGTTAATTCTCAATGTTTATGGTATTAAGAGAAAGAGCATGTGACCATTGAAGGATTGTTGTGTTTTGCCCATGATGTGTTCTACTTTTGCCATGAAAATATGTTTAGGTTAGATAAAATTTGTTAGTTGATACGAGAAATTCTGCTGAAGACTCATTACATCTTTTATTCCAACCACATAGTTTAGTTTGAAATTCATGTAATGAATCATGTCAAGTAATAATGTTTTGCTTTAGAATTAATTTAGAGTTGGGTGTGGTAGTGCACACCTACCATCCTAGCACCTAGGAAAGTGGTCCGGGATATCACCACGATTCCCAGGCCAGCCTGGCTGCACAGTGAGTCCAGGAGCAGCTTGAATTAGACTGAGACTCTGTCTCAAAAAACCTTCAAAAAGACATTAATTTAATGAAAAGAGAATTTTAGTTTTTCATTTTCTAGATCCATTATTTTAAAACAATTAAAAAAATAGAATCTGAATCAAATGGTGACTCTGTTTCTGTAGAGCAACACTGACTCTCCGGTCGCTCTGGCTGTCCCTGTGTGGGTGTGTCAGTGGGTGTGTAGATGGCTAGAAGTGTGTGGTGTAAAGCTGGTGTCATATACACACAGGAGATCCAGGCTCCACAACTCAGAGGAGAAGAGGCTTATCTTGGGTCCTATCACAGTCCATGTTCAGCGGGCTCCAAGGCAGAGACAACAGAGCAGAGGCACGTGGTGAACAAATGCTATTCACTTCTGGCAGCCAGGAAACTGAGAAAGAAGGGAGGAATCAGGGAGTCACACCTATGACCTGCCTCTTCTGAGAGGCCCACCTTCTAAGGATATGTTCAGCTGTCAACGGCATTGGTGGCTTGATCCACAGATGAAGAGTGACCCTGGATCCAACCAACCTCAAAAGCTCCATTGTGAACATGTGAGGCTTTTGGGGGAATGCTCTGTGTCTAGACCAAAACAGTTGGGAGTGCAGTTCAGTGGTGGTGCATTTGCCTTGCATGTGGGGAAGTCCTGGGTCTCACTTCCAGAACTGAAAAGGACAACAAGGACAAGGAGACAGAGATGGAAATATGGAGCAGGATGGGGATCCAGCTAGAGACAGAGACACAGATGGAGATAGAGATGAAAGAGGCCACAGAGACAGTACCTGCACCTCAAATTAACTGTGGAGTTAGAAAAATTTAGTTTAAAATACAATATGTTTCTGCTTATTTTTCTTACTGCTGAGGATTGCACCTAAGTCCTCATCTGTGGTGGAGCCCTAAAAAAGAAAAAAGAAAAGAAAGAAAGAAAGAAAGAAAGAAAGAAAGAAAGAAAGAAAGAAAGAAAGAAAGAAAGAAAGAAAGAGATAGCAGCACAGCACTATGTCTACCAAAATTTTGGGATTATAATTTTAGAAATTCAGTCTAATATATAGAATAAGCAAAGTTACTTTAGATCAACAGATAGTTGACAATGTTATGGAATATTAAAAATTCACTGATGCTTCACCAAAAGGTACCACTATGAGACTGAAGAGATATTTGTCAAAGTTGCCAGATGATTTTCAAGATAAATTGTTAAATTTCTGGCATGGAAATAAAAATCATTTGGGAAGCACATGTCACTGTACAAAATACTTGGATATGGCAGTCAGTTGTTTAAGAATGGAATAAATTTCAAGATCCTATGCACAGACTGGGGCTTGACTGTCAGCTGGTGCTAGATGTGGAATTTTATTATCATTATCATTATTATTATTATTATTATTTTGTATTTTAGGGAAGGGTCTACAGGGTGTTCAGAGTCTCTCTACTCAATAGGACGGCATCCAAAGAGCTGGAATTACAGGCGTGCACCATCGTGCCCATTCTCAATTGCTATTTCTGCCGCCCCTGGGGCGGGGCCAGCACGGGAGGCCCAGGGATCAAACCCCTAACCCCGGTGCCTGCTTGCAGGAGCTTTAATCCACTGAGCTATTTGGCTGGTCCTAGCTATAGAACTTATAGAAGTGACTCAGAGCATCACTTAGGCTGCTTATAAATGAAGAAAAACGTAGATTGTGTGTGTGTGTGTGTGTGTGTGTGTGTGTGTGTGTGTGTGTGTGTGTTATAGGGTCTCACTATGCAGCTCGGACTCGTAGTGATCCTCCTGATTCTGCCTCCCTAGTGATGGGACTGCAGGCATGCGCCAGCATGCCCGGACTCCATCGCCTGCTCAGCGCGCTTTGGGGGTGGGGCCGGCGCAGCTTGCCGTGGTAGGGATCGAACCCTGGCCCCGGCGCTTACCTAAGCAAGTGCTTAGTCCGCGGAGGTATACCTCTGGCCCTTTTGTGATGTTTAAGACTAAAATGATCTTCAGTTGTATAGAAGCACATTGCTATACTTGTCTCTTTCAAGGTAGTGCTTTGTTTTTCTCATGGATCTGCCTGAAGCTACATGATATCTCCTACAATTCAAAATGACTATAAACTAGGGCTGGGGATGTAGCTCATTTGCACCGTGCCCTACTGGCAAGCACCAGGTTGTGAGTTTGAGTCCTCGTACCAAAAAAGAGAAAAGAATGTCTCTAAACAGAAAATATGTACTTATAATTCACAAAACAAAACTCCTACTCCACTGTGTTACACATGTTCTTTCTAAAATGTTTCAATTGTATTTTCTTAAAGCGGGCAGGGTTTTTTTCATGATTCCCCTTGATCTGCTTATTTTTATTGTAGACAATCTTAGGTAAAGTTTTACTGTGTTCTGTTTTTACTTTGACTTATTGATATTTTTTAATTTTTTCCCGCGCATTTCAAAGGTTATAAGGAGTATGGGATTGTTATTCTATTTCTTACTGTGACAATGATGTAACTTTACAACTATGTCTTGCTGCTCAAACTCAACATTAGTGTTATTATAGGTCACATAATTCTCATTGTGCCACGCCGTCCTGGGCATTGAAATCTATGTAGCAACGTCTCTGGTCCCCACCCATGCACTGCTTGTCAGCAGCAATTTCCCTTCCTGCAGCTGTGACAATCAAAAATATCTTCACACATTGTCAAAAGTTCTCTGTAAAGCAAAATCCTGTCAGTTGGACCTGGCCTATATAATATTTCCAAGTGACTCGATGAAGCTCACATAGTGAAGTATAATTCAAAACCCAGATTTGGGGTGATGTTTGGCCTCAGTTTATGATCTCTGAAATGAGGCAAATAGTGCACTACATTCTTTGTTTAGATTCAATGGGATTTCATGTGCTGTGGAATAATAATTTATACTGCTTAGTGTAAGAAGATTTTAAAGTAACATTCAGGGATAAAAAAAGATTATCTAAAATGTGTATGTGTACACTATTAGTTGAGACAACCAATTTTGAAAATTACTTCTTGTATCATGTAAAGTCATGATCAACATGTTTTGCTCAGACCTCTGGTTCCTTTGATGCATTGCATTATGCCTTATGTTTTATGGAGACAGTATTTGGTAACTTTCTCTGTTACAGCTATTCATATGATTATGTAAAGTCCTAAGTTATGCATCACCCTGTAACTCACTCCATTATGTCTTCCATTCTAGGCTTTCATTCACCACCTCAACTCTTAAGGTCACGTTGTAACCTGATGTGTTTGTCTCCCTGCCTTGACCATTGCAACTTGCTCTGGATTTACTCAGGAACTCATTACCTGTAGTTAGGGGCAGTGTTTGTTTTTGATTGTATCTTATCTATCACTGCTCAACATAACCTGAACCAATCCCAACTTTTCTTGTTGTAACAAATTTTGAATATTAGCCCACCATCAGTAGCCAGTTCTGATGGAATGTCATCAAACAATGAGAGTAGGGAAAGTCTTCTTAAGAGAGGACTATTTTAGTAGTTTACATGGTGATGAGTCAACTAAGAATGGAAGGTTATATTTAGATAGCAATCAAGTTGAATGTTAGTGATAAACAAAAATAAAAAATCAGAAGAAACTATGGGCTATTGGAATTCTGCAGCTTGTCAGATCAAAAAATCATGGGACTAGAAAATAACCAGGAATAATGACTTTACTTCTGAACAAGTTAAATTTGAGGAGTAAGCAGAAAGCCCAACCCAGATAGGCAGTAGGCAGTCAGGATACATAATTCTTAGAATGCAATAGAGATTTTAATCAAAGTTAGACATTCAGGCAACCCTAAGTGTCTTTATACACACAGCGTGAATATTGCATATATATATATATATATATGGCATGAATGCATATGTTTATGTATGTCTGGATGTCACAGTTTTAATATTGATCATAAAATACTAAGTTATTGCATATTAGAGTCATTAAGGTTATATAATTACTTTAAGATACTCATGCATTTTACAATTTTTTAAAAAATTAAATAAGCAACTTATGGGAAAAACAGGCATCATATGATTGCTAATTGCAAGATGATGGCAGCATGTTCTCATTTCTTCTTACTACAGCCAGACCCTTGGCTCAGAGCCCATGAATTTCAGGACAGCTGTATTATTTTAGTAAAACTGTGAAGAGCTACAAAGCCTCATGATGTTGGAAAATACTTCAAAATCAGTCTTTTAATTTAGCAGCTATGTAATGACACATTTGCTGCTGACAAACATCTTTGATTTTTATTTTATAAGAAGGCCTGTTATATATTTCCCTTCTGTATTAATAATTCAGGTCCTTTTACAGAAATTAAATTTATTTATTTATTTATTTATTTATTTATCAGACTCATACTGATCCACCTGTTTACAGCTTCCCAAGAGCTGGGATTTCAAGCATGTGCCACCACGCCCAGTCTCAATTGCTGTCTCAGCATGCCCTGGGGGCGGGGCCAGCATGACCCGCCTGGGGATCAAACCACTAGCCCCTGAGGCCAGAAATTAAATTTAGATAAACCTCCTTCAGACTTTTTTTTTTTTAGTTCTGTTGATTCCTTTCAGCAATTTGATAACAGATTATAAAATATACACATGGTTTTAAATAACTAATTTAATTTGGTAAACCTGTACCATGAATATCTGGTAAAATTTCAATAGGAATAAATGATACTGTATTTTGAAATTCTCTTTTGAAAAAGATTTGTTGATTTCAAGAAACTTATTTTTTCCCTTTATATAGTGTATTCTTGTAGACTATTAATTATACTGTGAGGAAACCTAACATGAAATCAAACTAGATGGGTGTGGTGATGCAAGTCTGCAGTCTTAGCTACTCAGGAGGCTCACACAGAAGAATCATAATCTCAAAGCCCATCTGGAAGACTCAGTAAGGTCTGTCTGAAAATACAACAAAAATAAATAAATAATAGAAAGGGTGGAGATACAGCTAAGCTCCATGCTCCTTGGGCTCAACACCCACTACAGTAATAGAACAATCAATCAATGAATAAATAAATAAACAAATAAGGATATGTGTCTGTAAAATACAGAGACAATGAACTCATACACAATGAATTTATAGGATGAATTCTTAAAAACCAAACTCTATATCTCATTATCTTGTCTCATTTTCTTATCTGCCATGGAGGTTCTTTTGCTGGATCATGAATGAAACAATCAGAATTCCAGGCTTAGCTGGTGTGGATGCTCAGATCAAGGTACCAAAAATCTGTGGCCTAACTGTCAACAACTCTGAACTCCCACATTCCTCAACTGGAGAAGAATCTCTTCCAAACCTTTCTCTGGGAAATGGTGGTATTCCTTGATTCAATGTGACTGAACAGCCTAGATTTTGGTGGCCACTGGCTGGAGGAAGACTGAAATCTGTAGGTTTTCTACAATTCTTTCAAAATACTCACACATGCCTGCTTGTGACTTTTCACCAGTTTCTAAGTCTCCTGCTTCAGTAGGTTGAGAAGGAATAGTTACTACATGTGCCCTTAGGAAAAGGACATCTCATAGATTTTTGTTATCATATAACTGAATCCTGGGTGCAACATATCTAACTTTCATCGGTTTTAAAGAAAATAAAAAAACACTAGCCCTCCTCAGAGAAATAGGTTTAGGAAATCATGGAAACACCAGAAGGTGGGGATGACTGGGAGGGTTCCTGTGCTTTGATGAAAAGAATCTAAATGTATTTATGCTGAAGTTATGGAATTAGAACAATGTTTTCTGTTTTCTTCCATATCGCATGTTCTTTTATATGACTAATTTGTGTTTCTTATGAAAAGTAATTTTATTTAGAAACTTCCCCAAAAGAGAAAAGGTAGCATTATTATTTAACTTAAAAAGAATATTTTTGAAAATCTCTGCCTCTTAAATTATTGTTTGCCATCTACTATATTTGCAGTATCAATATTTTGAATCGCCGTCTCAATCCCTGAATTTACTTATTTCAGAAATATCCTGGTGCAGCTTGATTTGGACCCCAGCTATCCTCCAAACTTTCTTGCCATGGTTAATATAGTTCCATGTTTTCGACCCTCAGCTGGATTTTAGGCGAAGCAATGTCCTCAACTACTGACTGCCCCTTCCTTGTTGGCCTGTTGTCATTACATTCCTTTGTTTTGATAGTCATTTCAATATAGTTTTCTTAAAATATTGTTTCTAGTAAGCACAATCATGTACAATTCCAGGCCTTTTTATTTCTATGTAATGCAGACTTATTTTTTACTTTCAGTATCAAAACTACATATTTGCGTCTCAAACACTGTCATTGTACTTAAAAAAACCCAACAAAATAAAACTGTTAAACTATTACTTACTCATGAGCTATGTGGACAATACCATCATTCTCCCATAG
>NW_004524580.1:13727638-13728214 GCF_000260255.1 Octodon degus
CTTTTTCTCTAATTTTTTGTCTTCATCCTTAAGTTGTTAAACATCCATAAGAGAAGCTTGATGTTATTATTACCCTATAACAGAGGCAGTTGAGCTTAACATCACTATCTGTCTGAGTATCAAACATTTAGACATAACATGGAACAGGCATTTTCTAACCATCATTGATATGCTAAACTTTAAATCCCTATAGAATGTGAACAACATAGTTACACATTTTTACACAGAAATTTAGAAACCTAACCATATACAACATTGTAAGAGGAAAATCCTATGACAGTTTTTCTTGTCTCTTGTTTTCTATTATTACCTTTTTTAAAGAAAACAAACATTTACTTCAGAGAGAGTATAGCAATAATTGATAAGACATGAGAAGCAATACACATTTAGAAGATAAGAATGACAGGTATTCCAAGCATGGTTTTAATAGTACACGTTTCTATCCTCAGTGTAGTTGCTTAGTTCACAGACATCAGCATATATAGTTAGTCAGGGTGAGAATTCTACCAATTAACTGCTAGTTTCAAAAACTTGATGGAGATTCTTAGGACCATTGCTTTAACCATCCTGTTTATA
>NW_004524580.1:13732836-13748144 GCF_000260255.1 Octodon degus
ATGTTCTTTTATATGACTAATTTGTGTTTCTTATGAAAAGTAATTTTATTTAGAAACTTCCCCAAAAGAGAAAAGGTAGCATTATTATTTAACTTAAAAAGAATATTTTTGAAAATCTCTGCCTCTTAAATTATTGTTTGCCATCTACTATATTTGCAGTATCAATATTTTGAATCGCCGTCTCAATCCCTGAATTTACTTATTTCAGAAATATCCTGGTGCAGCTTGATTTGGACCCCAGCTATCCTCCAAACTTTCTTGCCATGGTTAATATAGTTCCATGTTTTCGACCCTCAGCTGGATTTTAGGCGAAGCAATGTCCTCAACTACTGACTGCCCCTTCCTTGTTGGCCTGTTGTCATTACATTCCTTTGTTTTGATAGTCATTTCAATATAGTTTTCTTAAAATATTGTTTCTAGTAAGCACAATCATGTACAATTCCAGGCCTTTTTATTTCTATGTAATGCAGACTTATTTTTTACTTTCAGTATCAAAACTACATATTTGTGTCTCAAACACTGTCATTGTACTTAAAAAAACCCAACAAAATAAAACTGTTAAACTATTACTTACTCATGAGCTATGTGGACAATACCATCATTCTCCCATAGAGCCGACATTTCTACAAGGTACTTCATGTTACTTTATGCCATCATTTTGTTCCTAGAATCAAGCTACAATATAAGTTATAAAACATTTCTCATTAAGTTGCTTTAGGAAGCAACTTAAGTATTAATCCGATGGGCAATGCTAAGCAGCAACTTTTATAGTTGTGGTATGAAAAGCATGCCTATAAAGTTCATATAAATTTTCTAAGAACTTAATCTAATGTGTCACAAGATACCTCTAAGTTTAAACTGATAGTTTTAAAGTAAAGGCAACTGAATTTGATCCTGAGTTTGTTAACTGAAAGGAGTATGGGAGAGGAAAAATCTTTCCTGTCAAAGGCAACAGGGTACATAGAAGTATGAGGTTACTCAAGCCTGAAATAGTCTCTATTCATGCTTCTTCATCCTTTTTCTCCTTAAATTACTTTGTCATAGTGTCCTTCACGTACAGCATTCCTCACCTATTCCATTTTCTTCATGAACTCTTACCTTGACTTTCTTCTTGAATTTCTAGCTGTTTTTGAGTTCCTCCCTTCAGGTTTAAGTGCATCCTACTCATCAAAGTCAAATAACTGTAATTATGTGAGAAATTATGTGAATCAATCTTATAACTTGAACTAGAGCTTGTCAGCATTGCAGATCAAGAATCATGGGATAATCATGGGATGTTTGAGTCATTCTTCAAGTATTAAAGAGATGAAGAACACTGTATTATGAAACCAGATAAGAAAGAAAACGTTGTTCTGTGGAGGTCTGTAAGAGCCACAGAAAAGAGTTACTGTTTGAAGGCAAACTAATGATTTTTTTTTGGGGGGGGTGAATAATAAATACAGAATACTGGGTGACAGAGGCAAATCACATGAACACATAGATTCATAAATACCTTAAGTACATTTGGGAATTGTAAGTTGTTTCAGTTAGGAAAAAATTACAATTTTTAAAAATGTGAATGCTTAGAAACAATTCTCCATACCATGTAGGGTGATGGTTGAGCTCCTTACATTTAATTCTAAGATTTTCATGATGGCCACAGTAACATTTTTTCTCACTTTTGCTTCTATTTATACTTTTATAGCTTTCATAAAGATGTCCCCTTCCCCCAGTTCTCATGAGTTAATAGGTGGGGTTTGTGGGAGGTGTCTAGATCCAGGGTCAGTGACCCTGGCTTAGGGATGCATGAAGAATGGGGTAGTCCAATTGTTAGTTTAGTATAATTTGTAGGTAATAGGATTAGTGAAGAGGCAGACCTCATCCTGGGTGTGGAGGACACTGCTCAGAAGGCCTTCAGCCTGAATGCAACATAAAGAGAAAGAAGGAAGAGGGACTTGCTGCTTCCAGCTTGCCAAGCCATGGGCTGTTTGTCCTCTGCCAGGATGCCCTGCCTAGGAGCCAGCCAATACAGAATGAAGCCACTCACACTAAGAGCTCAAATAAACCTCTCCTCCTTTAACTTGTGGTGCGTAGGCATTTCATCCCAGCAATGTGAAAATCACTAAGACATACACTGTGAGGGTTCTTCATAGAGACAGAATGAATAAAGAATAAATAAGAAGTGTTTATGTAGCAAGGGTCATGGCTGAAGGACGTGGCTCCTGTGATGACAGAGGCTGGCACTTAAGTGTGTAAGTGGAGCCAGCAGGCTAACAACTCCCAAGACCCACGCTACTGTTGAAGCAGAAGGCCATTAGGCTGAAGACCTGGGAAGGGCAAGCATAACTCAGCACCTTAGACTGGGTGATTCAAGCAAGAGGAATTTTTTGTCACCACCAAAAACAGAGTAGTTCAAGACCTAGGATCAGGAGAGTTCAGTTGTAGACAGTCTCTCTGGCTTACAGATTGGTGACCTCACTGTTTCTTCACATGAGAGATTAAGTGAGAGCTCTGTTGTCGCCATGTCTTGTAAAATGAATAACCACTAGGACAACAACATGCAATGTATCAATTATTGAAACTGTGCTAGTAATCAGTTTTGAAACTGTCTCATTTCCATTTGTTTCTCAATAAAATTATTTTTTAAAAAAGAAGAAAATGATGATTGAGAGCTAAAGTCTTCAGCTGCAAAGCTAATTATCTTTCTTGATATTTTTCTTCCTTCTTAAGATCTGTCCCATAGGAACAGTGTAAGTTTTTCCATTAATTTTATACCTAGTACTCATGTAAAGATTATCCACAGAATTATTTCAATAATCTGCCTTTTTATAGCAAGCACTAAAGGAGACTGAACTGTGCAGGCCAGAGGCACTGCAGAACTCTGTGACGTGCTCTTCCAAGGAAGTATTTCAATCTTCAGAATCTTTATCTACATAAACAATCCTGAGAAGTAGCTCAGATGGAAAAAAGAAAACAGTATTTTGTAATTTCAGAACACTGAGCAAATGTACAGGAAAACCCGTTACATATTGTTGTCATGCATTATACAGCTGCTGGTCTTTGATGAATTTCTTGAAAAGTTTTTACTATATTTACTCAAATAACAATCTGATATTCATTATTGGGCCATGTGATGAAGTATATAGTGGTTGCTTAACAATTCGCGTATTTGTAAATAAAAGGTGCATCACAAAAACAAACAAGAAATTATGTCAGATTAGAACTGTCCCTTTATTATTTCATTTAGCTTTATATCCTAAAGACCCATTTCCTTCCCACTCATGAAAAGGCTTGGATTTTTCTCAGAAACAAAAGAACCTCAAAGATCTATTCAATCTTATTATATAACCCCCAAATACTTAGAACATAACTCTAAACACTAATGAGTTTAAAAAGAAACACTGCCACATGTAGTTGAGGATGGAAATAATCTAGTTCTTTGAGAAATAATTTGTATATGATCTGAAAACTTTACTTTCACTTTTATCTGATTACATTGTAAACTAGTTGTGACATATTTTTTACAAAACATATTTATAATTCAGCATTAAATTAAATGTCTAAAATAAGTAAATTATTATAGTAATTAGAAGAAACTGAATGGAATATTAGTGAGTTTTTAAATTGTACTGTAAAATAGTTTTAATGAATGTGTTATCATAACTTAAATAAAATACTAGGTTGAAAGTATAGACTCATAAATTTCTTTATAATTAGTATGAAGAGCTGTGGATACTAAACTATTCCAAGTGATAATACAATTAGGTTACTTCACTGCCTGAATTTATTCATTCTTTCTGAATGATTTTCAGTAGTTTTTCCAAGAGTATCTGAGAAGATTAGTGTTGAAAACATTCCATTTCCTCCCAGTTTTCTCTGGGGCCTTCCTGCTGACATTGCTGCAAATGATGTTTATAAAGTCATCTCTGCTAGACATTCATAACATTAGCTGGCAACTGAGGAATAAAAAATTAGATTCCTGCTTTCAAATAATTAAATACTAGGATGAATGTGCATTTATACTTTGAGAGAAATTCAGAGTTTATGATTAATTCCTAAATTGTATAATGGAAAAATGTGACTGTCATAAAAACAGAACTTAGGTAAGATAAGTTGAAAGGCTCTGTCATGCTTTATATGCTGAGCTCCTGTCATTGGCCCACAGAAATTTCAAAGGACAGAAATTACTTATATAGTCTCAAAACCTTGCTAATGGAACCATAATTTTCAAAATAGGTTTCAATACCCACTTTTTCTGGACTCTATATTGCATTGAATTGATGCTTTTGGAATTTCAAGTGATTATCTTCATCTCTTTCTATTTGATGTGCAGAATCTTTGGGGACTTTGTCAAGTGTTAATGTAGTGCTCATAACTGTATATAGGACAACTGACAATGTCGTAAGATGAGAATTACGCTCTGGGTTTCGCAAACATTGACCGTGAGCCCAGGGAGTTGAAGTCATTGTCCTACTCATAGCATGAGTGACACAGAACTGGGGCAAGCAGAGAAAGCTCTGGGTGAACATCAGCATTGAGCGAGCTGGACCTGCTCAGGGGTGAAAGTCTGCTTTAAAATAAAGAAGACATTTTTGTGAAGGCAGGATATATGTGCCAGGAATAAATCTGACTTGTGGGGAAACAGGAAACAAATGATTAATACTAAGTTTTAAGAAAGGAAAAACATATTAGTAGAAATTATGTCAAAGAAAGAAATTGTGATGGAGAGAAATTACAATGAGGAACCATGGAAATAAAACAAGGAGGGAGATAGCTGTTTCTACATAAGTTACCTGTATCACTTAATCTTCCTTTCTTACCAGTTCTCTTCAAAAACGCCCTACTTAAATGAGCGTTTTCACATATCTTCCAAAATACAAGCTATCTCTTGACATTGTGTTCTTGTACCTACTTTAAAAAATAATTGCATCCCAGTTATGACTATAGAAATAATATTCTTAACAGGATTGCATCATAATACTATCATGGGAAGTGAAATAATTCTTGTAGTTTAAAAATAAGACACAGGGGCTGGGGAGATGGCTCAGGGGAATAAGTGCTTCCCTGGCAAGCGCAAGGGCCTGCATTCAATTCCCGGTTCTGCAGAAAATTAAAAAAATAAAAAAATAAAAATAGACATAGTAATTTTATTTTTCATTTTATGTTATAGAGTAAAATCAAATAGCAGAAACAAAGACAAAGAGAGTGAAAGTGCACATGATAAAGTTTTAAGACAGGAGTAAAAATTTGACAATGGTTTGACAATCATAATCAGATCTGTTGTTCAGATGTCTTATCAATTAGTATTCTATCTTTAAAATAAATTTCAAAAATTACCAAGTAAATGATAAGAAAAAATTAACGTTTATTGAAAATAAACATTAATGTTTAATTATTTGACCAATTTTTCATACCTACATCTGTTAATCAAAGCATAGTAATTAAAAAAATAATAACAGTCAAATGTTAAAGTTTGCACTTATAACTACTACTTGAAGATGAAAAAGAGGAGTCTTCCAGAAAAACCTGAATTTAGAGCAGAAAAGAAATTCAGAGTTTTAAAATTTTACACTTTGTAAAAAAAAAAAAAGACTAAAATCACTAAAACAAAGAAAAGGAGGATAAAAAGGTAATATAAAAAGATATATAATGAGAAAATAAAATGTTTCTGGATTTCTAGAAATCTACAACATAATGGCTTCAAAGATAGTGACTTGTGACCTAAAATTCTCTACCAACATGAACACTATTAAGCTACAGACAATTGTGATTTTTTTTCAAACATAGGTGCTAATGTAAATAAATGAAAGATGACTTTTATGACTCAATATAAAATATTTTATTATTTTGACTGATATTCAAATCAATTCAAAGGAGGATTTGAATATATACACAAAGTAGCAAAATGTTATTTACGTTGTTTATAAAATTGTTACCCATATAGAACAATATAATGTTTTGAGATCATCTTTTTTCCAAGATGAAAACATATCCATTCACATTACCTGAAAATGATAATTTGAATGGTTATCTCAGTTTCTATTCCCACAAAGTTACATAGTCAATAAAATAAAATAAAAACCCTACTAACAAGGCAGCACTTCTCTGTGTAGTGCTTAAAACCCATAAAGTTTGTCTTACAATCCCTAGCACTATGCTAAAAGAAGACTATAATGTTTTACACATTCTCAAGTCTCCGATCTTGTTTTTTTTGTTGTTGTTGTTTTTTTGAACTGAGAGAGGTCAAATATGCAAATTTGAATTTCTAACAATTTAGGAAGCTATTAAGGAATGACCTTCAAGAAAACAGGGATAAGCTCAAGAAGAAAAAATCTTGCCTTTCTGTTGGGTATAGAGGAGTACCTCTGTAATTCCAGCACCTGAGAGGCTGCGGCAGGAGGGTTCCAAGTTCAAAGCCAGCATGAGCTATATAACAAACTCATGTCCAAGCAGGACTACATAGCAAGATTCTACCTACAAATAAACAATAAAAATGAGACAACAAATAGTACAAAGAATCTAGGGAATTCATCCAGATCAATTTTTCCATCATTGCAGAAAAGCACCAGCCACAGGAGACAACCACAGAGAAGACTACAATATGAAATTTAAAAGTACAATTTCTATATGATAAATGTACAATGGCACTCTTGACACAAGGATTTTTAAGTCCTGACAATTCTGTTACTAGATAATAAAAAAATGACAGTAGATATACATAATATTAGACAAAATTTTAAAATACAATGTCAGAAATGTTTTTCTGGGCTTAAAAGATATGGTATTATTCTTTGAAGCTGTATGTATATGGTTTTATATATCATATGTACATGTTATATCAAATCACAGTACATGCTGTCTATGAATATGATGGACAATATGGAACAACTGTACTGAGTGAACAGTAGGAAAGGGTGTTTGAAATAAGATGACCAGACCATCACCTACTAGTCCAAGAAATTAATTGATGTTTCATTGAGATTGAGAAATAAAACTTTTAGAATATGATTTCTAAATTTGATTTTAAATCATCTGAAAAAAATAAATGACAAATGGAAAAATGGTTGTCCTTGAGAAGATGTTTTGAAGACCATGCTTGTTGTAGTTCTATTTCTTGATGTATATTATATTATATATAAGTCTTGTAGTCCCATTGATGTATCAAGTATGGGCACTTAAAATATTGACAGAAACAACAACAACAACAAAATAGAAATGAGAAAAACTGAATACCAACTAACTGAAGAGTGTCTTGGGGCCGGCCAAATAGCTCAGTGGATTAAAGTGCCAGCAAGCAGGCACAGGGGCTGGGGGTTCGATCCCCAGGACTGCCATGCCAGCCCCGCCCCCGGGTTGCACAGAGACTGTGATTGAGACTGGGCATGGTGGCGCGCACCTGTAATCCAGCGCTTGGGACTCTGTAAACAGGAGAATTACTACGAGTCCAATCTAGTAGTGAGACTCTGAACACCCTGTAGACTCTTTCCTAAAATACTGAAAAAAAGGGGTGTCTTCAGGGTTAATGTAAGCAAGTTAAGCTGGGAACATTGTTTTTAGGTGAGGTGTCATTTGGTTTGGTATTGATAACTAGAGTCAGATTTTCTTTGTCTAAAGAAGAAGAATTGAGTTATTTCAGTATAGAAAGAAAGACGTGGGTTCATCTTTTCCATTCAAGAAAACAATTTTATTGAGTTATGGATATGACTGTGTTCTAAAGAGAATTTTGTAAAGACCACTGACATTACTACAATACTTACATAAAATTTAAGCCTGTGCATAACGAAATGTACAAGACGTATGTAAACTGTGTTCTGAACACATGTGCTTTGCAGTGTAGCATAGATTTGTGAGTCTTTCCATTTCTGGTGTTCTATTACTTTGACTTTCAGTACTCAGATGAGAACAAAAGGAAGGAAGGATGAATCGCATGTGGAAGGGCATGAAGAGCTTTCAGACTCGTGTGTAGAAGGCAAGTCCTTAATATATGCAAGCATATATTTTCTTATAAGCAGATGTTGACATTATAAAATAACAAGTAATTGAACACAGATGGTGTGCTTGGCACACTAAAAATGTTTTAAGGGGAGGTAGCACTTAGCAGAGAGAGCAGATTTGCTTTTCTGTTAGGGCTCTTTTGGCTTTAAAAATCCCAGATTTCCTCACTTAATGCCTGTTTGCAAAGAGAGAGTTCTAAGCCAATGTGAAAATAATAATATAGCAAAAACTAGTGGAAGATGTAAGAATAATTTTATTTCAGATCCACTGTACAGTAACCATGGGGCATAACGTAAATGTAAGGATAAAAATATTAGTATGGTTCATGAATTATATTTGTATCTGATATGTTTTTGTATCCACATTTAATTCTTACTTCAGTGATTTTATTATCACATTCCTTTCTAATAGTTGCTGTGCAAATTTACTTTAGTTTAGTAATTGCTTAACACTTGTAATAATTGCAGTGAGTCAGACCCAGAACTGCATAGCAAGGTCTACTTTTTTATACTTCATTTCCTGTTCAAAGTAAAACTAATAATTAGCTGTATTATTAATGAAGATAATTGATGGAAAATGAGAAGCAATGTATATTCTTATATCAATGTAGCTAGGAGATAGAAAACATTTTCAAACCACCACAATAAAGTATTTGAAATTTTTAAAAATAACTTCGGGACAAATTCACCATGCTAACAGCATTCACTAGGAATGTCAAAGATTCCTAGTTCTTTGGAGGTTTTTAAATGTATTTTAAGGTTTTTTTTTTATTCCTCCTTAGAAGAGAAAGGAAAGGGTCAACTGTATCTCAAATTCCTGGGATATGGAGAGATTTTTATATTCATTTGTAAAAGGGCTTGAATTATTTTATAAGCATATCTTCCACCCAGAGGTTATCCCACTAACTTCAAAGTGGGATGTACACAACTGCATAGCAGCATTGAAACAGATGAAAACTTGATTTAAATGTTTGAATGAGAGTAGTAAGTTGAAAGGCAGCTATTGAGTGAGGGGCCAGCGAGACAGTGCGAAGGATGCGGTACACCTATAATCTCAGCACTGGCGAGGCTGAGACAGGAAGATCATTACGAGTCTGAGTTACATAATGAGACTTGTACCAAATATACAAAAAGAAAAAAATCAGTGGAATCATTCAGGCTTACAGACTATTTAAGCTTGTACTGTATTAAAGTCAAGTGAAAGAGGTAAACATGTAAGATGTGTAACATATTAGATAATGCAAACCACAAGACAAAACATTCACCTCTTTATGTACAATGAAGAATCACTTAATGAAGTGGGTAGAATTCTTAACTGTTGATCATAGAATCTTGTATCCTACGCTGTACCTCAGTACACAGAGATTTTTGTTAAGATCATTGGAGAGTTGACAGTGACTACTGGTTGAGGAACAATTTCCATAGATATTCTAAAAATTCCACTCTGAGGAACATTTTCTACACAAATTTCTCCTTATAAGTAAAATGATAGGAAAATATGATAAGAGTTTGGAGACCACAGGACTGTAGGAAAGAATACATTTCAGACTATGTATTTATGAGAACAGGTGCATAGCACCAGTCTGCTGCCTTATTGTCTGAGAAAAAGTTTGCTGTAACTTAATTAATGCTAGTTTAACAATGACCTTAAGGTCTTACTCAGAGGTGAGATTTTTGAATAAAAATTTCAAAGAAAGTTAGAAAACTCTACTTGTTGTCTAGTGTGTGTGCCTTTTTCTCCCTGGTACCAGGGATCAAACTCAGGATGTTGAGCTTCACAGGCAAGTGCTTGCAGGCAAGTGCTGGTGCCGCTGAGCTGTATCCCCAGTGCTACCTTTAGTACGTTGTTTGTTTTGCATTTCTAACTGGTGGCCAATTTATTACTCACAGCTGAATTAAGCTAGCATGGTGGTCGGTGCAGCAGCCCCACCGGAGGACTGTTGCCCGCAGCATAAAGGCACGACAGGAGAACCCGGGGGAACGCTGTTAAGGGGAGCTGTTTGGAGAACCTGTTGGAGCTATGGGAAGCTGCAGTTCTCTTGGGCTCTTCTGCTGGAGGGACCTTGTCATGCTTTATTTCCCAATGAGCATTGGAGGGGCTTTGCTTCTCATCTTGAGCATTACTTCCTTCCTCTGGAGGGGAAGGTGGTGCACTGCTCAGGCTCACAGAGAAACTTGTCGTACGGGCTTTCCTGGTGGGAACTCAGCTTTCCTCATCACTGGAGAAGCTCGGGGCCTCACTGTTGCTGAGGATGGCTGTGGTGTTTTGGGGAGAACGCTGGTCCTTACGTTGAGTGTTGCTTCCTAGCTCCAGGTCAGATCGCTCAGCCTGCTGACACAGAACCACGGACTTTTGGCCCTTTCTGGCACAGATCTATGAAGTAGCATCTAGACTCTCAGTTGGAGTCTTTAGTGTTTATGTGTGTTGACAGATTTCCTGCACTTCTTGCATATGATTCTTCCATGGTTCTTTATATAATACTATTATAAAATGTGTCCTGTATTCAATTGTTCCCCTTGAGGAATCCCAAGCCATGATACTTTTCCTTAATTTCAGTGATTTTTGAAGGGTATGACTATCATACCATTTATTTATTTATTTATTTATTTATTTATTTATTTATTTATTCTGGTACCTGGGATCAAAATCATGACCTTGTGCTTGCCAGGTAGCCACTTACAGTGCTGAGCTGTCTCCCTAGCCCCATAACCTTTTTCAAAGGCAAGAGAAAAGTATGAAGTTCTTAGTTTAGAAAACTTTTAGGAAAATTTTTTCTGTACATTTGAAATTCTTCTTTTTACTCTCTAGTAGAGGATTATTAATTTGTTTCATACTTTGTATATTTTTTGAACAGGCCAAGATAGAGCACAATGGCAGCACAAGTATCAATAAAAATGTTTCATTCAAAATTTTGAAGCAATTATTATTTTGGAGAACAGAGAGGTTGAAGTACAATGGACCAAAAATCTTGGAAAAATTTAAAGAGTTTGATGATGTAAGAGAGTAAATTATTAAACTGGATCCAGACATTAGTGTTGTAGTTCAAAAATCAGATGACAACGAGGCAAGTCCAAAAGTTAAAAGAAGTGCTTTATTTTAGCTGGTACCCAGCAGCGGTCTCTATGCATGATGCAAAGAGGCGTGCTGGGCATTGACAAGTGATCAGTATTTACGTTTGAAAACCGCAAAAACAGGGAAGGGGTGGAGAGGAAGGAGTGGCAGGGTCATTAGTTCATTGGGTGGTCTTATTGAGTGGGGTGCTGGAATCAGCAATCATGGGGTACAGTGAGTCATTAGTTTATGGGGTGGTCCTGTTGGGTGGAGGTGCTGAGGTCATGAGTTCACTGAGTGGGCCCATTGAGCAGGGGGGCCAAAATCACGCAGAGTTCTGCAGGACAAGATAAGGTTTGGGGCATAGATGTCATAAGACTTGGGTCACATGTGTGAGGAGTTGGGTGGGGTCGGCGCATACAGAACAGGAACTCGACGAGGTTAGAAGGGCAACAAAATGGAGTCAATTTGACAGGGTATAACAATTAACATCTTTTTAAAAAATGTTCCCAGGGCTGGGAACAATCTGGTGGTCTAAGCGTCTGCCTGGCAAGCACAAGAACCCAAGTTCAATCCTTGGTACCACATGTAGTGCAGGCCCTGCAAGGGAGTCAGTGCTACCCATCAAAACCAGGCATAGCCAGCCACTGAGACCAGGCTGGCAATGCATGTGTGTAATCCCAGTGCTGGGAAGGCTGAGACAAGAGGATTACTATGAGTCCAAGCTGCACAGTGAGACACCTTCCCAAATGAATAAATAAATAAATAAATAAACCTTAAATTTATTTTCCTGAATATCATTTGTTAAAGGGGGAAGCTTTCCAAACATTATTTCTTCAAGCTTTTTGAAATAAACAGGATAGTATTGTTATTAATTCATTTTTTAAAATGTATTTGGTACAGAGTCTTACTATGCAGCTTGGACTCAGTAATCCTCCTGTTTTCAGCCTCCCCAGAGGCGGGATTACAGAGGTGTTCCATGGCGCCCGGACTCTGTGGCCTGCTCAGCCCGGAGCGCCATGTTTTGCCCGGGATGGAACTGAGGTCCCTGTACTTGCCTGAGCTTGCCTAAGCAGGCGCTTTAGTCCAAAAACGTTTTTGTACTTTGATTACTGATGAAAGGCCAGCAGCTATGAAAATTGCTAACAAATAATTAAACTCAGCAAGTGTGCACAGAACGAAGGAATAAATAAATGAGAATCAGATTTCTTTCAGAGAAAATATCAATAACTGGACAGAGGTAAATAGTCATGATGCATATTAACAGGACTGAGCAGAAGCAAGATCTTTAAATTTGATACATAGCTAAATTCTGAATAAATTGTGGAGAAAAATGCGCACACTTGAGCTACATGCACCCAGCTCACTACCCAAGCACATTACAAGAATATGTGGCACAAGGTCATTCTATGCTCCAATTAAAAACAAATCAAAGAAAGTGGAGCACAGGATTTAAGAAGTAGCACTTCAGGAGAACAGAGCAGTAAGTAAAATCTCAATTAAAGAAGGAGAGGCTTGGTATGCAGCTTCCCGTAGCCTTAGAGCTCAGGCATGGTATCAAGGACCCTGGCTTGCATCTCTAGCATCAAAAAGAAAAGAACATTTCACAGAACTTGGCACTCAGAAGATTCTTATTACATGGAAAATTACATTTCCTTTATTTATTATTTAATCACATTATAGGTTTTATAGTCAATTATTTTATAAATCAGTGTTAAATGTTTCTTGTTAGATTTGAATTAGTTAGAAAATCAGTTCTCACTAAAATTACCAAATAAAGCATAGTTATTATTGGTATATTAAAACATATTTGAGGGCCAGCAAAATAGCTCAGTGGATTAAAGCACCTGCAAGCAGACGCAGGTTCAATCCCTGGACCTGCCATGCCAGCCCTGCCCCTGGGACGCGCTGACACAGCAATAAGACTGGATACGGTGGCATGCGTCTGCAATCCCAGCCCTTGGGAGGCTGTGAAAAGGCGGATCACTATGAGTCTGATTTAGTAGTGAGACCCTGAACATCCTGTAGACCCTTCCCTAACATACAAAACAAAAACAAAAACATATTTGACATTTGATCACTGTTACTATGAACAAATCTAGGAGCTCTAGGACTGAGCTCCTAGATTCCTTGAAATTTCTGGAGTGATTGGAATAACATTCCTTTTTATTCATTTAAATTAGATAAATTTTTATTTAAGGTATTTCACATGTAATTTCTTCATTACTCATCAAGGTCACCTTAATGGTATTTTTGTCTCCCGGAGACGCCTTTTTTGAAAGAACTGATGTTTAATCTAGTCATCCTCTCTGCTCATATTTCTTTCAACTTCACTTGAATTATGGACAATCGATGACAGCTTCAAAGCTCCTGGGATTTTAGATTCAAATTTCTTCCAGCGATTTCCTTGAGGAGAACTTAGACTAGGTAGATCTGCCATGCTCTGACACTTTTCTTCTCATGCATAAATTCATATTCACTTCCTAAGCAATCACACTGAGTAGTACAAGGTGTGTCAATATATAAAGTTAAAAGAAAAATTACTAAGTCTTTGGCACTTTGCTGTCGTGCATTACCTTCTCACAGACCTAAGAAATGGCCCTGTGAGAAAAGTAAAACCACAGAGCTACTGTATGAGAAATTCCCAACCAGACAGGAGTATCTTTTATTACCACAAATAACTTTTTCAGTCACATCAGAATTTATGATAATAGATTTAAGGTGGAATAGCTTGATCACCTCATCATGGGCCTCACTGCCAAAGATCAAATAATTAAGAGAGTTGGAAAGTTCTATCCCAACCTCCCAGGAAAAAGGTGGCTGGACATCAAATTCTATAAAACACTCTTAAGTAACAGAATTTGATGAGCTTCTGAATTGATGAATGCATCCATAATTCAGAATAATGGCCTACTCTCAGTCTTTATAGACAAAGACCCATATAGAATTCAATTTACATAACTTTTCATGACATATTTACTTGTTTTCTTTATAGTTATCTGGTGGAGGTAACTAAAGTGTCTTCTCTTTAATGTATTTCATACAGGACTCACTATACAGCTTGGATTCATAGTGATCTTCCTGTTTTCAGCCTCCCCAGTACTGGGATTACTGGGATACCTCACCAAAAACAGTCTTGGTGGCTGCCTCAGTGACCAGGGGTGGGCTGGAGCCTTGTGTGATGCTGGGGATCGAACTCTGGTCCCTGCGCTTGGCTAAGCAGGTGCTTGGTGCACTGAGCTCTCTCGCTGACCCTAAAGTCTTCTTGAGCTCTGTTCTATCCAGAAAATTATCAAACACTATTAGGAAGTCATGGGCATCCCTAGTTTATAACAAGTCCCTCAGAAGTAAGGACATATGGGAGCTGAGAGAAGCCAACATCTCAATTGGGTTGCAGTCCTGCTGGGAGAAACCCTTAAGTGGTGGAGTCTGCACTAATCCCTTACAAATTCAGAAATGAATCAGAGAAACACCTGCTTCTGTATTAAAAATCAGGGAATTGCTGTTGGTGCTGGAAAATATCCCAATAAATAAACCTAAAAATGTTAAAGTTACATACAGTGGAATATAAAGAACAGAGTTCATACATGGATGTCCTCCCAAACCCTCATGCGCTCATGGGGGGACTTTGGGAAGGGCAGTGGCTCATAGGAGCATGGCACACATCTGTGGTGTAATGCACTGGAGAGCTTATAGCTTCCTCATTGCTAAGAGGTGGGGACTGGTGAGAAGAGGAGGCTCACTGGGGTGGGATCTAGGAGCTTTTCTCTCTTTCTTCCCCCTCCCCTTCCCTCCTCTCCCCTTCTCTCCTTTCCTCTCCCTTCCCTTTCCTTCCCCCCTTTCACCTCCACCCCATGAGAAACTCTCCTCTTCAATGGCCCTCTGCCCGTCTACCTGCCTGAAGCTAGCTGACTGTAGAGTAAAACTTCTACAAACTGTGAGCCAAAACAAACCTTTCTTCTTTAGAGGTGTGTCAGTTATTATGCCTCATTGAGGAGAAAAGCTAACTATGACAGAGGGAATCAGTGCCTGCTAATAAAAATTAATTAAAATATGGGTATGAGCATAGTTTAAGATCATTAACACTGTCATAAGAAAATAATATATAAAATATACTGGGCTGGGGAGATGGCCCAGTGGAACAGCCCAGTGGAATAAGCTCTTCCCTGGCAAGTGCAAGGTCCCAAGTTCAATCCCCGGTTCCACCAAAATAAATAAATAAATAAATAAATAAATAAATAAATAAATAAATAAAATATAGTAAATGCAGCTTACAGTCATCT
>NW_004524580.1:13748787-13758262 GCF_000260255.1 Octodon degus
ATGTATGGTTATCAATACTCTTGAAATATTTCTTTTATATAACATTTCTTTTCATTTGAAGAATATTCTCTACTGGGTTAATATATGAAATGGCAGTTTTACAAAACGTATTATGAAAGTTAGGCAGTATGTAATTAAGCTAATCAAGGACCATCAATATGGTACAGGGAGTTATTCAGTGAAAGAGCTCTAAATACTAGAACTTGATTAATTTTGATTTATAATGTATCTCTATCAAATAGAGTAGCTAAAGTACTAACTGTCATGATTAAAATATAAGGAGAAATTTGAGGGAAGAAGATTGGAGAGCACATTAAAAACACAATCTGTTCCCATTTATATTTGCATGCCCCTACTAGAATTCATCTTCGTAAATGACAAATTCGTATGCTGTGCTCATGTAAGTGCTTGCAGTGAAGCTGTAGCTTGTTATGTTGTGGGCTCGAATGGACAGGCACTGAGCTACTGGGAGGTCTAGCTCGGTATAAATTTATGAAGGTGGCACCACCTGGATCCCAATAGTGCTCTTCTACAAAAAAAACTATTTTTCCAAAACTAGGTCTTTAGCAGCACGAGACTCACAACTATGGGAAATGTAAGCAAGTCTGTAAATGAAGTAAAACAGAACTACTGAGGTTCGCATAGGCTGTTTGTTTATATTTCAAGGATAATAACTCATTAACCTGTCGAGAGTATGTGTACATCTTAGTATTTTGTTTCGGATAGGTAGTGTCCTTAGATAATTTTCAGAAATTCGATAGATCCTTTCATAACTCAGCATCACGCATTCTGTAACTTGAATGTGCTGCTTGCTTCCACGACCCTGTCCTGTCCTGGATTATTACAGTTTGTCCATCTCCACTTTTATCCAGCTTCAAGTTGACTGTGTTCTCATGACCTTCTATTTTTACTGCTGTAGCTCTTTTTCCCCCCTCATAAATAGTTTTCTTTTTGAATTTATTTGTTCAGTCCTATTTACCCTGCTTTCATTTCCAAGGGCTAGATGAATACTTCAGTTCTACTTTGTGAATTCTTTATCTGACTCCTGTGTTTGTATTCGTGGGAGATTTTGTTCCTTGCCATAGGAAATTCTGTATGGAAAGCTCCCCCATCAGCAGATGCTCACAAAAGGATCTCACTGCCACCACCGAACCCTGCACAAACCTGTTCCCAACAGTGCTTCCTGCCTTCCTCCCTATAAAGCTCCAGGTAACAAAGCTACAAAGTATTGTAGCTGGTTTTCAAAGCTTTGGTCTTCAGTGGACTAAAAAGTCTTTGGAGTCCTTCTTTCCAGTGTCACATCTCCATTTGGCGTCTGGTTTAGATGTCAGGACCAGTTATCTCTCTCAACTCCACTTTCTCATCTACAGAAAGGGGAATAAAAATGCTAACTTTAATAGTTCAAGGATTAAATAAAATCAATTACCCCCCTCCGGAAAAAAAAAAGAAAAGAAAGTGCAGAGTCTGATGCACAATAATTCCTCTTAGGAATTTATTGTGATAATCCTTCCTTAATAAATAATTACTAAAGACCTTCATTTATTTTTTTGATTTATTCTGAAATGAAAAATACATGTTGCTAAAGGATATTTGGATGCCTTCTCAATTCAGTGTAAGATGCCTCTATCAGGTATTACTTTATACCCTAGAGAAATAAATTTTAAAAAAATAAAGTTAAAAACAATTTCAAGCAGGGGGTCAGGGATTCGATCCCCTGGTCTACCGCACCAGCCCCGACCCCTGGGGCGCGCTGAGTTGTTAATTGAGACTGGGCACGGTCGCGCGCCTGTAATCCCAGCTCTTTGGAGGCTGTAAACAGGCAGATCACTTGGGATCCTATCTAGGAGTGAGACTCTGAACATCCTGTAGACCCTTCCCTAAAAATACAAAAACAAACAAACAGCAACAAAAACAAAGAGCCTCAATGATTTTGCCATTGACCTCTGTTGATCAAACATAATCAAAATACTGTCGCAGGGCCAGCGACAAAGCTCAGTGGACTAAGCGCCTGATTAGGCAAGTTCAGGGAGCGGGATTCCGTCCCCAGGACTGCATGCAGTGATGGCCCCACCATAAAGTGCTGAGCCGGCCACTGAGTCTGAGCGTGGTAGCACCTGCCTGTAATCCCAGTGCTGGGGAGGCTGAATACAGGGGGATCATTACTAGTCCAAGCAGTGTAGAAAGTAGTGAGACTCTGTTATATATATATATATTCTCGCTGTTTCCATTGAGTTTGCAAGGAGAGAGAACAGGCCCAGCTGCAAACACACACTAATTGAAAGGTAGCAAGGAAATTGTAAAGGAATAAAAATATGTAGTATTGATTTAGGAAAATAAACTTTCTCAGAGGTTTAGTCATTTCAGAACGGGATGCATGGGGCTGGCTAAATAGCTCAGCAGATTAAAGCACCTGCAAGCAGGCACGGGGGCTGGGCGTTCCATCCCCTGGCCTGCCCTGCCGACCCCACCCCCGGGGCGCAGCTGAGACAGCAGTCGAGACTGGGCATGGTGGTGCGCACCTGTAATCCTAGCTCTTGGGAGGCTGTAAACAGGTGGATCACTACGAGTCCGATCTAGTAGTGAGACCCTGAACACCCTGTAGACCATTCACCCACCTTAAAAAAGTGCCATCACCTAGAAATCTTTCTTTCTTTCTTTCTTTCTTTCTTTCTTTCTTTCTTTCTTTCTTTCTTTCTTTCTTTCTTTTTTTCTTTTCTATTTTATGTATTTAGTATAGGGTCTACAAGGTACAGGGTCTATAGAGTCTCACTGCACAGATTGGAATCGTAGTGATCCTTCTGTTTTCAGCCTCCCAAGGATTGGGATTACAGCCAATCACCACCATGCCCAGTCTCATTTGCCATCTCATCATGCCCCAGGGGTGGAGCCAGCACAGAACCCTGGGGATTGAACCCTGGTCCCCGCATCTGCCTAAGCAGGGCCTTTTAATCTGCTGAGTTATCTGGCCTGCCCCATGTGTTAAAAAAGTTAAAAAAGAAAATAATGACATGTCTGTTAAGATCATGAGATTTTATGAAGTGATGTTTTTAATATTAATAAAGCTAAGTAATTCTAACCCACTATTAAAGTAATGATTATGCTAATGATAATCTTTTCCCCACAGAACTACTGATTTCCTTCAATGAAGCTTATTCACATATATCGAATTTACTAAGTTTGAATGTATATTTTGGGAACACTGCCCCTATATCTATTAATTATTTTAAGCCCATTTCTCTTGTATTGGCATCTATGACTGACTCTTTTAGTTACTGGTACTATTGGTAGATCTTTCTGTTTTTTAAATTTTGTTTTTGCTTTTAGCTCATTTGTGTGCTAGAGAAAGCCCACTGAGTAAACTTTTAGTTGGAAAATATCTGATCCTGGGAGAAATCTGTTAATTTAACAGAGATTTGGTTCTGCTAGAAAAACCTGAGGATATAGGAAGATATATCTTAGCAATATTTTCGATTCCGAGTCAGAACTGCCTAGTGTGGTCTTATTGGTTCATGTAAAATGAATGCCTGAACCCTAAATTTGCTGAAATGCAATGTATGAACAAAATTCAAACACATGTATCTTCCAAAGTGAAATATAAATGAAGAAGTGGCCAATTCTGGGAGCAAGCCAGGGATATATATAATCTCTGGAACATCTTGTAGATCCAGAGTAGAAAAATAATTTTTAAAAAACATGAGGATAAATGACATAAGCTAGAACAAGTTAGTTTGGATAAGAAAACTAACAAAAGATAGAACTCAGTTGTAGCTTAAGGTGTTAAGCAAATACCTATAATTATATATTTATATAAGTAATTTTTCTGAATAAAACCATATGATCAAGAGACTAGAAGCCCCTACAACTTAGAATTCTGCATAACTTGTGTAGCTACATGGGCCTGAAGGAGTTGTCACACTGAAGCCCTCCAGAGACTTTGTTTCAAAGGACAGAACATGAAAAGTACGAGGAACGTGAAAGAACTTTGTACTCCAGAAACTTGACAGTGCTAACCAACCACCTCAGCCAGGTGACCAAGGCCAAAAATAAGGCAATCATTTATTTTCTGTATTTAGTAATGTTGGCATTTTCTGATGAAAAGGGCATCTCTCATCTATTATCTTCACCCCAGAACCACAGAAGTCCAATCTAACCAAGAAAAAAGCTGAAAAATCCCAGTTGGGTGACATTCAACAAGTTCCTCAAAGCTGGAAACAGTGCTGTAAACAAGGAGAGACAGAGAAAGTGTCATGGCTCAGTGGACCAGTGACTGTCAAAAGTCACGTCGTGATTCCCTGCACAGAATCCTAGAACAGAAGGGCATATATGATTTTAAAAAAGAAAATTGATTTAATATGCAAAGCCTAAATATTAATTTATTAATTTCAAAGTCCATGTGCCCTCTGTACTGTCCTTTTAAATTTTCTTTTAATTTCAAATTGTTCTTTCATTAAAAGCTCACTTTAAAAAGATCCCTGAGATCCCTGATTGCTTTTGAGAAGAATTTTTAAATGCAGTGCTTTCATTTCATTGAGGGCTTAAATATAATATTGTATTCCATCCAGGTGGCAATTTGTAACAGAATTCTGCTAATGAATTGTAGCTCTTATATTACACTTATTATGTGAAAAAAGAATCCCGGACTCAGAAACAAATCAGTGTAGCTAATAACCTAATATATATGCGACGAAGCCCACGTGATCAGCATCTCCTTACTCCTTTGATCTAATTTTACTATTTTGAAGCCTAAAGATATTTTCGTGCAAATTTTCTCCAGTCTATCCGTTTGTATCTTATATGTAATCCATTTGCCATTCCATGCCTTATTCTACATTTTTATTCTTTACTTCTTGATATCCTCATTCTGCTTATGTTGTAAAAAATGTCACTCTTTACATAAATAGCCCTTCGTAGTTTTGGAGAAAAATGTCTCTTCAGAGCTGCATCTATTTTGTGCTATAATCAAGGGATAGGTAACACCTGCTGAAGAGTTCCTCTTAATTTTCATATGGGAAGACAAAATCATTAACATGAAGAGTGAAACTCTT
The DNA here is from genome assembly GCF_000260255.1 of Octodon degus. Classification (NCBI taxonomy): domain Eukaryota; kingdom Metazoa; phylum Chordata; class Mammalia; order Rodentia; family Octodontidae; genus Octodon; species Octodon degus. The sequence continues at coordinate 13,753,833 of NW_004524580.1, forward strand.
ATGTTAGTGATGGTAAAACCTGTCACTGTACAGTAGCCCCCGTGCCTGCTTGCAGGAGCTTTAATCCGCTGAGATATTTGGCCGGCTCAATTTGTATATTTTAATATCGTCATTTGCTGGATGTTAAGGTAAAGGATGGAGAAGAGAGAGAAGCATTAATGAAAACAAATTTTCTCTGCATCTTACAACAAGATACAAACTCTAAAGGAAGATGTATATTAATGGAATGGAAGATTTTTTAAAAAAAATCTCAAGTTTTCTTATTTTCTGTAAAATTAGAAGATCTAACAAAAATAATATTTGCATATGTAAAACAAGGTGTGCAAAAACAACAACAACAAAAAAACAATGCTCCCCAAAACAGGAGAAAACAAGGTATGAAAACATTTGATTTTTCATTTAAATAATGAACTTACTGTAGTAAAAACTAAGTTATTACCTTAAAATATTTACTGTTTACTCATAGATACTAAAAAATCATGCAGAAACATTCTATACACTTTTTCTCATTTTATAAAATGATCATGGAAAATCATATTAATATACACAATTACCAAAATTCTTGAGTATTCATAAGATGCTAATGTGGAAAAAAATTGTATATTAAAGAATTTGATTAGAGATTCTGCATCTGCCAAGTTAGTATAACACTTATTCTGTGGTGAATGAAAATTAATTGTATCTGATTACTTTCAAGAATACTTAAAATTTTCAATTATTGAATTATAGGAACCGAGTTCCTAATAGAAGTGAATCATTTTCTCATTACCAAGGTGACAAAAAGAACAATCATTCATCACTATTATGATAAAGTTGTCTGAAATGCTCGGGCAAAGGGTACTTCTATTCTTTGTAAAATCAAAATACAATCTGAAGCTTTCACGTGCCATCTGAGAAAATACTATCTCTTAATATTCACTCTAATAAGGCAGGTACTCTTCATATGAGATGATTTTGTTAATTTTATTATGTATTTCAACAGGTAAATTTGAAGAATGACTCCATAAGATCATCTTGGTTACAGATATGAAAGCTAAATTTATAAAATTTTATTTTATTCTTAGAAATGTTTCTAAAAGTAAGAATTTATTCTCAAAATTTTGCGTATTTCAATAAAATTTACTTTGCATAATAATCAATAAATCCTTTTTTCTGATATATAATGTTGCCAATCATCATAACGATGTCACACCCTCTCCTCTCTCATGAAGTCAGCTCTACCTGTTTTCCCTTGATCTTGTGCACTGAAGCAGAGCACACACAGTGACTCTCAATTAAGGCAGAAGCAAAAGTGAGGCGGAGAAGGGTGTGGTGGTTGATACATCATGTAGACTTGAGGGGTTGGGGGAAGCTGGCTGGATGGCTTGGAGATTCCACACCCTGGGGCTTGTGGGGTGCTGCCCAGGGCAGAGAAGTCCTGCCCTAGAGTGACTTCACACTTAGAAGATATATAAAATTCATGAGGAAGGATTCCATGTGCCATCCGTCCTCAGAGAAGCTTGTTCTTCACAGCCACCACCACTTCCTTGGAGGAGCTGCAGTCTTCACAGTCAGTATGGAAGGAAAAGAGAGAGGCTTGAGAGACTCCTCAGCTGCTGCTCCTTCCTCTGCTCTTCTCTGTTTTCTGCTGCCATGAACTTCTGTCTTCTTCCATGTGCCAGTCTGCCTGGAAGCCAGCCAAGTATAGACTGAAACCTCCACAAACTGTGAGCTAAATATACCTTTCCTTCCTTAATTTTGAGTGTCATGTATTTTGTCCCATCAACAAGTGAAAAGTAATGGAGATACATTTGATACTGGGGAAGTGGGGTCATTGATTTGACTACCTGACCATGTTGCTCAAGAGCTTTTGGGAATAGTTTATGGGAAGAGATAAGAAAGGTTTGGAGATGTTACCTACTAGTGAGGAACTGGAACACCTTCAGCTCTTCTGTATGGGAGATTCTGATCAGAGCTCAGAAGACCAGAATGCTGACATAAATCCTGCCTGTAAACACCAGGCTGGGAATATTTCTGTTGGGAAGGACTTCTTTGGTTGTCTGACTCCAGATGGTGATTTGTGCTATGGCATGGCAGAAAGTTTGTATACACTTTGCTCATATCCAGAGACTTTTCCTGAGACAAAGATTAAACATACTGGACTACTTAATCTGACAAAAGAAATTTTAAGGCAGTCAAATATTGAGGCAGTGACATGGCCATTGTTTGGGACTTTTAATCAGATTTATGTTGGGAATCAAGAGCAAAAACCCTGGCAGGATGCTTTAAAATGTGAGTTTTGCCAGAATGGAAGTACCAGGAAGGCTGTGGATTACAAATACATAGCTTAGATCTCCTTTGCTCAGAAGGAACATGAGGATAAAAAAGATGTCCTGCGGGCATCAAGGAAGTGGAAGATTCTCATCCTTTGCAGCCTCAAAATCTCAAGGGTGAGGGCTTTTGATTTGAGGAGAAAGCCACAGAGCCCCACGTTCCAGAATGGAGGCAGTGGCCATACCAGGTTCCAGAATGGTGGCAGCCTAGAGAATTTGCTCCTTGGAATCAGGGTCAGAGTGCTCAGTGAGCCAGGATCTGGACCCCTACAACCAAGAAGGAAGCCTGGCTGCTGCTCCTGCTGGCAGCAGACTTTAGCATCATCTATGGGACACTGGTTTTAGGCACATGCAGAATTCAGGAATTCTGAGGTTTAAAAATCTTCCATTTAGATTTCAGAAGCCCTGGGAGGCCAGGGAGTGTGCCCCTGGGAAGGCAGTGAGTAAAGCTCTGAGAAACCTATTCAGTGGGGACCCCAAAAGTTTGGGAAATCCAGGAATGTGGATGATGTATGAAAACCTTCAAGAAGAAGGCAAAGCAGATTTGAGAGAGAAGCCAACAGAGTTACCAACAGAAGTGGTGAAGGGGTGGAGCCATGTAAAGCTTTTGGAGGTTATAACTCATTATTGATTACTTTGGATGTTCCACATGGAACTACAGAACTTAATCTTTGCTCTTCTGGATTTTGGACTAGTTTTGATCCCAATGGTTTGTATCCTGCTGTGTGTACCTTTTGTAATGGTAATGTTTTTTGTGCCTTTGAATGTTGGAAGTGTTAACTTTTCAGTTGTACAAGAGCTCACTGCTAACGGTTTGCCTTAGATCTTAGGAGAGACTTGGGATTTGGACTTTTCAGCAATGCTGAAACTGTTAGGATTTTGGCAACTCTTGAAGATAGACTAAGTGCCTCTCACATAAAGAGATGTGCCTAAGGAGGGAGGCAGGGGCAAAACGTTATGGTTCTCATGTAATATGATGTTGATAGACTTAATGGTTCTTACAGATTGTTAAATCTCTGTTAGAATATCTAAGTTGTGAAATGTTAATAAGCATGTTTTTGTACTTGAAAACTGATTTAAAGAAATGTGCACAGTTGTCAAATTGACAAGGGGTGGATTGTGGTGGTTGATACCTTTTGTCAGTTTGAGGATTCAGAAGCGTGGCTGGATTGGCTTGCAGTTTCTATGCCCTGGGGCATGGGAGGTGCTGTCTTGGGAGGTGAGGGCACACCCTAAAGTGGGGACGACCCCACTCTAGGGCAGAGAGGGCCCACTCTAGAGTGACTCATCATTTAGAGGATATACAAAGGGGAGAAGGAGGGATTCCACATGCTACACTTTCCTCAGAGGACTTTGGTGTTTGCAGCCACCGCACTAAGCCTAAAGGAGCTCTGGTCTTGGCAGTACGTGTGGAAGGAAGGGAGAGACACTTGATAGGCTGCTCAGCTGCTGCTCTTCCCTTTGCTCTTCACTGTTTGCTGCTGCCACAAACTGCTGCTCTCTTCCATGTGCCACTCTGCCTGGGAGCCAGCCAAGTATAAACTGAAGCTTCCACAAACTGTAAGCTCAATAAATCTATCCTTCCTCAATTTTGGGTGTGTGATATTTTGTCCCAGCAATAAGTAAAAAGCAACTGAGATGAAGGGGAATTGATGAAGTGATTGCAATCATGAAATCAGTACAAAATAAAGAGAGGAATTTTAACTTTCTTTCAAATTCATTCTACAGATGTTTTTGTTGGTGCTATATCAGACATGGGTGGTACTATGGTGCAATAAATCACAGGTCTTGAGCTCTTAAAACATTATCAAATTCATAGTGAACATATATATTGTATGTTTTGTTTACTACACTATATAGGGAGACATGCTCTGACTAGGTGATCACTGTATGTTGTCTAATTAAGGAGAAAAAAGAATAATTCACTTTCTTTAGCACCTAAAGATTAGAATTTTTATTCTCTATAGATTTAGACTATAATAGAAGTTTGAAGAGTATTAAATTACTTTGTTATTGCATCTGACAAGAGATTGATATCCAGAATAAAGTTACACTTAGATAAAGAATATATAAAGTGAATATATAGTATATACACATTAAAAATTAATGGTAAATTCA
>NW_004524580.1:13758487-13762622 GCF_000260255.1 Octodon degus
TATATATATTTCTCAAAAGAGGACATTCATGGACAGCAGATATATAAAAATGCTCAATTACTATAAGGGATATTAAAATAGAAAATAATGAGATGTGTCACCTATATAAGATTGTTATCCTAAAGATTAAACATCAGAAGTGTTGGCTAGCACTAGGAGAAAATATAAGACTTACATGTATTTAATGGAAATTTAAATCAGTAGAAATTTTATGATAAATAGCACAAAGTTTTCTTACAAAATTATTTTGTATTGCTTCATGATTCAGCAGTCCTGCTATTGGGTAGATATTGAGAGGGAATGGAATTAGTATGTTGACATCATATCTTATGATTATTCCAGCACCATTCACAATAATCGAGAAAGTCCAACATCTGCATCACCTATTTAGTGATTGACATGCAAAATATACAGTACGTAGAGGAAGTAGAACAAAATTCAGGCAAACAAATGGAATTCTGCCATCGTGACATGGACAGAACTAACGGGCCTTACGTTAAGTGAAAAAACCAGGCACAGAGAGACAGCAAAACATGAGCTGACTCATACATGGAATATAAAATGATCTCATAGAAATTGAGAGAATTGTGATTACCAGAGGCTCCGAAGGTTCAGAGGGTGGAGAGAAAACAAACTGATCTACAGATAGCAAGCCACTTCTGCTCTGCTATCCCACAACAGGGTGAGGATAGAAGTAAAGTGCTGTGTCATTCTCAAAAAGAAGAGAAAGAGAGGACTCTAGGGTTTTGCCATAATATGGTGAATAATTGAGGAGATAGGTATGTCTGACTTGCTTGAAACATTAGATAATGCAAGCGCGAGTCAAAATAACATGTCATCCTCATTAACATGTACAATTTTATGTATTTTATGCATCAAGTAAAATGAAAGCAACCAAAACATTGTTTAAGATCATGTATTTGAGAATAGTTCAGTGGAGATTATTGCCTCACATAAATGGGCTGTTGACTTCGATCCTGGAGTCAGTGAGAAGGAAAGATATCATGCATTTATTTGAAAAGGTAGAATTTTATTCTATTTCTCATAATCCAAGACAAGAACATTTTCCTACAGCTTGACACAAAGAAAAACTTAGTCAATTATACAATTGTTTACAAATCCTTTGATTTTCTTATTCCTTCCAAAAACATGTCAAAATATTTTTTGTTATACTCATATCATAAGTTAGTTGTGATTATATTGAACACAGCTTCATAGCTTCTTATAATGTTTCCTTCTCTTGAACTTTCCATTTTTATAAAATAAATCAGAATACAACTCAAATAGTTGATATAGAGGTAAAGACCTACTTAGACACAATATTGTCAGCAATTACAATATTGAATACCAATAGTTTAGAAATATTGAGCTTTCTTTGTGGACACTGAATATACACAACTTAATTTGTATTGGATATTCATCTGTTATTAACAAAAATTTAATGGAAATTACTGTCCATTACTTTCTTTCAAGTACACGGCAACAATGTGTACTCTCAATACTGGTAGTCAATAGCATTCCTGAAATTTTGTTCAGAGCAATTAGAAAAAAAAAAAAACTAAGCAGAAAAAAGAAGTTATTTTTGCAAATTACATACTATTCTATGCTTTGAAGACATTAAACCTGCATGAAAAGGTTTTTCAGAGATGATTAATAAATTCATCAATACAGCGTCGTAGAAATTCAAGATTAAAAATCAATAGATGTTCTGTTCAGCCACAGTCAGGGAATAGTGAAGAAGTTGCATTCAAAATAACTTCAAATAAAATAAAATTCCTAGAGATCAACTGAAGCAAAGAGGTAAAAGATGTTTATATTGAAAATTCCAGAAAACTGAAGATAAATTTGAATAGGTTGGAGGATTCACGGTCCTTCCATGTTCATAGATTGGCAGAATTAATATTGTCCTAATGACCATATTAGTAAAAATGATCTACAGACTCAGTACAATTCCATGGAAACAGCAGTGACATTCATTATAGAACTAGAAAAAATACTTAATTCATGAAGAAGCACAAAAGACCCCAAAGAACCAAAACAATCCTAAACAAAGAGAAAAGGCTGAAGTCGTTATAACATTCACTTTCAAATTATATTACAAAGCCATAGTAACAAGTATTACATGACACTGTCAATAAGATAGACACAGACAGCAATGACATAGAATAGGAGACACATAAACAAACACAGTCATTTGATTCCAGAAAGAAGCAAAAATATATGATGTAGAATAGACAGCTTCTTAATGAGATAAAGTAAATTAAAATGAATCAAAAATCTAGCTATAAGACCTGAAACTTTTAAACAGCTGCAAGAAAACCTAAAGGAATCATAAAGGAATAAGCACAGGCAAAGATTTCTTGAATTTTCACAAGAAATCATAACAAGAATCAGCGAATTGGAGTAGACAATATTGTAAAAGATTATTCACTGCTAGGGAAACCACTTTATAAAAAGTAAAGAGACACTATAGAATGGGAGAAAATTTTTAGCAGTGTCTTTTTGCAAGGAAAGTTAATAAGTAGAATAAGTTAACAGCTCAATGAACAGACATTTCATCAAAGAAGAAATCTAAGTGGTCAATCAGTGTATTAAGACTCACTCAACATCTTTACACATGAAAGAAATGCAAATCAAAACTACTCTCCTAAACAAAGAGAGGGGCCGGGGAGATAGCTCAGTGGAATAAGTGCTTGCCTGTCAAGGAGAAGGTCCTGAGTTCAATCCCTGGTACCACTGAAAAAACAAAAAAAAAAAAAGAGAGAGAGAGAGAGAGAGAGAGAGAGAGAGAGAGAGAGAGAACAAAACAAAAGAAAAAACTATATGAGATCCCATTTCATTCCAGGGTTTGATCCCCGAGCCTGCTGTGCTGGCCCCTCCCCTGGCACATGCGCTGAGGCAGCAAATGAGACTGGGTGTGGTCTTAATCCCAGCACTTGGGAGGCTGTAAACAGGAGAATCACTACAAGTCCTTTCTAGGAGTGAGCCCCAGAACACCCTGTAGACCCTTCCCTAAAATACAGGGGAAAAAAAGAATACAAAAACAGTGAATAGCAGTGAAGATGTGGGATTAAGATACCTTCTCTACACTGCAGAAGGGATTACTACAACCACTGTGGAAATCACTATAATGGTTCCTCAAAGCCTAAAATTTAGACTACCATATGTCCCAGATATGCTACTTTTTTGCACGTACCTGAAAGAATTAAAGTCACTTGCATATGCATAATTAATGTGGACTATTTCCCATAAAGAAAAAAAAATCCTGCCATACAGGTAAATTAATACATCTGGAAATTATCGTGTTGAGAAAAATAATTTGCTTTTATTTCTATCTACTCTTTTACCTACTCCTCATTTTTCTTGCTTTTTTTAGTTTAATTTAAAATTATTTTTGTATTCTCTAATTCCTTTATTTGTTTTCTATCTATGCTTCAATGCATGAATTATTTAAGGCATGGTGAACAAATGTGCTTTCTTCCGTTAAGATAGTTGCATATTAAAAGTATATCGTGATATGATCTACATGATCCTTATATTTGTACTATGGGGCAGAACCCTCATTATTCCTTCTTGCTTTGGGTCTGCTATTAAACACCCACACCTTATTTTATTATTACCTAATTCAACATATTGTCTAACCTTTCTGTAGCTTCCTTTGTATTCTCTCTCTCTTTTTTTTTTAAATCTCAGTATGTACCTCAAATTCATAGTGATCCTACTGTTCTCAGCCTCCCCAGCACTGGGATTACAGGCATATGCTGGGGCTGACATGGCATTTGGTGCCAGGGATCGAACAGAAGTCCTTGCACTTGCCTAAACTTGTGTAAGCAGGCGCTATAGTATGCTGAGCTATCTCTCTGGCCCTTGCCTTTGCATTCTCTGATGCATTTATTTACTTCCCTGAACATATGCAAGATTCTTTTTTTCCCCATAATTTTATTGAGAAACAAATAGCAATGATACATTTATAAATCAAATTGGAAGGACAGTTTCAACAATTAACACATTGCATACTCTCTTCCTAGTCGTTATTTGCTATACAACATGCAGACATGATATCCTATTTACAAACACTATTAGAACAAATCCCTCTATTCATTAAGAGAATGTAACTATAGATTTGTCCTAACCA
>NW_004524580.1:13764770-13766068 GCF_000260255.1 Octodon degus
CAATTTGTCAAGACTTTTTCCAGATATGTGGGTTGTCTTTTCACTTCTTTGATAATTTCTTTTGACGTGCAAACACTTCTCAATAACAGGAGTCCCAGTTGTTAATTCTTTCAAGTGTTTCCCATGCGATTTGATTTTGTTTATGAACTCTTTGCCTACCTCTAGGTCTTCAAGAGTTCCTCCTTCTTTCTCTTCCTGGAGATTTAGTGTTTCTGTTTTAATGCTTAGATATTTAGTCTATTTTGACTTTAGCTTAGTGCATGGTGATAAACCTAGGTCAAGTTTTAATTTTGGCGTGCAGAGATCTAGTTTTTCCATCACCATTTGTTAAAAGGCTATCTTTCTTCCGGTGAGTATGTTTGGTCCCTTTGTCAATGATCAGGTGGCTGAGTGTGTTCATAGGGGCTTCAGTGTCTTCTAATCTATTCCATTGATCCTCAGGTCTATTTCATTGCCAGTACCATGCTGACTTTATTACTATAGCCTTGTAGTATAATATTTCAAGTCAGGAATTGTAATGCCTCCTGCCTTGTCTTTATTACCCAGGATTGCCTTTACTATTCTAGGTCTTTTCTGATTGCAAGTAAATTTTAGGAATGATTTCTCTAGGTTTATGAGGTATGTTGGTGGTAATTTGATAGGGATTGCATTAAATGTATACAGCAATTTTGGGAGTATGACCATCACCACAATGTTGGTTCTTCCTATGCAGGAGCATAGAATATCTTTCCATTTTCTGAAATCCTCTACGATCTCTTTTTTCAGAGTACTATAATTTTCCTTGAAAAGATCTTTGACTTCTTCAGTTAGATTGATTCCAAGGTATTTCAAATCCCTTAGTGCTATTGTAAAAGGTATTGCTTCTATAATTTCCCTCTCAGTGTGTTTGTTACCTGTGTAGAGGACTGCTATTGACTTTGGATTATTGAACTTGTGTCCTGCTATGGTTCTGAATATCTGTATTAATCCGAGCAGCTTCTTGGTGGAGTTTTTTATGTCTTTCAACTAAAAGATCATGCCATCTGCAAATAATGTTAATTTAACTTCTTCTTTACCTATTCTTATTCCTTTTATTTCTTTCTCTTGTCTAATGGCTCTAGCTAATGATTCCAAAAATATATTGAATAGGAGTGGTGGTAGAGGACATCCTTGTCTTGTACGAGATCTAAGAGTAAAACATTTCAGTATTTCCTCATTTAGAATTATGTTAGCCATTGGGTTTTCATAAGTGGCTTTTACAAGATTGAAGTAGAGGCAACCTATTCCAATTTTCTGTAGGACTTTTAACAAGAATGAGT
>NW_004524580.1:13767431-13768417 GCF_000260255.1 Octodon degus
CAAGTCCATTTGTTTCAAGCTCTGGTTCAGTTCTGTTATTTCTTTGCTAAGTTTTTGTCTGGTTGACCTATCCTTTGGGGATGAGGGGCGTTAATGTCTCCTGTTAAGACTGTGGTATTGGATATTAGATTTTTGATGTCCATAAAGATTTCTTTTACATAATTATGTGCTCCCATGTTTGGTACATACATATTTATGAGTGTTGCCTCTTCCTCTTGAATTTTTCCCTTAGCCAGTATGTAGTGGCCTTCTTTATTTCGCTTGATCATTCTTGTTTTGAAGTTCAGACTGTCTGGGAATTGTCAGAGGATTGCTACCCCTGCTTTTTTCTGAGGTTCTGGGCCATGTAGTATTGTTTTCCATCTTTGACTTTTAGCCTATGAATATCTTTATGAGTTACATGTGTTTCTTGTACACAATATTTTGTTGAATTTTGTTTCCTAATCCACTGTGCCAGTCTATTTCTCTTAATTGGTGAATTGAGTACATTTATATTGATGGCTATAATTGACATGTATTGACTTATGATTGACATGTTATTTAAATGCTTTTTTCTAACTCTCTTTTCCCCGTGTTTTATTGTTTGCCCTATTTAGTGTGTTTCTTCTGTTCTCATTCGTGGATTTCTGATCATTTTGGTCCCTCTCTAGAACATCTTTCAGTAGCCTGTGTAGGGTTGTCTTTGTCAACATGGAATTCTTTAGTTGTTCTTTGTCATGGAAGTATTTAACTTCTCCATCAAACTTGAATGAGAGTTTTTCAGGGAATAGTAGTCTGGGCTAGAATTTGTTTTCGTAGAGGACTTGAAGTACTCTGCTCCATGTTCTTCTTGCCTTTATGGTTTGTGAAGAGAAGTTGGCTATAATTCTGATGGGTTTTCCTTTGAATGTGATCTGCTTCTTTTCTCTAGTGGCTTTCAGTATATTATTCTTGTGCTGAATTTCTGGGATCTTGACTATTATATGTCTCAGTGTGTTTTTAATTGG
>NW_004524580.1:13769684-13770450 GCF_000260255.1 Octodon degus
ACACTCACTGGGTCTGGGCTAGAGCTGTATCTGGGGTCCTCAGAATGTGGAAGAAATTCTCACATGGTGGGAGGGGTGATGGTTGGGTGCTGCAGCATGGTGGTGGGGTCCCAGAGGAGTGGGAGTGGGTCTCACCCATGCTGTGCCTGGGCTAGGATGAGCAGATCCCACCAATGCAGGGTAGTGGAATGCAACTTTTAGTATTACCCACTCTATATGCTTTAAGTCCCATAAATGATTATTTCTGCCAATTTTCCAGTCATACCCCAAATTTTTGAGGATTAAGTCATATTATTGTATGTCCAATATGAAAGTCCTATTTTTAAAAACTGCATGCCAAGCTAGACAGGAGTGATACATTGTCTTATAATTGTATATTTTGCAAACAATAATAATTCATGTAGAAATACTACATTTAGTTTTACTGAAATTTATATTAAATAAATTTACAGTTAGTAAATTTTTTAAAATTGTTGTTCATTTTATGAAAAGAAGGTAATATATGCCCTCTTTTTATTCAAAACTATATCTAATACTTCCTCTTACAGTAATTATAACAGATAAACTGTCTTTAATATAGAAAAAATGCCAATTATTTTTTGGGGAAATCTTTCTGTTTTGTTTTGTTTTTATTCACTTGGTACAGAGTTTCACTAAGCGGTTTGGACTCTAGTCCTCCTGTCTTAAACTTCCCAGCACTGGGATTACAGGCATGTGCCACCACTCCTGTTTCCCAGACCAGCATGGCATCTGGTACCAGGGATTG
>NW_004524580.1:13771917-13772422 GCF_000260255.1 Octodon degus
TAAAAGATTTATTTTACAGTCATTTGGTTCTAATGTAGAAGTAGAACAGAAGAGAGACAGCCTGGAGGCAAAGGACTTGTCCTGTGGCCTCTAAGAAGCAGAGTTAGGAGTTGAATTCTTCTCTCTGTCTCTGTCTCTCTGCCTCTCTCTGCCTCTGTCACTCTTTTTTCTGTCTCTATCTCTCTGTCTATCTGTCTCTCTCTGTCACTGTCTCTCTTTTTCTCTGTCTCTGATTGTCTCTCTGTCTGTCTGTTTCTCTCTCTCTCTGTCTCTGTTTCTCTCTGTCTCTCTTTGTATCTGTCTCTCTGTCTCTCTCTCTTTCTCTATCTCTGTCTCTCTCTGTCTCACTCCTCTCTCTGTCTCTCTCTGTCTCTCTTTTTCCTATCTCTGTCTCTCTGTCTGTCTCTCTCTGTCTGTCTCTCTCTCTTTTTCTCTGTCTCTCACTGTCTCTCTGTCTCTGTCCCTCTCTCTGTCTCTGTCTCTGTCTCTCTGCTCTCTCTGTCTC
>NW_004524580.1:13783312-13785269 GCF_000260255.1 Octodon degus
GAATATATAAACAGTATTATCTGTTACTGTTTGCTTAATAAATACTGGCATAAAGTTTAAAAAAAAAAAGAGATAAACTGGCAACTACTATGTGGTATGCGTACACAATGGAGAACTAGGCTGCCATGAAAGTGTGATGACTTTCTTTTCCATTTACTGGAAAGGGGATAAAACTAGCAATCATCAGAAGTGACATAAGACAGAATTAGAGAAGTGTCACATTTTCTTTAATATGTGGAATTTGAAAGAGATAGGGAATTAGAAAGGAAACTGTTACTGGAGAAGAGGAAAATGAGGAGGAGAATAGGAAAGAATTGCTATGTGCAAGTGCATTAATGGAAGGCTAGAAAAACTATAGATGAAATCAGTAAGAAATTGCTACTACATTGACACGAATTTATTGAGGCAAATGTATATCCCTACACTCATTAAGTGAAACAGGAGGTCACAAAAAATGTATATGGTATTACCATTTTTTTAAAAAAATGTGTAGAAATATCAAATAATCAACTAAAATATTGCTTAGTTAACTGTTGTCTTTTCCTCTGAAATGAGAAGCTGAATACATTTTTTTTTAACCTAGGAATAATTTTGATATGTGCTGTTCTAAAATGTTTCTGAGAAGAGTGAACTAAGAATTTCCAAAAGTATGTAAGGGGATAAATACATTAATTAGCTTGAAAGTAGAACTCATTTAAAAATGTATACATATCTCAAAACATCATGATGCATTCCTTAAATATATATGAATTTATTTGTCAATTATACTCTATAAAAAAGAATCAGAGTAAATACATAAAAAACCTTATGAATTATTTAAATTATTAATAATTCAATATTAATTAAGTGGACTTTAATAAATGTTTTTCATCTTTATTATTTATTAAGTAATTTCAGTCTGGAAAATGTTATTTATTTCATGAACTATGTTCTGAATCTCTTATTTATGGTTCATTTTAGTTATTTCAAGTTATATTTGAAAAGAACAATTTAGAGAGAGTTTTGTTGTTGTTGTATTTTACTTTGAAATAGTTTTTATCGTTGCTGGTGGAAAAAAAAGAAGCCTTGTTCTGTCGATCTCTCCTCTTTGATATTGGGACTGAGGTTAGAAAACAGCTCTCACAGTTGCATTGCCTAGAACGCAGTCTTCCATTAAGAATAGAGGCAGCTAGGTACAGACTAAGCAGTCCTGTCTCACCACCCCTGCCCACTGGCAAGCTTGAGCAGGCTCGGGTGGCTACTCGCACCACTTGTCAGCTTCTCTAGCCAGCTTAGGGTTCAATCAGTAAATTGCCAGGTTAGTACCTAGAAATTAGCTGTGCTAGACATACAAGTACTTTACACTATAGAAAACAGGAAATGCTGCAAACTGCTTTACTTTTTGTTGGGTTTGTACGTACATAATGTTTCCAATATTGGTTTGTGTGGCATAGATATGGGAGCTAACAGCTGTGAACTCAAATTACTCACCTTGCCTCACTGTCAAGCCGGAAGGAGAGTGAAGCTTATTGTTTATGGTCTAAGAAACTATGTTGGTAGAGAAGTATAACTCTTCGACAACCTAAAGGTAAAACAAAGCAGCAGATCAACTTTTCATTGTTCTTATTACAAACTAGGATGATAACTAAGGAGAATGGAATTCGATAGAGAAAAAAAGGTCAAGGCTTCTAATGCACCAGAAACAAAATTGTCACTGTTTCTCAAAAAACATACAATGCTAGGATCTGTATTTGGTTGTAGGCATGATTACTGTCATAGTCAGGCTAAAAATTGATGGTAGAGAGAAAGAAGGAAGGAAGAAAGGTAGGAAAGAGAGAGGGGGGAGTGAAGGCGGGAAGGAAGAAGGAGCAAAGAAAGGAGGGACACACTACACGAAATCAATGAATTGCCTAGACATGCTTTTTCCCCACTCTTATTCAAAACTTTAAAATGAAGAAAAGAAACATGGGTTGGGAAG
>NW_004524580.1:13785634-13786542 GCF_000260255.1 Octodon degus
AAAAAAATTATTTATCTTTCTCCAAGTGACGAGTTCAGGTGCTTTTGAGGGACAGACTGTTCACATAGAAGAAAGATATGAAAGAGTTCTAGAACAAAGTGAGTCATAATTATTTACTACGCTCTGTAAGGTGCAGATCACAGGCTGGTGAGATCATCCCAACGGAAAATATTGATTTGATTCTAAGAAAGTACAAAGCCAGAACTGAGTCAGGCCTCAAAGAACACAAAGGAAGGATGCCCATAAAAGCCTACAAAGACAAGCTGTGTGTGCATCGGCCTCCACACAACCGAGTGTTGCAAGATGGTCTTGACTGATGCATAAACCAGTTGTTCTTAAGTCAGCATAGCATGATAATAATGAAGAAATGTATTTGTTGTTACTGTCATTGGAAAGATGTCCAAAAGATTCTAGGTAGATTGGATGCACTACTAAATTAGCACTCCAAAGATAACAGTACAACCTGTGAGTGATTAATTATATACCAGGTCAACCTGGTGAAAATGTTTATTTTTATACTGACTGTGTTATTTTCAGTGTGTTTCACTGCTTCTCAGCCTTTTGGCTAAGATCAAGTGTAATATCTGTTCTTATCTCTGTATATTTTACAACACATTATAGTTACAGTAATTTTGGGGAATTACTACATGGATAAAGTATATCTGGGTTATTTTTAAAATGCGCTACCATCTCTACTCTCTTTCTTCCACTGAACACCTTTTTCATCTTCAAAAAGTTTGCCTTTTTATTTCCTACTATCTCTCTTTCATTTTATTTTTTAATTTACAGTTTTTTGTATAGGGAAAACAGTAATTGTTTAACTCTATGTGTGACTTATTCAACTTAGCATTACACTATCAAGTTTCAACTATTTTCTTGCAAATACAAGGATTTTATTCTTCTTTGTG
>NW_004524580.1:13786824-13793929 GCF_000260255.1 Octodon degus
ACAAATTGCCTTCCAAATTTATATGATATATCTTGTCAGAGGCTTATGAAAATATCTCAACTAAAAACATGACATTAGCCAAGACAAACATATCAGAGGAAGTTTGTTAAGGATGTAATAATCATCCCCTCCAAAACAACCTAAAATTAATGAAGGTTATTCCTGAGAATGCTCAAACAGATTTGTTGGATTGTTAATTGATAATTTAAACAAAATTAAAAGATTTAAAAGGATATTTTGTGAACACATAAGAATAATTATTTTCGTTCATTTTTATTTCTACTTTCATGTATGCCTCTATTTTTTCACTTTCATCTATACATACCATGAAAGACATCTATGATGTTAGTTTCAATACTATAATTAACATCATTATATGTATATACTGGAATACATACTGGAGTACTGATTAACAGTTAAATCCACCTGGTTGCTTATGTGTTTAGCTTAACATTCATTTTACTGGGGCTGGGGAGATAGCTCAGTACAGTAAGCATTTGCCTGGCAAGCGCAAGGGCCTGAGTTCCATCCCCAGGTCTGAAAAAAAAAATCATTTTACTGAAACTTAGCTTAAAGTAAAAGATAAAAAATACAAATCCTTTTGCCTTAGCTGAGGACAGATATGAAGGTGTTATAACACCAGACATAAGACTACCTCTTGGGCTTATTTGTGATATTTAGAACTCTCTGGTTCTATTTGACTCAGTGATTTGGGCACATCATCTGTTCCTAAAAACAATTTTTCTCAATATTGTTGGGGAAAATGGGCAATGACAGCACACAGCTAACTTCCTTCCTGCACTGGATACCCAACAAGAAGAGGGTAGTTTTTTTTGCCATCCTCGGAAAAGGAGAATGTCCCTGCCTGGTTGGTACTATGTGCTCTCTGTGAGAACCAACCCCTGCCCGGAACCATCAGGTTGTCAGGGCAGAACAAGAAGGTTAAGTCTTCTGAGAGTTGACAGTCAGAGCATTATGAGAGGGTACAGAAATTTTAAAATCTCCCAAAGATAGGTTTAATAAACAGACGTAGACAAAGCTGTTCACCATACCATTCAGCAAAGTATCCAGATTTCATTGTGTTATTCTTTAGTTTCCCTACAAATAAAGGAAATTTTTTTCCCCATCCCTCCAGGGACAACTGATAATTGTAACAAATTTCCATTTAAAATGTGTTTGTCCTTCACATGAATGATCAAATTTGCTTCAGGTAGTTTGAGCAGATGTCCATGAATTATAGTTCAGAGGTCTATTTTATAAGGTTTTTAATCATTAGTTCAATTTACTATGATTATAATATTAAAAGCAACTCCAGGTGATGAAAAGTAAGAAGGCCCAGATTTCGATTGATTTCAGCCAGTCTTATTATTTATTTACTTACATTTATTTGGATCATCTTGTTAAACCTGCCTTTTGAAAGGAACCACACCCCAAAGCAAGTTTATCATGCTGGGCCTGCGAGTCATTTCACTCTTACAACACAGAGAGATGAACATGTTACTCAATTTTCTGGGAATTTGGTGGAAGAAAATGCGCGTACAATTAGCCTGAGTTCTGAGAATCAAAATGTTCTTTAGGAACATTTTGTCTTGGGGAAAGAAGAAAGAATTTTCCAGAGCTTTAAGAAATGAAATTGTAACATTCTGCTAATTTCAGGAATAGTTGGTCAAAATTAACTCTGGAAAGAGAAGGACCATGATCTATGGATCAGTAGTAATTTATTGGTCAAAATTCAGAATGTGAAGCCCAAGAAATATTTAAAAGTGAAGTTATACTTAAGTGGAATGAGAGGAAACTGTTGCTGGAGACAAAGACATTCAAGGCCAAAGTGGACATTCTTGAACAGTTATGTCCTAGTATATAGAATCTCGACTCATCTTCACTTGTTCTTAGGTACTAATGTTTGGGTTGTATCTGAATAAAACTCTATGTATTTCCTTGAATATTTATAAGAGTTCTAATTTCTTGGATTTTTACCAAATAAGCTATTGGTAAGAATTCCAATCAATTGAAACCCAAACAAAATATTCCTTTAATCTTTGTCAACTGAAAACTTTAGAATATGATTCTATTAACTCTTCTTTGTTCGATAATATCTATAACTGGATAAGAAAAAGTAGGAAGGGTTTGTTTAGGATATGAATGTAAGACATAATGTACGACAACACTTAAAGGGATGAATTGATATAATTTAATTCTAATATTTAAAATCTATGTTCCTTTGAAAAATATATTGTCACAAGACAACAGTTTCAATAGGGACCTGGAAAATGTTCAATAGTTGTATGAAAATTATTTTGAACCTTGATTTTCTAGTAAAGTACCCATGAAATGTTTATTACATGGCATTCTCCAACTGATCTGCATTCCTGTATGTAGCTATGTGGATAGTATAAGATAAAAATTTAGTCCATCAGTCAAACATTAATTAATTGAATGTTTTATTGAATGATAACATTAAAATATCTCTGAGATATTAGGTATTTACATGATGATAAAGCAGGTTTAATCAGTATCTAAAGTCCCCAGTCATCAGCACCATGAAATAACATGGATGGAAAAGCAAAATAAAACCTTTGAAGTATCATAGTACGTAAAATCAACTGTATCTGTAGTCAGGCTATTATCTATTCAATGTAGGTTCAACAACAAAAAATATCCCTTTAATGATAACATAGACAATACACAACGACACTGGGTTCACAAACTTAATTTATGACTTTAGGGAAGATGACCATATTTGTGTTTGTAATCTCATGTGGAATTTGTGAAGAGAAGTAAAATATTTTTGAGCATTTTTCTCTGAGCTCCGAGTTGTAAGTGGAAGTGTTCAGGAGCTGAGCTGTTACTGTACAGGATATCATCACTTTATTTTTCTGAATAAGTGAATTAACCTGAGAAGTAATATATGTTTCACTATGCAAATATTTTGATTTAATGCACATTTTGTATATTATGATAATGCACAATGTCATTGTCCCAGGAAGCCATTTCCATAGTTCTAATCATAAAGCTTCATGCAACATTGCCACATCCCATTGGATAAAACTGAAATTCTTATCTGAAGTAGAAAGATGTGATCAAATGCTCAATTTCTTAACAGAATAAATTTAAATATGTCTTTCTCCCTGGCTGAGAGCCTCCCAAAAATAAATACTGAGGTAGGTAAGAATAACTGCCAACTCTAAAAATAACAACTTAAAGCATGACATCAAAGACCCCAGATACATTAGTTATAAACAACTGTGTTCTCCACTCCTGCTAAACTAAGTAAAGGGGAAGAATTAACAGTGAGTTACTGTGCTTGCATATTCCAGAGATGACTGCCTTGAGACAGTCATCTAGACCTTAACTCTATCCCATGCTGCCTAAAGACTTTGAACAGATTACCCATAATTCTTAGCTTAATGTCTTTACCATTAAATGAAAGAAATACGTAATAAAAACTTAATGCATAACATTGTTGTGAAGGGGAAAAGGTGGGTCAGCTGTAAAAATTGTATGTCAGTTCCTGGTTCTCAGTGAGTTTTGTACTGTTGGAGTTTTGTTGTTGCTGCTGTGATTTGCTTATAATACTGGAGATTCAATACAGAGTCTTTGCCTTGAGCTATATCCTAGCCGGCTGTTTGCTTTTCATTTTGAGACAGTCTCACTAAGCTGTGAAATTGTCCAGCTGGAGTCAAACATGCTCCTGCTTTAGCCTCTCAGAGCACTGGAGTTACAGGTGTGCCCCACTATTTCCTGATGGTAAACCCCATAAAGGTGAATTCATATGATGTTTTTGTGCCTGGTATAAGTGCCCAGAACATCTTTCTGCAGGGGAAGGCCCTGTACACAAAGCTGATGACACAGACCTGGAGCAGAGACCAATTAATTTGGTAATGATGACTAACTTGTGAATATCAAAGAGCAGGAATTTACAAGTAAAGTGGGGGTAGCCATTGAGTCCTGGCCATCCAGGAGGCTGAAAATGAGGGTCAGATTTGCTTTCACTCACTTTCTATTGTACAGGCTCTTCTTAGAGTATAACTCTATGGGCTTACTTTCAATTTTGTTTACTGTCGCAGTTCTTGGTCTGTCTAAGCAAGTGCCACAAAAGTCTGAATTTTTAAGTTTTATTTTAGCTATCATTTTATAGACAAAATAACTCATTTAAATTGATTGGTTTCTGCTAGGTAAGTATCACAGGTAATTCAATAATAAAATTAGCTTCTCATACCCTTTTATAACTTTTCTTTGCCTCCAGATTTTGAATAATAAAACTTACAATTGAAATACTTCCATTTGAAATCTCACTACAGCAGACTAATCAAAAATGCACTCAGTAAAAAATAATAAATTGCATGAATTATAGAAAAATGTAAAATATTGATAATAGAAGTAAGTGTGCTATGTAAATCAAAATCATAGGGCCTGTCTTCAAAGCCACATTATTGTAAATTATTAAACATGTTTCTGAAGTCAATTGTGCCTTTACCCTCTGGTTCCCTCTCCCATCAAGGGAATCACTGCCTCAAAATGTGAGGCCCTGTGGAGACTCACTCTTGCCTTCATTTTCTCTTTCATGCCTACTCTTTGGCAAAGTCTATAACAGTGATACTTGGAAGCCTCTCTTCATCTTCTCACTAGCTTCTTTCCACCATCACTATCTTAATTCAACTTGCACCAGCTTGGCCTCGTAGTCTCCTTTCTCATTTGTTCCTATCAGAGTTAAGGAATGCCAAAAGGTTAGCATGTGTAATGGTTAATACACTGTATCAATTTGAGATGTCTAGAAGCTTAACTATGCAACTCAGCAGTTCTTTTTTTAAATACATTTAATACGGGGTCTACAAGGGTCTCACAAC
This sequence comes from Octodon degus, assembly GCF_000260255.1. Lineage (NCBI taxonomy): Eukaryota > Metazoa > Chordata > Mammalia > Rodentia > Octodontidae > Octodon > Octodon degus. The sequence continues at coordinate 13,791,672 of NW_004524580.1, forward strand.
ACAGACGAGACTCAGTGATCCTCCTGTTTTCATCCTCCCAAGATCTGGGATTACAGGCACATATAACCACATCCAGTCTCATTCACCGTCTCAGGTTGTCCCAAGGGCGGGGCAAACACAACACCCCCAGGATGGCGCCCCAGTCCCTGCCTACTCAGCACTTCTAAATCCTGGGGTGTAGAAAACTTGCTGTTGCCTCTCTAGGGTGCTGTTCACGTGTCAACCTGAGAATTTTAGAAGTTTAACTCAGGGATTCAGCAGGGGTCAGGGTCCTTTGCAAACATCCTTCCTCAGCCTGTGCAAGGGAAGGGCATGGAGGTGGTGTGGATGTGAAGGACCCCGCCCACACAGCACGGATTCTTTGGCATTCCAGGGTTAATTCTTCAGCATTCCATCCCAGGCCCATCAGCCTCTTATGAGGACTTGCATGGAGAGCCTGCATGAGCTGCAGACCTTGGAATGTATCCATCAGCCTCTAGCCTGCATATGCCCTCTGCACACTTCCTCTTCCAGCTCTGTTGCTGACCATCATAGGGCAATTGCATAATTTCTTACACATTTGTGTATCTTATGTCACATCTGTTTCTGTAGCAAGCTTTGACTGATGCAGTATGAAACATAACAGTTATGTATATTGTAAATCACGCCATGTTTCGAAGCTTGTTTTGCTATCCTTTACCTGTACTACACAATCTTTATTGCACCCTACAGCACTATTTCCATGTGTGGTAGAGTGTCATCATGTTCCATGTTTCTACGACTTAATATTTGCTCATTCTTGAGTCTAAAATGCCTTCTTTTTCTTTCCTACTGTCATCCTTTAAGATTATAAATATTTGCTTCTCTAATTTCTTATATCCTACGCTAGTTACTATGGTAGTTATTGCTTGGTTGCTGCTGTTTGCTAGGAACTATTTTCTTGCCTCCTCAAGCAAATAGGACACATAATTCAGCCTAAAAGGACACAGCATTCTCATTTTTCTGCAATAGTTATTAGTCTGGGTCTATTTTACCTTATAGAGAGGAGAATGTAGGCATTTCCAAAGTGGAGCATGGGTGGGAGTGAAGGCTGAGACCGTGCAGTAAACTACTACCCTTTGTAGGATGGCATGTTTCAATAGACCCATCACAAAATCTTGGTAAAAGTACAAAAACAGGATGCTTACCTGAAAAGAAAATTTGCTACTAATGGAAAATCCTATGTACGATCTCAAGTGTCACTGGCTCATAGTCAACTTAAAATCACTACTTTTGAAATCACATAACTAGGTGATACCTTAAGATTTTAATGGAGAAAAATGTCCTATGTGTAGATTGTGATAATAGCTGCCTAGTTTACTTCAAGTCAGTTTTGCTACGAATGCTCACTTTTCTCCGAGCCTACAGAAATCAGATGGGTTACTTGGGATTTGATGGGAAAATGGGGAGAAAAAGCTCGGGATTCCTGTCTGCACATATCTGCTTCTCCTCCTGTCCTAATCCATGGCACAGCATTATGGCCTGCAACTGGATGGCCCACCAAGGCCCATTCAGATCTGAGAGGTAGGTTTTCTGAAGACAGCTTGTTAAATCTGGGCTTCTTGGGGGCCAGGGAGATGACTCCGTAGAATAAGCGTTTGCCTGGCAAGTGCAAGGGCTTGAGTTCAATCCCCAGTTCCAAAAAAAAACCCCAAAAAACCTGGGTTCCTTGTTTTCATGCCCTCATTCCAGGAATCAGAGTCGCAGCTTTGCCAGCTCTAATCAGCAGGGGTCCAGGATCCTCACTCTGTAAGCACCTTCAACCTGAGGGAGAGGAGAGCAAAGAGATGGTGTGACTGCTCCATCTGCCCTAGCTAGGGCGGGTAGCCTGCTTGCCACGTGAGGAAGGAAAGAGGTTCGCTCTCCTTTGCTCTTGTTGCTTTCACTGTCTTCCACTGCTACGAACTGTTGCCCTCTGCCAAGCCTCCCTGCTTTGGAGCCGGGTGATTAGGGACTGAACCTCTACAAACTTTAAAGTGCCTTTAATGTGGGACATCAGGTACTTAGTCTCAGCAACAAGTAAAATGTAACCATAACAGATTCTGTCCAGCTCTTTAAAACGTTTTGTACCAGAGGGTAATAGGGGGAGGTGTGGCCTATTGCCACTGTGCGTGTTTGTGTTTTTTTTTTTCCTTTTTCTCTCCCCTCCTTTCTCTCCTCACACTTTTGTCTCTTTGGAAGCGAGAAAAGCTCAAAGAATTTGAAGCCCTTCAGATCTACCACTAAGCACAGAGCTACAC
>NW_004524580.1:13794489-13808192 GCF_000260255.1 Octodon degus
AAAAATGGATAGAAAGACAGTGCTGGTGGAGTGGAATTGCTTTTGCAAACTCCAAGTACTTCAAAGATGCAGGCGCTCCTACAGGACTTCTTTTCTTTATAAGAGTCTTTACTGTCTCTCCAATATAGTTTCTTTTTTTTAATTATTTATTTCTTTTAGCTCAAGCAAATTTGTTGGGTTTATATCACTTACCACCATGAACTCCTAGCAAAAATGAGTTGGACCACATGCTCTCAGAACACTCTAGTGTTCTATTGTGTCTATTTATGTTTTTGCTATATAAAGCAACTAAAATAAAATACTGTAAGAAGAGCTACAAGGGCAGCTAGGATGGAACTTTAATCTGATTCTGTGAAATATTAGTGCAAAAACAAATAATTGTTGAATTAGAAAAAATTGTTGAATTAGTAGTTAAAAGATGATTGATTTAATAATGCTTTGAAACTAAAATAAACTTAAATTTCCTTATATACAGTTATAAGTTTTGAAGTATTATGGTTCTATAAATTATTTTTCTTACAATAAAATTATAAACTATAATATTTGACTTTTGCTATCATGTAGTTTGTTATTATCATTTTGTAGGTACAAATAAATGGGTCCTAAAATAAATACAATAGCCTATATCATGGCTAGTGTGTGACAATCTTCACAATTTTATACTCAGTGTATGTGTAATTTTATACTCAGGACAAAAATTAGGACAAAAGAGATAAACAAAAGAATAATAATGTATTAAATTATATTCAGTTACTTGTGTTTAAAACGTCACCACTTATATTTATTTAGTGCTTCCTTTATGTTTGTTTGTGCATTGAGCAATAAGGCTTATAAAATTAAAACTCTAATCATTATGAAATATAATTTGTACCTTCTTATGTTTATGTTTGGTCAGCAGAAAGTAAGCCAATAGGAAAGGTCCGAATAAGCCAGGTGATGTGACCTTCCAGAATACAGACTTGATTCTTAGGTTTTACACATCTGTCCTGAGCCACAACTGCCATCCATCAAAATTTAATATTTTCTTATATTAGAAAAATTGAATATTGATGTAAATTAATCTTATAAAATTTCATCTGGATAATTTTCTTCTAAAATACTTTATAAAAAATAAAAATCTTTGAGAAATAAGGATAACATACTAAAAAAAGACCTGTAACAGAACTGTAACTTTTTAGTTCTAATACAAAAATAAGCTTTTGTCTTAGAACTGCAGTAAACTGTACATCAGATAAGAATCTGTGAAATGAGGAAAGCCTATCTTTTGTATTTCCAGTAAAAAATTTTCCTCCTTTAAGACATATCAAGATGGAGCAGTTCATATGGAACTTCCCTCAAACAAAACTAAGGACTACTTTAATATTTTTATTTTAGTAACTCCAAAAATATCATGTTTTATTTCATTTTTCCTAAAAATCTTCACATTAAATTATAACTCAGACTATGGTCAGACTTTCCAATAAAACTCCTCTTACCTACATTCAAGCCATCAACATCTCATACCTGAATTATTTCAGCTGGTAGTTCAGTATCCATACCTGGCCAAACTCTCTTGTTCTCATCTGGACAGCCTATCTCCTAATTTTTAGTTCTACATATATTATCCGGGGGGAGCTCTTTTAAAAATTATCCCCGCCTCTTGGTCTTCCTGGTTTAGCCATTGAATTAGTAACCCTTGTGGTCTATAAAGTCTAAACAGAAGTTACCTCTCTTAGTTTTGGGTATTAGATCTCGTTCATTGGGTGGTCTGCCATTTCTTCGAACTGTGGTATAAACACACCATGCTTACAATGCAGGACTTGCACTTTCACTCCCTCATTCTGAGATGCCCTGCGCTGTGTTCACACACCCTGCTTATCATTTCCTTTAGACATCTGCATCAGTGTCTCTACTCAATGACATTGAAGGGCTATTTTGTGTAGAAATAGTGCTGCTCCTTTACAGTAGTTCACTTTCCCATAGCAAGCACCACCAGCTAGCAAGGTGAACTTTTGTTTCCTTACGATCTCCATTCAGTATAAGTGATAGGAGGGCAAGGTTGTTATTTTGTTTGCTGTCATATCTTTGGAAATAAGTAAAAGCTCAAAAACATGTCTACAGAATAAACTAATAAATGAGGAAAAATAAAATAGCAGCATTTTGATTTATACTGAAGTATTTAAATACATCTATTTCTAAAAATTGTCATTACTTTAACCAGTTTCATTTCAAAGGTAGTAGCTTTGGTTGTCAGTAAATTTTATAAATTCTACAATTGAACGTGCATGTGTGATATAAGGAGAATGTAATACATGTTTGTACTTCTTAAAAGTTAGCAAACTTAAGACATCCTTCCCAATTTGAAAATTTAGATGATAATGTCTAACATTGATTTCACTCTGGCAGTAGTTTCTTTCTTTTTTTGTATTTAGGACAGGATGTATAGGATGTACAGCGTCTTACTGGGTAAATCGGACTCATAGTGATTCTCCTCTTTACAGCCTCCCAGGTGCTGGGATTACAGGTGTGCACCACCACACCCAGTGTCAATCACTGTCTCAGCGCGCCCCCGGGAACGGGGCCAGCGGGACAGGCCCAGGGATCAAACTCCCGGCTCCTGCGTGTGCCTAGGCAGTCACATTAATCCACTGAGCTATTTGACTGGCCCAACTCTTACAATAGTTTCTGAAGGAGAAAATCTACTTAACCTATTTTCACATTCCTGGTTCTCTAAAATCATGGCACATGACTTTATGCTATTTTTAAGCTGCTAGCTTTTGGCAGTACCCCTATACAACAATGACTAATATTAATTAGATGATATTGCATGAATTTATGTGTACATAAAACTTGAAATATGCATGATGTTTCCAAAAGATATTTACATATGTTGAGCAGAACAGAGTTATCATTGCTAAAATAGCTGGGATTACATGAGTGCGCTATCATTCTGAGGTAAGCCAAAACTTTTAAAACTTTTTAACATTTAAAAAAAAAAATATTATGTCACAAAAATGTGTGCAAAAGTTCAACACATTTTGCTTTGTTTATTGTGCTCAATTGGTTTCCAAGGACTCTCTTATTGTTTCTAAAAGGAGCCTTTTCTATGTGGAACTTTCCACTTCCTTTTCCTCTGTCGCCTTTTGGATAGCTTGCTCTGTTTATTTTTGGGTTTGGAATTCTCCACACCCACAATCTCTCACCTAACTTTATGACTTTTTTCCATTGTCACTCAGTATCGTTTTCCTTTGATGTGCTGAATCCCCCCACAATGACATATGAACCTTTCCTTTTTGGTTTTATTCAACTGAGATCTGTATTCCAAAGATATAACACACGTATCACCCAGGTTTTCAAGGTTGCTATTTTATTTCATCAAGATTAGCCCACTTACACTATAACACAATAACAAATCGTTTGTATTTACTCAAAATCAAAATTTATCATGGAAAAACAGTTGGCTACAGCTGAGGTTAAGCCAATGTAATCCACAGAACCAACATTATTAACTTAGAATTTCTGATTCCATAACAACAACAAATAAGGGGACTCTAGGAAGTGAAACACTGTTTAGTTTCAGCAAGTGAGAACTGAAAAGGCGTTTTAGTCTTACTATTTTAGAATAGTTTCATTTTAGAAGGAAAGTTAGTACTGAGCCCTTTCCCAGTATTGGTGGATTACATTAAACATTAAGTGATTAAATGTTCATGTAACCTGGATCAAACTTTTAATTTTTCTACATTTGTGAAAGAAAATCACTGCATCCCTTCCCCTTAATCATTTAATAATATACATTTTGGTCTATAATCTGAAGTTTAATTATGTATCTTCAATATAAAACAATTCAAACTATTATTTGTCGTGGAACTCTTTGCCATTGCATATAAGGAGGAAAAATAGATAGGGGGAGCAATGTAATTGTTTATAAAATCTCAAACAATAAATAATTTTTGTTCAAGTTATTTGCAACACAGATATTAGCCTTTATGTAGCACTTTTAATTTAAATTATTGAGGCCGGAGAGATGGCTCAGTGAAATAAGTGGAAAATGTGATTTTATACACATATAAATGTTAGTTTGAGCTAAATTAAAATGCAAATTTTAAAAATTGAAAAATGGTTCAATAGCAGTAAATTTATATCGACTATCCTAACAGGACTCTGATTTCCAATAATTCTTTGAAGATACTTTAGTCTACATATTCACTAGAAACTAGTATTTGCTCTCCAAAGTGTTCTGAAACTCATTAAACACATTTTTCCTAGGAGAAGTTTTAATCCTTTCCAAATTCAATTATGCCTGTGTTTCATAAGCTCACCAGAATTTTGACAACACAATTTTATGACTAGCACCAACTAGAATCCCTCTTGCTCCCAGGTGGGTGTGCCACTTCAGTTGGCTCACGCTTGTGCTTTATGTGTCTACAACCATCTACAAGCACATCACCCACCTTTTAGAGCCAGGACCTACATTTTATTGTTATCAGTGAAGTGTGTGATCAAATAGATTAAAGTTGACATGCTGAAATATAGAGTTTATTTGAGCAGACAATAAAAGGACCCAGGATGTTTTTACCGTCTCAGTCAAATGACTTATTTAATTATCTTAAGATTGAAACTGTCCTACCAATTGGGTTTGAAACTATCTCATTGCTATTTGTTTCTCAATAAAATTATGGGGAAAAAAAGAAAAGAAAAGAAAAGATTAGAAATTTAAAATGCATATTTAAGCCAAATGAAAAAGAAACTGATTTCTACATAACCTATCTCCATGAATATTCTTATTTTGTTCTTCTAGGTGGTTTCCTACATTGTCTTTACATAAATCAACAGATACCCGTGCATCAGAGCTCCCATATGTGCGTAAATACACATACGTAGTTGCATAGAGAAAAATGTAGTGGATGGCCTATGAATAGTTTGCTTTTCTAAGTTCTTGTTGCTGTAGTGGTCTCTATCAGACTCTAGCTATGACTATTTTAAAGATAAACGTTGGCTATCAACAATTCTTTCACATGTTTTTTTTTTTTTTTTTTTTTGAGATTGAGTGCTTCTGTATCTATTGTCTAAGCAAATATTTGCTTCAACTCAGGTAAAGTCAAATATCATGTCAGTGAAATTTGGTGTATTGTTTTAAAAGCAAAATAGGAATTACCTAATTATTTAATTCAATAAAGTAATACCAAAAAATGTAAATATCTGGCTAATTTAATTATTTCAAATTAATTACATTAATTAATCTGAGAAACTAATAGGTGAAACTACAATTAAATTTGAACCAGCAAAAGAGTATTCCCCAGAAAATTTTATGAAGATCTAGTTTGGTAGACCTTTAAGGTGTCATAGAAGGATAAAGAGTTCAGTAATCAAACAAATTTGAACACATATATCTTAAGTGACTAAATTGCTTTTTCTCTCATTGCTGAAACAAAATACCTGTCCTCCAAAGTTGAAGAGGGAAAGGTTGATTTAGCTCACAGTTTGTAGAAGGTTTAGTCCTTAATCACCTGGGTCTAAGGCAGGGTGACTTGGCAGAGGACACCAGAGAGGAAAATAATTCATAGCTGCAGAAGTCAGGAAAAACACATAAGTGATGGGCAGAGCTAGCTGAGGCTGCCCTGAAGATAGCCAACCAATGACAGAGAGGACAAGAGTCTTTCTGTCCCTTATGTTGTATGCAGGCTACCTGCCCTAGGGTGGGTATAGCACTCATACTCTTAGTCCTAGCCAGAGCTATGCCAAACCAAGCATTGATTGATTTACTAATCACACACCTTCAATCTCAGCATTCCATGCTCCAGATCCAGCCAATTCTAAAAGTCCTATGACCTCATAAGGCTTAGAAGGTACATCAAGACACCCTCAATACATTCACCCTGGTTACGTATGTTTTGTATGCATTTGTGTTGGTTTTCTGCCACATGGAAAAGAAAACGCCTGACATTATCAGCTTGTAGGGAAGAGATGTTGATTTTGGCTAATAGTTTCAGAGACGTCAGCCCATGGTTGCTTGGCTATCAGAGGAGGCTGTGAGTGCCAGAGCAGTTGGGAAGCCAAAAAGAGCAGAAGAAGTTCCAGAGTGCAAAAGTGTCACCTTCAAGGCATGCTCTTGATGATGTAACATGCTTCTAGTAGGCCCTACCTCTTGAAGTTCCCCCATGTATAATTGACATCATGGGCCAGAGTACAACCCTTCAACATCCGGGCTGCTGGAGACCTGTGATTGATGTCCAAGATATAGCAGTGCTCCAGGATCACATCTTTTCAGAGTTTTCATTGTGCTAATATCCATTTTAAATGTTGACCAGAGGAAAGGATACTATGTTTATGAAAGTATTTGTCTATGAAGACCCTTATGTACTTTCTTTGGAAGATATAACTTTGTATTTCAATGAAAAATTCCTGACAGATGCTTCTGCAAAAATATTCCACAATATTCTAGTTGAATGCATACTGTGTTATTTCTTGTAGGAGATTTTATCCAGTGGTCAATGTAGAAAAACTGTAACTCATTCATAAACTCTAACATTATTGCTCATATAACTTTACAGGCTTTAAATTTATTATCTTTCCCTCACCTTCATCTGCAGCCTCCAAAGCATTTTGACGTTAATTTCAGAAATCTTTCCATTTATCATCTCTTTTATCCTAATTCTTTCAGTTCCTAAAATGATTGAACAAATTATCAATTTCTGCACATTGCCATCAATATTTGAAGTCCTTTTTCTCTCTCTTTGTCTCTGAAAGAGAGAGAGAGAGAGAGAGAGAGAGAGAGAGAGAGAGAGAGAGCTGTCCCCAGCTGTTTTATTTGTTACAGTGTTTCCTTCTAAGTTGCTCAGACAGGACTTGAACTTGTAATTGTCCTTCAGGTCTCACCAAAGTCTGATGTTCACACTCTTGAGCCATTACTCTGGTTTACTTCTTTCATTGAGCCACCCTGAGTTTGTTTATATGTATATAACTAACTGGAACTCCAGGTTATCGTGTCATGATATGCTTGCTATAGTTATAAAATATCTCAGAATCTACAGCTCTTCTACTCTTTCTGCTCATTTTCCAAATGAGAGTTATAAAAACAGAAAACTTACTTCACAGTCACCCTGCGTCCACCTTTCGAAGTAGAAAACATTACTGACAAATCCTTCAAAGCTATACTACTGCAATTCCCAATCACTTTCTGCTTTACATCCTCCCCAAGCCCCAGGGCTCTACAATCTTTGTGCACAGTGGTCACTGATAACACCACCAGCAATTGTGGACTTAAAGCATCTGTGTTTTCCCATTTCCCAAAAGTGTTTATTCCACTTTAAAGCAAAGAAAATGAGTTTGTCCCCTAAATTCACAGGCTTCTAAGTCATTTTCTATTTAATTTCATTTTCCAAAATGTAAAATTACATTTTATTCAAGACTAGTCCTCTAGGGGAGATGGCTCAGTGGAATAAGTGTTTCCCTGGCAAACGCACAGGCCTGAGTTCAATCCCTGGTTCCACCAAAAAAAAAAAAAAAAGACTAGTCCTCTTGTGCGTTTTGCATCTCATTGTTTCTTACTCCTTCCAGAAATCTCATGTCTCATCTGCCTTCAACTGTATCTTCAACTCTTCATAGCATTTTTCTTTCAGTTCAAAATGTTCATCGGTTTCCCCGAATGTAAAATATCAAGTTCCTTCAGTGCATTTTCTTTCTTCTGCAGCTCCCAGACCACTTCTTTTCCAGAAAGGAGTTCATAGGAGCCAGTCCTCCTCTGCCAACATCCATTCTTTCAGTCGGTTGTCATGTGATTCTCGCGGTGTTCCTGAAAGCGATTGTGCAGCCCACGGGTAACTTATCAGCAAACCTGAAACCTCCTTTCAGCCCTCATCCTGATTGTGCCTGAACAGTGGGCTCACTGAGGATCCTTTCATTTGCGACTTTTCTCTGCGTCGACCTTTAGGGTCTTTCAGTATTCAGTTCTTTCCTCTTACCTGGGGTCACCCCTCTGCCTCCTTTACTGACTCGGAATTCTATGGCGCGTATTCCTTACTTTACCAAGTGGTGATCTCATTCATGTCCCTGGCTGCAAATTTCATCCTCCACAGCAGTGCTTCTCAACACTAGCTGCACACTGGAGGATGGAAGAAACATGGATGAGTTGATCCAAATCCAGTTATTCTGATTTAATTGATCTGAGAGTAGCCTAGATATTGAAATCATTTTAATCTTCTTTGAGCCATTCTATTGAGCAGGCAGGGGTAAGCCTAGCTTAATTCTGGGATTTTATCTTAATTACAATTGTTTTTTCTCTCCTAACAAGTTCTTAAAGTCAGTAATTCATAATCTTTAATGTTTTATTACTTCTTGCTTGTGCTAAGTGCAAATAAGTTTAAAATATATTTTGCCTTCCTCCCTGATAATGCAAATTTTCAAATACTTTTCTAAGCATAATATTGTTGACTAACTCTCATACCTTTGTTGCCCTTTAATCTCTCACTGCCTCCTGACTAGACTTCTACAGTACCATGTTTTCAGAATAGCCTTCCAGGAAACTATTCTCAGAAACAGTTTGATCATATAATTGTCAATTTATTGCAACTAAACTTCAATACCAGTTCATGAAAATGTATTTCTCGCTTTTTTCAGCTACCTCTCCTTTATTCAAATTAAGCTTCCTGGACATTTTGCTCAATTATTGATCTTTGCATTTCTTTGCTTGTGCAGTTTTGTAGGCTTTTTTTTTTTTTTTCAAATTATAACCTTCTAAATCTGCTAGGGTCTAATATAAGATCTTTGACATCATGTGTTTAGCTTTAAATCTGATTGTATCAGCATGGGAATTTTGCTTCTCCTCTGTTGGCCTGTTTTTCATTTGTTTGTTTAAATCTATAAAGTTGAGATGATAGCATCTCTCTCCTGGAATTGTGAAACTGAAGTGAGATAGCAACCGCAAAGTCCTTACCTAAATAATATTAGACTCTCTTCCTATTTTATTTTCCCTTCCACAGAAACCTTCTTTACATGTCTGTCATGTTACTTTTTATTCTCGACACTCCATTCTTTCATAGTTGTGTACATTGCCTCTTCATCAAACTCTTGAAAAATATTCTCCTGTCATGAATCATGATTTTTTTATTCCCATGGCAATATTTTCTATATTTTTAGGTTTTATCAAATATTTGCTCAGTACATTTTGCTAAGTAAACCATGAAATGTTTCACTGAAGTATAAGCCCAAAGCTTGGAAGCTTAAACTGTGATATATTTAATGATTTATGGGTGAAAACCAAATCTGTGTAACTTTTAATATTTGAAAGAAAAACAGGAAGAAAAGAAAAAAATTAGTGATGAATAATTAAAGTGATTTCTGAAAATTAAAGGCATATGTAAATTCAGACATTCTTGTGAAAAAAAGAGAGGAGCCATTTTCTTCTCTACTTACAAAACTAATAACATGAACATTTTAGGAAAAGATATACTGATTTAGTTTAGCTTTAGTGTTTATAAAATGTAATTAATTTTGCTTTTACCTGTAAGTTTTTTGTAGTCCTTCGAAGAAGTACTGCATTTGAAGGGAGAACATAGGGCAATGTTGGGCTCAGTGATAGGGCGCTTGATAGCATGCATGAAGCTCTGAGCTCAATTCATTGCCCTGAAAAAATTAATGATAAAAATAAAGTAGAATCATTATATATGCAATAACTATTGTATGATGTGCTTTTTCCTAGACTAAGCATATTCTAGTTATCAATACATATTTTTTCAGTGTCACTTCTTTTTAGCTTCATCAAAGCATACAGAGGCCAGATATTGATCATTGAATATAAAAACATATCAATTGAAGTACATCTGTTCCTAATGGAAAAGAAGTTTAAATTAAGTATTGTTCCTCTTTGAAACACATAATTACAGCTAAACACACAAAGAGAATCTTTTCTTCAAGCACATCCCATTCCCTTTATCAAGACATCCGTGAATATTAGTTCTAGGACAAGAAATACGAAGAATTTGCAGGACTCTCTCCACCAGTTTGGGAAGAACCTCTCCCCATTTGAAATCTGGGGCCCAGGGTAAGTGCCCACAACTATGGCACTCAGAAGAATGAACCAGGAAGAGCTGGCTAGCCTGAGCTACCTAGTGAGTAAGTAGTCTGCTTGAGTAGGTAGAGAGTCCATGTCTCATCATGATGAATGAATGCATGCATGCATGCATGAATGAATGAATGAATCAATGAATCAATGAGTAAATGAGTGAATGAATGAATGTTTTAGCTCCAAATTCAGCATAGGTCATTCATAAAGCAGGAGAATTTGGAGACTGCTTGGCTCAAGAGACTTATAGCCACTAGGCCAACAACAGTACAATATTTTGGAGAAAGTATGAATATCAAAGTTATGAATGTGTTTTGCACCATGCCTTTGGCATGCAAGGCTGCTGAGGACAGAACACCTCCTACAGTGGGTGAGTTCAGAACACTTAGTAATCTATTGTGGGAAGCTGCCAGAAAAAAATATACAAATCCTTTCGATTAGAAAGACTTTGGGTGTTTTGAGCTCTTCAAACTGTTGTTGTGGTGGTTGTTTTGGTCACTGAGACAGTGTCTCACGATAGAGTTCAGACTAGCCTCAAAATCACAATTCTCCTGTCAGCATCCTGAGCTCTAGGATTTCAAGTGTGTACCACCATACCGTGCATGACCTCCTGACTAGCACAATCACAGACCATTTCACCACATAGTCAAAAGTAGCAGACATCCCATAGATAAAGGAGAAGTTTGTCCTGCATGCTACCCAGGCTTCTTGAGCTCTGTGATCAAACAATGCTTGGATACCACATCACGTCGGGGGGAATTTCATTCTATTCACACATAAAAGAAGGTAGCAGTGTCAGAGGAAAAGCAGTATGCAGGTTGCCAATAAGTTTTCATATTTGTTTTCATAGGATTTACTATGCATGCTACTTCCAGCTCTCCCTCCCCGCCATCTCTTTGCTAAATAACCTACCTGATTTACAGGGCTATTCACCCTCAGCTTCCTCACCCTTGTCTAGAGTTGTATCACTAACTTTCAAATTAAGTTCCAAGATGTCTTTATTATAATTACCGTACAGTCAACTCTCAGTTATCTGTGATAATGGATTCCTGGGAGAGCTTGAACAAACAAATTGGTTCAGAGCTTTGTCACCCAGCATGAACTCTCCCATGCTGTCCCTTGGGAGTGGCAGGAAAGGCAGGATGAGGGAAACCAGCAGGCTTGCTCTGCAGTGACTCACACTCCGTAGTGGCTTCAGCGAAGGACTCTGGAAAATACCATGTCACTCTCCTCTTGAGGGGGAAAGAGTGACGAGACTGAAGGTCTCTACATTAAACGCTAAGTGAAAAAGTTATAAAAAGTCTCATCTTTTACACCCATTACAAATTTCAAGAGAATAATGCAGCGTTTCCCTGAGGAAACACTAGTAAGAGTGTGAACTGCTAGCTAAGGCAGCTGTTTACTTAAATGAGAGCTGGGTTTTCAATGAAATGCCCACACGTCCCAGGCAGCCTGGGCTATACAATATACTCACTGTTTCAAAACACCAGACAAAAAACAAAGTCCTTTGAAATCAATGTCACATATGGAATTATACTTCTAATTGTTTGTCCAACATGAATAACACTCAAAATTATTGCTTTGCTGCTCCTGTGGAAACTGCTGGTAATTTTTTCATAGTGTATAACAGAAAATATGAAGGGTCAGAAGGTCCATGTTTTCTAATTGCACAATTGGTTGGCAAATGACTTACATAACTTGACGCTAATCAATATGATAAGTACTTGTCAAGTATTGGCATCCTTCTGTTGACAGGGAATGAGAAGCAACATGCATGGAGATAAGCTAGACACTGCAGTTGCTCACGTGTTCTTTCTGTGCACAGCACTGTGAGATACAGAGCCGTGCCACTCCTGCTCCAGCCCTTCCAGAGGTGTGCAACAATTTCTATCAGCTCTGCGGCCATTTTTTTTTTTCCAGAGAAGAGAAATGACATTAGGGAAAATATGACAGGAAACCTACAGTTACCTAGATTATTTTTGGAGGGGCGTGGATAGTTAGTGCAGGAAGCAATGTATAAACCCAAAGCACTCTAAGGAGTCCATTTTCCCATTAATAGTACACATAAAAAGGCCACTCTGTGATAAGCATTAGAAATTGAAATTTCAGTAAAGATTCTACTATTATTTATGCATAAAATTTCGCTGGGTAGAATTCTTTTCACTGTTTTGCAATTTGATATGGACTACATGAATACTTAAATTCTTCCCAGTTTCAAGGGATAAAACACGAATAAAGGGTGAAACTCTTAAAATAACTATATTGAGGTGAAAAGGTAATGTGCTGTGGAGATACCAGCCCTGAGGGCTTGATGCAATAAGAATTTCTTGATGAAATTTATGGAGTCCAATTGTCACCATGGTTGTCTGGTTAACAATTCTAGAGACTTTAACTGTTAACTGTCCCAAAATGCAAAAGAAAAGAGGAGAAAGCATCCAGCCAGGATGATTTCCATATTTGATTTCTATATTTGATAGCTAAGAACAGATTTCCTGGGAAGACTATACCCACTTTTTTTTTTTTTTTTTCATTTCTTTGACAAGTACATTCCTGTTCAAACTATCTCAAAAGATTTCCCTGGCATTGTATGTAAAAACTCATTACTCATCAAGGAGAAAACCATATATTCTTCAAGCCTCATTTAATTTGTATCTACAAGGAATGATGAAAACAAGCCCAGTCTCTCATTATGTACTTAAGATAGTGGGGTAAAGAGGAGAAACAGTGACCACCCAGGAACCTACTAATGGTTGTGTTAAGTGCAATAAGGTGGAGATGGAAAGTTACAGGGCCAGTTCCAACAGTTTCCATGGTGATGGAGTCCTCAACAAAGTGCACTCAAAGTTTACATAATGAGACATGACTGCATCGAGGCCTTCGGTATCTAATTCATATCACATACTCTAATTATAGTATTGTATACGGAAAGCTGCTTGTTGTTTGTGTATTTACAAAAAGCTGGAAATTTTTATAATTGAAGGATCAGCAATTTTATCATTTTACAGTAATTTAGTTCTACTCAATCATTGTAACTAATGCTTCTTTACATGAGCTATAATAACATATAATATTCTTAATGTAAAGTAAAATTATTCAGCCTCTCTTCATAATAAAGTGCACCTCCGTATATTTGTAAAAAGCAAGCAAACAAAAACAGAACAAAAAAACTCCCAACCTAAATTGCAAGTATAATTTTGTACTAAGTAACTAAGATTTGGTCACTTGTAGCAGTCAGTCTGCCAATAAATCTCAGGCTGAATACTGCTCAGATGTGTCCGAAGCAGCAAATATTGAGCTACAATGAATTGATTATCTTTGGTGATCATTTTTATGTCTCTGTATAAACACTGGCTGGCCATGTTCTTGTTTTATGGATTCCCTTCTTTTGCTGGTGCATGGTGCTGTCCAACTTGAAAATTGTTTCTTTGCTCAGATAAATTGTATTAAATTTCATTTCTCTGGAGTTTTTCTTCTAATATTAGGAATGGTATTTTTATCACATATGTCTGCAATTTTGATTGCTAAAATAGTCTTTTGAAAACTGTAGTACTGGGGCCGAGGGGACAGTTCAGTAGAATAAGCATTTGCCTGGCAAGTGCAAGATCTTGAGTTAAAAAAAAAAAATTGTAGTACTAAGGTAAAGGTCAGATGTTTTCATTCAACT